>NC_062567.1:19513866-19857199 GCF_022837055.1 Prionailurus viverrinus
TTTGCCTCCAAGTACTGTCTTACGTATTGGTGACATTTTTGCTATAATTTGAAAACACAGTGGATTCTTGTGATTTGCAGTAGTTATGTTATCATGTGATTTGCAGTAGTTTTGTTCTATAAATTGCTGTAAACACTGAATTAGTGAATACTGAATTTATTACAGAATACTGGATTTCCTAGGGGGAAATACAAGGTGAGGTTCCCAAGAGCCTCTGGTCACAACATTTTATCAACCAGTTAACACAAAGCCTTGTTTCCCATGTATTTCTGTTTGAAAACCCCTTATGTAATATGTATTGGTGATTCATTAATGATGAACCTGTGGCCAACAGTGCTGTAAATCATGCCTGAATGAAGGTTATCTAAGACAACTGTCTTGTCCATATACACATCACAGCCTTCTTGCCCTTTGGAACCTAAACAGAACTTCAGCACAGTTGGGAGCCATTTTAAATAGTGAAATCACAAAAAAAAGGGGGGGGGCAGAAAAAATGTGGGAAACATGGCACTAAACAGTGTGCAGAAAGAATTAAACAAATTTTTTTTAATGTTTTATTTATTTTTGAGAGAAAGAGAGAGAGAGACAGTGCGAGCAGGGGAGGGGCAGAGAGAGAGGGAGACACAGAATCTGAAGACAGGCTCCATGCTCTGAGCTGTCAGCACAGAGCCTGAACGGGGCTCGAACTCACGGACCGTGAGGTCATGACCTGAGCCGAAGTCGGATGCTTAACCAACTGAGCCACCCCGGTGCCCCAAGAATTTTTTAATGGTGTGAGAGCTAAAACAAGAAGGCAGAATGTGGCTTTGTTGGACATCAGCTGGGAGCGTGTTCATTCTGCACATGCCAGCAAATGACGGCAGAAGGATTGAAAGTATCAATGTGGGGGATACAAATAAATTTCAGCAATTGGGTGAGTTTGCAAATATGGAATCTGTGACTAATGAGGATTAATTGTATGATAATACAGTCATTTCTAGTATCTTTCTTTCCCATTAAGCCTTTACTTATGATACAGGTGAATGATGTACACATTTTAAATGTCTTAAAATTTTATCTGCCAATTATACCTCACTAAAAAATTGTTTTTGACAAGACAAAAAAAATACAGGTGAGATTGATGCTATTGGCTTTGTTGACTTTTAGCATCAGTGTTATTTGGTTCTCGATAGAATTATGATGTGACAGGGGCAGACTGCAGCAGGAGTCTTGCCCCTCCCTTATGATTTCTTTCCTTCTTTTATATTCTTTTTTTAACCTGTTCTTCCAGATTCAGCCCTCCAGTGAACTTGACAGTGTTGACATGAATTTTATGGGGGAGGCAGATGCTGTCCCAGTCCCCACCCTTTCTCTTTTGACCCAGACCTGCTCCGGTGTGGAAGAGAAGTTGAATCTGATTCATAAACTCAACAGCTTGAGTGCTTGCTGTGGATTTTGCTCTTGTTCAGTGAAATTGATTGAATTGGACCACAAGGTCATTGGAATCAGTGCTGTTTCATTTCATATCATTTTACATGTTATTCTAATAATGGTACGAAGGGAGTTAGATACTATTTGCTGATCATCTATCTTACTGATGTCATGGAACAGATCGCAGAAACACAAAGGAAATTATATGGCATTTCTGCTTTGATATCCTTAGAAAATGGAAGGTCATTTCAGAAATGTTAAAGACAAAGCGACTTAAAATTCCACCTACTTCTGCTTTGGCTTGAGAACATCCCGTACTGTTTCTGAGCTAGCTACTAAATCCTATGGAAATCTGGGTGTGAATTTTTCAAAAACTTTTAAGCCAATATTCAAATGTGTTGTCCCCTTACAATCCCATCCCTAGTTTTGTAGATTGGAAATCTTTGTTGTGTTCAAACCAAGTCTTAACTCTTACCTGATCAAAAGGGGATCACTTTGCAAACACAGACCGTGTCCACTCTTAGCCTGGATTTGTTAGTTCCAGGGAATGGCCTTTTCTGGATTGCTGAATTCATTTATTTGTTTACTTTTAAGTCAGCTTTATGCCCAGTGCGGGGCTTGAACACATGACCCCGAGATCAAGAGTCGCATGCTCTACTGACCGTGCCGGCCAGGTGCCCCTGAATTTATTTCTGATAATTCGTATGTTTCTGGGGTGGACCTGGAGCTGCTCCCATATGCAATGGAGCTGCCAGTCTGTGGCGATTCTCCCTTCTGGACGAAAGCCACATGAACAGAGTAGGAGGAGTTGCTGCCCCAGGTGGTCTTTGAGAAGGAAGACCAAAGCCTGCCTGCTATCTAGATTTCTCCCGTGTCATCTCTCTGACTCTCCCTCACCCGAGCAGACAGGTGTCAAAGGGCAGCGGAAGCACTGCCAGCCAGCAGCCAGGCCTTGGGTTCATCGTCCCCTGTGATGAAGCAGTGCACGCTGGCTTTGCTTCATGGCGCTTTCGGATGACAACTGTGTGGTTTCCACCCTTTGTCCTGTTGATGCGTGGTCTTGGCACTCAAGGAAGCTGTCATGGCTGAGATGCTTTAAAGCGTGGTGGCACCTCTTAGGCTCTGTGCGAAAATAACCAGGGCAAGCTAGGCCCTGATGAGCCACTTTGGAGAGGGTTAGAGGCACCAGGGAGAAGCGTGAGGGGCCAAGCCACGGTGGGGGTGCAGAGGGTCAGCGTAACCGGCAGCTTCTGGAAAGTCTTCGTTTGTGAAAAGACTGTCAGTTAGGAGATGGATTAGAATTACTCCGTGAGGCCCAAAGCATAGAACGCTGGTCATTGTGCACGGGCTTCAGGGAGAGACGGTGTTTGCAGGGAGATAAGCAGGCAATTTTGAAACTACACAGACCTGGTTTTCAATTCACTCAGGAACGGTGTGACTTGGAGAAGACTGTTTTAATTCTGCCGACCTTCGTCTGTGAAATGTTCAAAAAGACTACAGAGCTTGCAGAGTTGTGTGAATAAGAGATAATCTATTCAAAGCATCTGGCAGGTTGCTGCCATGCGGTGGGCATTAGGTAAGTGGCGGCACCCTTGTATCGAGTCTCATTCATCCATTCAGCGAATGTTTGGCTGCTGGCTCTCATCTGGGGGTTATGTCAGGCACTAGGGAGACAAGAGGAGTAAAAGAAACAGGGTAACCTGGTGTTTACCATCTAGTGGGACAGCAAACAAACAGGTAGTTGAAATAGACTGTGAGAAGTTCTGTGATAACAGAAGAAGTTGGCAACATGGGGGCACATAGAAGGGACTTCTGAAGCCGTACTTGTGGGGTAGGAAACTTTTCCCTGAAAGAGAATCCTCTCCACTGAGCTGTGAAAGATAAGGGAGCCAGGCAAGGAGAGAGAGAGGCCTGGGCTTCTAGGGACAGAGGCACTTATGCAGACCCCTGGAGGGAAAAGAGCATGGGTCTTTAGTGGAGCTGAACAAGGAAGGTTCAAGACACTGAGCACAGGTAACAGGATGTGATGGGTCTCAGGGCCCGGTTGGAAGTGGGGAGAGGGAGGATGTGCAGAACCACGAGGCCATGTCAAAGAGTCTAGACTTTATGGTGAGGGTAGTAGAGAGCCATTGGAAGGTTTTAGGCATGGATTTGCTTTTACAAAGCCCACTGGTTGCAAGGTGGAGGTCAGATGAACTCCAGGGTCAGGAAGCAGTTGTCAGACAGCAGGCTGGGACAGTTGGCATCAGGCTGTTGCGGTATCCCTGCATGACAAAGGAGAGCCTGATCCAGGGTAGATGCAGTGGCAAGGAGGTTGGAGAGAAGGGGATGGATTCAAGGTGCATTAAGAAGTTGAAATCAACAGGATTTGGGGGGTGGAAGTGAAGGATGAAGGAGAAACAGGAGACAGCTGCCTTCAAGTTTCTAGCATAGACATCAGGATGGATGATGGTGCCTTTCAAAAGGTGCGGGGGCTGTTTGAGAGGTTAAAGTAGATAAGGAATTTGGTTTTGGCCACTGTGTTTGGGATTGCATAGGACATTGGAGGGAAGATGTCCATTAGGCAGTTCAGCAGCACAAGGTAAAGCCCAGGAGAGAGATGTGAGCGAGAGGTGTTGATTTGAGAGTTACCTGCATATAGATCATCCGAAACCCAGGGAGTGGATGGGATGACCAAGGGGAGCGGGCAGAGATGTGGTCATAGGACAGACCCTGTACGCAGTGAGGCACCACCAGAAAAGATGAATACTTTCTCAGAAGACCTCTTTGCCTTCTACCAGTTTTCTTAGTTGTATCGATCAGCTAGGAAGGGTAAACAGAAAGCTTAGGGAATTTTCTACATTTTTGTGTTGGCTGGTAAACCCCCCCAAATTATGTTTTCATAAAGCAAATGTTGATGGGTTTAGAAAGATGGCGAGGTGGACTTTACGGAGACAAAATATTCTAGGGAAGTAAAACATTTTTGAGGGAAATTGTTTACATAGGTCAAGGCCCACCAATAGCAAAATCTGATGTCTAAGTGATGAAGAGCTCTGTGATCAAACATTGCTCTTCAGAGGATTATGAAATTTACCTCTCAGGGTGTACGATTTGAGTTCTCCTGGCCATGCCTCACTTGCATCTCTTACTTTGCAGGTAAAGTAGAACCAAAAGGTTTTAGTCTGCAGGTAAATCCAGTTGTTCGTAATTGTGTATGTGTTCTCTTCAATAGCATGGAGGATGTTTTGATTTAAACCTCTGGAGCGCTCCAGGTTTGCAGAAAGGGTACAGGAATCAAAATTAATGTTTGGGATGCTTGGCATTTATGTTCACCCCTCAGCATTGCAAAGATTTCCCGTATGATTAGCAATGAGGATAAGTTCTCTGTGTGCATAAGAAGAAAGACTTCTCAGCAGTCACTGGTGTTCAGTTTAACGTTTTTTAAAAGGCTGTGCTTCAGTCCCTGGGTCAGGAAAGGCCATACAAAACCATCCAACATGCACATTGGGAAAACTGTGTTCTGTCTTTGAAAAACTGACTCTTATCTTATTGTCTCCAAATTGCATTTCTATTTGAGACCCTTTATTTACAGTAGTTTCTGCAGAGGAAATTGGCACAGTCAATGATCCTAGATCTTACAGAAAGCCAAGAATATAAAAGGAATGCCGTGTCCAACACGCATTTAATTTAATTTCTTAGCAAGATAACTCAGACTAGAAGGCCCTAAGACCAAATCCCCTATTGTGCCCCTATTGTGGTTTACAAGTTAATGGCACCATAACGTGAAGAGACTTAACATCTTGCTAATTCACAGTGAATGTGTTGGTTGTGCGATGAGAGATTAATATACAGGTTGGAGATGAGGTGGTGCCTCATCCCTTATTTGTGCCTGAGGCTCTGATGACTAAGGCATGCACACTCTTTCTGGAGCCTTAGGTCGCTTCATGACCTCCTCCAGGAGATCTGTGCTCATACAGCATAAAGGGGAGCAAGTCCTCAGTTTCATCTGGTTGGACAGAATACAATACTGAAATGCCCTAGCTTTCCAGAAAGCCATCAGTCATCTTGCCAGCATCTGCCTGTCCTGTGGATGCGGGGGGTTGCATTTGACCCTCCCGCACTCTGGATCTGAGTGCGTATCCTTTCTGTTCTGACCCATCCTGCCTAATGTCATACGCCTTTCAGAGGGACTTGTACTAAATCCCCAGCTTCAGTTTTGTTACGGTGGGCAGAACTAGGTTTTGTGGAATGGCGTCACTGCTGATTTTTAAGTTGTTCTTTATTGTGGCTAAAACATTTGAAAAATATGAAAAATACCCCTCATAGGCCCATCCCCTAGAACTAATCCGAGTTAACATTTTTGTTTGTGATTTTCAGTATTTTATCCAGGCACAGATATTTTTAGACAAAAGTGGGATCTTTTGGTATACTCAAACCTTTTTAATTTGTCACTGTTTCATTAGCACATTCTCAAGTCATCCAAATAAGGGATATAAATTTTTAACATCATTCATATCCTCTTAAAATGGAAGATTCATCGTATTTCAGCTCTGATCCCTTTTTGATGTTTATCAAATCCCAACTTTAGAGACTGTCTTCGAGTAGTAAATGTACATTTACCTTGTCATAACACTTTTAGGAATAATTGCAATTCTTCTGCCTTACGTATATCAGAGGTTCCAGGTTAACTATGTGATGGACAATTAGAGTCCATTGTTTGTTTCATGCAGTTGTAGAAAATTCCAGCTGGCTATGTGGCATGTCATAACCGTCACCATCTCCATCAGAAAGTCACCTAATTTGCAAAGTATCCCATGATCAATAGGAAAACTACATTGCAGAGTCTCCGCCTTCAAGGATTTACCACTGTAGGTGAATGCGCTCCCGGTTTTATGGCCTGGTTTTGATATAATAGGAGCCAGTATTGCACCTGGCTTCATCGCATATAGGTTGGCCATTGGCTACTGTAAATCACCAGTGCTAGCTCAAGTCATGACATTTGTTCTAGAAAATCAGGATTGAACCAAAGCACCATGATTTTTGGGTCCACTGATTCCAACAGCCAGATCTTCCTTGTGAAATGAATTGGGAGTTAGCACCAGCATGCTTTACAACGTCATACTAGATAGATATTCACCTTCATTGAGTGGCCACCGACCTCTTTGATTTTAAATTAAAAAAAGAGGTTGGAGATTGCTGACAGTGAAGGCACCACTGATGAAGAGTGGAGGCAGCTGAATCTGCTGAGGGTGGGCTCAAATTAATGGTTTTGATTGGGGAAAAGACAAGGTAGGAATTAGGGACTTAAGAGTTTTCTCGTTCCGGTCCCTTATATCTGTGTTTTGTATCTGTATCAAAAAAATTTGCTCTGTCCATTGTATAATTTGCTGGAGCCAAGAGCATAGTAGCATCCTTGATTTCAAAGTCCTTTGGCATTGGTGGCATCTGACTCTGTCATAATTGCCATTAACACTTCGCTATACGATCTACAATATTACTCAAGTGGAGGTGTTACCATTCAATAGGGAGATATTGATGATTAATGAGTATGTAGAAAATTTATCTAGAAAATTAAGTGCGAAAAATAACGAAGGGTTTTTGCAAAAGAGCATATGAGAAAGATATTCCAAACCAAAGGCTTATGAAGTCTGCATATTCAATATACATAGTTATTAAAATATTTATTTTATTACAATTAAACAAAGTAATTACAGCCTATCATTAGGAATCTGAAATTTATGTGAAAACTTCTAAAGCTAAAATGTAATAAATCTAAAGTAGAAAAGAAAAGTCACCAATTAACTCCGGTTAGAACCTTTTGCTTCTTTTTTGCAGTGCCAGAAGGGAAAAGTTATGTGTGAAACATGTTGTTACGGTAAAAAAGGGAAAATAATATTGCTAGTGCACAGAAATAATAGTGAGCAGTATTGAGCAGGCTCAAGTTCATCTGGATTGTAGCTCTGATGTTCTAAGGAGAATCTCTCATTTGGGTCTTCAGGTTTAATGTTTGACTTTATTTTTTTATTTTATTTTTCAATTTTTATTTATTATTATTTTTAGTTTTAAAGTTTATTTATTTTGAGAGAGAGAGAGAGAGAGGGAGAGAGCATGCATGAGCAGGGGGAGGGGCAGAGAGAGAGGGAAAGAGAGAATCCCAAGCAGACTATGCCCTGTCAGTGCAGAGACTGATGTGGGGCTAGGTCTCACAAACTGTGATATCATGAACTGAGCCAAACCAAGAGTCCATTGCTTAGCTGACTGAGCCACACAGGCTCCCCTTTTTATTTTTTATTTTATTGAGAGCCGGGGTGGGGTGGGGAGAAGGCCAAAGGCAGAGAGAGAGAGAGAGAGAGAGAGAGAGAGAGAATCTTAAGCAGACTGCATGCCCAGTGTGAAGCCGGACATGGGGTTTGATCCCCCAACCCTGGGGGGATCATGACCTGAGCTGAAATCAAGAGCCGGTGGCTCAACCGACTGAGCCACCCAGGCGCCCTTGATGTTTTGACTTTTTAAAATCTAATTTGAAGATTCATGGTGTGCAAGGCTCAGTGAAGACTTACCGTGTTGAAGAAATGACTCCCTGAAATAAAATGAACACATGGACCCTTATCATTTTTAATGCCATGGAGAGCTTGGGCTCCTGAGGCTAGGTTTAAAGAGGTGGGTGTGGTTCCTGTGTGCTCAGGTTATCATTGGCGTTTCTCTAGAAAGGAATGTTGAAGGTTGAAGTCTTTTTTTTTTTTTTTTTAACTCATTCTATTATTTGTTTATTGCAAAGAATATTAAAGGCTATGGATCAACAGCCAGATGAAGAGATACAGAGGCAAGATCTGGAACAAAGTTCTGTCCCTGTGAAGTTTGGAGCCCTGCGCGGGGCACGGGAAGAGTTCTGGTTCACCAGCCTGGAAGCTCTTGAACCCCTTTTGGGTGTTCATGATTCGATTTTCTTAGGGAAGCTTCCTTAAGTAGGCACAATTGATTAAATCATTCACCGCTAGTGATGGGCTCGGAATGGTGGTCTTTTATGTGGAACTGTATGAAGCAGACATTTACACATGTCAGACAGGCAAATGTCTGCGGTTTTATGGGGTTCATGCCAATGGATTCTAAACAGGACTAAGACCATGACTTGCCTGAGTTGGCCAGAAATGAGGTTCCCTGTTTCAAGGACAAAATGTCTGGAATAATCTGGGGTGCAAAGGTGGACTTTGGCTGATTATGATATGTCAGTGTAGGTTCATCAGTTGTAACACATACACCTCTCTGGTAGGGGAGCTATAAAGTGACAGGGTGCTAGGACGCAAAATGAAAGGTGCTGAACTACACCACTGAAACTGAAATTTGCCTGCATTCTCGGTTGAAAATGACCTTCTCCTCACACACAAACTATTTCAATAGGAGACTAAATCTAATTATAATCTTCCAATTTACGAGGTATATTTTTCTGTTTCGGAAAACAGAGTTATCAAGTATTTGAGAGAAATTGGTGTTTATATTCAAATAGTGTTATCTCAACACATGTGAGGAATAATGTTCCTTGGGTTGGTGCGTTGATAGCTTATTTCAAATCAACATTTTTTATTTATTCAGAAGAGAACTCTGATATGTAGTAGTTGGTAGAATATAAGGTAATTTTCAAACCTTGATTTCTATATTTTTAAAAAACTTTTTACTTTAGAATAACTTTAGATTTACAGGAAAAGTTACCAGAAGTTACCAAGTTACTTCCATTCGCATATACCCATCCCACAGTTTTCCTTATTAGTAACATCTCACATAGTACATTTGTCACAATGAATGAACTGGTGTTGATGTATTATTATTATATTAATGTCTACAGTTCACAGTTTATCCGACTTTCCATAGTTTTTACCTAATATCCTATTTGTGTCCCAGGATTCCACAGTACATTTAGTTGCCGTGTCTCCTTAGGCTGCTCTTGGGTGTGATAGTTTCTCAGACTTTCTCTTTTTCTTTTTCTTTTTCTTTTTCTCTTTCTTTTTCTCTTTCTCTTTCTCTTTTTTTCTTCTCTTTTCTTTTCTTTTCCTTTCCTTTTCTCTTATGTTTTTGATTTAATATTTATCTTTGAGAGAGAGAGACAGAGTGCAAGTGGAGGAGGGGCAGAGAGAAAGGGAGACAGAAAATCCAAAACAGGCTCCAGGCTCTGAGCCGTCAGCACAGAGCCTGACGTGGGGCTTGAACCCATGAACCGTGAGATCATGACCTGAGCCGAAGTCAGGCTTAACCGACTGAGCCGCCCAGGCACCCCAGACTTGCCTGTTCTTAGTGACTTTGGTGACTTGGAGGAGTACTGGTCAGGTATTTTGCATACTCTCCCTCAAATGAGACTTGTTTGATGTATTTTTAAAATTTGTTTTTTGTGAAGACAATTTTTAGAGCAGTTTTAGGTTCATAACAAAATCAAGAAAAGATATGGAGATTTCCCTCCTTCCATCTGTACACAGCTTCCCCCATCATCAACATCTCCCACCAGAGTGCTACATTTGTTACAACTGACTGACCTATAGTGACACATCATAATCTCCCAGAGTCCCCGGTTTACATTATGGTTTTCTTTCGGTGTCCTGCATTGTAGGGGTTTGGGCAAAGGTATAACACCATGTATTCACCATCACAGTATCATATAGAGTATTTTCCCTGCTCTAAAAATCCTCTGTGCTTCCCCTAATCATTGTTCTCCCTACTCCCACCCCCTGGGAACCATTGATCTTGCCACAGCATTGCCTTTTCTAGAATGTCACATAGTTGTAATCGTACAGTGTGTAGCCTTTTCAGATTGGCTGCTTTTACTTCATAATGTGAATTTAAGTTTCCTTCGTGTCTTCTCATAGCTTCATAGCTCAGTTTTTTTTTTTTTTTTTTTAGTGCTGAATAATATTCCATTGTCTGGATGTCCCACAGCTCATGAACTCATTCACCCATTGAAGGACATCTTAGTTGCTTCAAAGTTTTGGCTTCTATAAACCCATAAGCAGGTTTTTGTGTGGACACAAGTGTTCACCTCCTTCGGGTAAATATCAAGGAACACGCTTGCTGTATGTATTCTAAGAGTGTGTTGAGTTTTGTAGGAAACCACCCAACTGTGTTCCAAAGTGGCTGTACCATTTTGCATCTTCGCCAACAATGAATGAGAGGTTCCACAAGGCTATGGTTCCACAGCCTTGCCAGCTTTTGCTGCTGTCAGTGTTCCAGATTTCTGCCATCCCAATAGGGTGTAGTGGTATGTTGTTCTCGTTTCAAATTGTACCCCCTGATGACACCTGATGTGGAACGTCCTCACATATTTATTTGCCATTCGTATCTCTTCTTCAGTGAGGTGTCTGTTTAGGTCTTTGGCCCATTTTTTATTGGCTTGTCTGTTTTCCTACTGTTGAGTTTTAGAAGTTCTTTGTATAGTTTGGATAACAAGTATTTCATCAGATGTGTCCTTTGCAAATATTTTCTTCGTGTCTGTGGCTTGTGTTCTCATTCTCCTGACATTGTTTCTCACAGAGCAAAAGCTTTTAATTATAACGAAGTCCAACGCGTCAGTCATTTCTTTCATATATCGTGCCTTTGGCATTCTATCTAAAACCTCATCACCACGCCCAAGGTCATCTAGTTTATTCACATAAATTATTTGGACTTCTTCTGCATGAGAGATTTGTCTCTTCTTCCACATTTATTTATTTAATCCATTATTTATATCCATATAGACTCATGGATATTTATTTATACTCTGGGTTTTACCCTATACTTTAATACTACTTTATTGTGTTGCTGAAATTGTTCCAACTTTGGCCATTGGGAGGGCTTTCGGTGGGTCCCTGTATTCCTTTGATAGACTCTCATCTGTGTGTGTGTGTATGTGTATGTGTGTCTTAAGCACTTCTTCCCTTTATGGCACTAAAAGGTAATTCAGATTCTTCTTTTTTTTATTAAAAAATTTTTTTTAATGTTTATTTTTGGGAGAGTGAGCGAGTGTGAGCATGGGCGGGGCAGAGAGAGAAGGAGACACAGAATCCAAAGCAGGGTCGAGGCTCTGAGCTGTCAGCACAGAAGCCCGACGCAGGGCTCGAACTCACAAACTCTGAGATCATGACCTGAGCCGAGGTCAGATGCCTAACCGACTGAGCCACCCAGGTGCCCCTACTTGAGATTCTTATAGGTTTCCTGCTGCAGTCCTAGAACCAGCCATCTCTCTAAGGAATCCTGGTCCCTTTTATGGGAAAATAGTATTAGAAACCAAGATTTACTTTTTTGCTTCTGGGGTGTTGCTTCTTTTAGGGCCTCTTCGTGATAGCAAAGACATATATGTGTGGAAATTAACCCATGCATATACACTTCTATGGCATTTCCAAATGTAACCATCTATACGGACAGTGAGTAAATATGAGTTCACACTGATGTTCCCAACTGTAATCCATTACCACATGGATTATTCTTCCCCTTGCTCATCTGTAACCGCTCACTCCCAACAGTGAGAAACCTTGCTCCCACCATCTGCCATTCATTTCCTTGAGCATTCAATTCCAGTGTACATGATTAACGGTGTCAGAATGTTAGCCAGTGCCCTAGGCAAATGGATTTATCAACTAGAGTACAGTGCTTATGTACAGTTTCTTTTGTCTTCAGTCTTACGGATTTCACTCCTTCCCAACGTTAATTACATTAGCACCTCCCACACCCCTCACCCACCCCCTCACTGAGATTGTTTCATGCATGTGTAATGCAGTTAGGTTATTTTGTCACAGTCTGTATTTCTTCCTGGGGTCTCCCGAACTCCGAACTGATACATTAAATATATATGCATTAAAGTTTACCCTTTGTGCTTTGAAGTTTTGTGGGTTTTGACAAATGTGCAGGGTAATGTGCCCATCATTATAGTATCCCACAGGATACTTTTATCATCCTAAAAAACAAATCCCCTGTGCTTTACCTGTTCGCCTCTCCTCCCTCCCTGCCAAACTCCCAGCGACCACTCATCTTTTTCTCATCTCTAGGGTTTTGCCTTTTCCAAAGTGTCATATAATTGGAATCATACTTTGTGTAGCCTTTTCACACTGGTTTCTTTCACTTGCCAATATGCATTTGAGATTCATCCCTGTCTTTATTGTTGTTTTGATAGCTTTTATTGGTGAATAATAGTTGGTTGTTGAGTGTCCCCCAATATCATTGGCCTATTGAAGGACAACTTTGCAGCTTCCCGTTTTGGAGATTATGAATAACGCTGTTACCAACATTAGTGTGGAGTTGTTTGTGCGGTTGTAAGTTGCCAGATCAGTTGTGTAAATACCTGGGATCAAGATTGCTGGATTGTATGGTAAGACGATGTTCAGCTTCATAAAAAAAATGGCAGACTCCCTTCCAACATGGCTGTGCCATTTTGAATTCAGACCAGCGATGAATGAGAGTTTTTGTGGCTCTGCCTTCTCACCAGCAATTGGTATAGTCAGATTTCTGAATGTTAGCCATTCTAGTAAGAGTGTAGTGGGAGCTCATTGTTTTAATGTGCAGTTCCCTAAAGACGAATGATGTGAAGCATCTTTCTCAATATGCTCATTTGGCATTTGTGTGTTGTTCTTTGGTGACATGTCTGTTCAGTTCTTTCCCCCATTTTAGTGGTTTTTCTTTAGTGTTGAATTCAAGAGTTCTCTATATGATTTTACTTATCTTTTAGAACCAATATACAGATTTTAAGAGACTTTAAGTGCTACCATCAACTTCTTAATTCTACAGGATTTTTTTTTTACCACTTTAGAATAAAGTTACCCTTTTTCCATTAATACAGTTTAGAAGATTTATTCATTTAGTTTCAAGGAATATATACATTTGTACACATCAAATGGGCCCGACCCTACTTGCAGGAGTTTACAATTCAGGAAGGAAGATTCAATGGGAGGTATTATTATAGATTTAATTTGATGGGAAATGAGGCAGAAAGCTTCAAGGACATTATCCCCTTAATATCCTCTTCACTCTTTGCAGATTCTGGCTTTCAAGACTTCAGAAGCCTTCCTGAGGCATTTTTGCATTCTCCAAGGGAATGTGAAAAATCTTAATTTGGGGTAATTTTGTATTACTCCAGACTCTGAGCTCTAAGGTTCTGTTATGTAGTTTCAAACCAAATCATTCTTTTCCCTTCAGGAAGGGAAGCATTGATGAACAAAAGCTATTCACATTCTTTCGATTTTTCTACCTAGCACCAATGGAAAGAGCTACCTGGTCAGCCCAATTATTTCATTTTAAGCCAAAAATAGGGGATTATAACTGTATTTGATTCAATCAAATAATGCAGGGGCGCCTGGGTGGCTCAGTCAGCTGAACATCCCCGACTCTTGATTTCGGCTCAGGTCATGATCGCAGGGTCCTGGGATCTGGCCTGCTTAAGCTTCTCTCCCCCTTTGCCCCCTCCCCTGCACACGCGCTCTCCCTCCCTCTCTCTCTCCAAAAAAAAAAAAAAAAAAAAGAAAAGAAAAGAAAAAAAAAAAAAAGCAAAGTCCCCCAGTCCATGTTTATGGATTTGGGTTTAATAACATCTGCACTTTACCTGTCACAGGTTTTTCCCACTTGGTTTCAGTTAGGATGCTTAGGTCACTAACAACTTCCGTGAGTCAAAACCGACCATATCCATACTTGAGAAGACTTAGGCTGACAAATCAAGTTTTTAATTACAGGAAATAATCCCAAACTACTGTAAATGCAATTAAAGGCATTTTTCTTGGAGGGAAGCTTGTTTGTCTTCTATATTTTCCTCCAAGCTCATTATAAAAAAATACTATAGTCTTTCATACTTATAGCCTGAACTCGGTAACTTCCTGCTGTGAATATGGAAATGGATTTTGTTGAAATCAAAGAAATTAGTTAATAGGATTTTTTAGCCTGTTAGTAGAAATGGCGTAAGGTTTTTCAAGAAAATATTTGCTTTGTTCCTGATTTAACTAAATAAGGCATCTGACCTCTCATATCTATCATCTCATCTCTCTCTTTCTGTGACCAGTAAATTGCTTTCAATTATAGGAGTTGTGAATTGATGAAATACAACCGTAACTCGATTCTCCAAACTGTTTAAACTGTTTAGCATTCAAATATATAAAGTATATCTTACTTAATAATGTGAGAGGTTTTTTTTTGTTTTTGTTTTGTTTTGTTTGCTTTTCTTTTTAAATGTTCACTTTGGCATTTGGTAGCCACCCGAGAAATAATGGGTTTGGAGGGGCATTTGGGGTCAATCCTAAACACCTGCAGAAGGAGTTGGCAGAATATAATCCTGCCAGTTGAAATTTAGCCAGCCTTTGACGTTTATTCTCATCTGGGAAGTACGACAGGAGTTTTATTTTTATTTTACTATTTATTAATTTATTTATTTATTCAATGTTTATTTTTGAAGGAGAGAGAGACAGAGACAGAGACAGAGGATGAGCAGAGAGGAGCAGAGAGAAAGGGAGACACAGAATCCGAAGCAGGCTCCAGACTCTGAACTGTCAGAACAGAGCCCCCCATGGGGCTCGAACCCATGAACCGCGAGATCATGACCTGAGCCAAAGTTGGACAGTTAACTGACTGAGCCACCCAGGCGCCCCACTACAGGAGATTTGCGTACTGTGATAGGCCTACTACTTAGGACCCCCGTCCTTACATTCCTCTCGTTACTTGTTTGCCAAGACGACTGTGTATTTGAAAGCTACTGGGATGGAGCTTGGACTACACATATTATGATAGTTATTCGTCCTATGTATTATTTCATTTGAAAATGTCGAAGTATATTATTCAGCATTTTCCTGTTTTACAGATTTGTACACTGAGGGTCATGATTTTGATGGGCTTCACTCCCAGGGCTAGATCACCATTTAGCTTTACCTTCTGATACTCACCACCATCCATATAAGGCGGCTGTGCTATAGAGGGTTTTCTCCAAGTCTTAGGTCAGTTTGCCATTCCTTCAGCAAACATGCACGTGGGACATGCCCGGCAAGTGGACTGCACATGTGAACGGTGCTCAGCGTTTGTCGTGCAGCCTAGTGGGAGACACAGCACAAGATTGCTGTGTAGGACATAGGTGCTGCCTCGGGGGACAGAACGTACAGTGACACCTGGGTCAGTTACCTAACCCAGGAGGGAGCAAGAAGATGGGAGGCGATTTGGATCAGGGAAGGTTGCCCAGAAGGGCTGATCCTGAAGCTGATTCCTGAAGAATGAGTCAGAGTTTGCCAGATACGAACGAGTCGGTTGGAAGCAAAGAGATCGTGGTGTGGCCTGTAAGTAGATGGAGTCTCTCATGCAGCGTTGTGGGGTTGGGGGGAGGCGAGGGGCACAGGGACGCTGGGACGTGAGGAAGTGGGGGTTGGGTCATTGAACTAGGAGGTATGTCAGGTTAAGAATTCTGGACTTCATCCTGTGGACAATGGGAAACAGCGGAAAGATTAGCATTAAGAAAGTGACATGATCTGGGGCGGCTGGGTGGTTTAGTCATTTCGGCGTCCGACTTTGGCTCAGGTCATGATCTCACGGTTCGTGGGTTTGAGCCCCGTGTTCTGCTCTGTGCTGATGGTTTGGAGCCCGGAGCCTGCTTCAGATTCTGTGTCTCCCTCTCTCTCTGCCCCTCCCCTGCTCACACTCTGTCTCTGTCTCTCAAAAATAGACGTTAAAAAAATTTTTTTTTTAATTTTTAAAAAGGTGACATGATCTTATTTTCATTTTAGGCAAGTCCATGAGAAGGGTTTGAGGTTCATTTTACAAAAACTGCTTCTAATGCTCTTCACACTTATATAGCTTGCTATGTATTAATCCCCTACTGTATGCCGAGGCGTGTCTGTATACTTTCTTATACTCTTGACCCCGTCTTCTCTCTATTCGCTCTTATTTCCCTCATCCCTTGCCAAGTTTATAAACAGGATTAAGCCTGATATTAATTTATTTATAATAAATTTATTAATACATATATAAATGCATATGTATTACATTACTTATACACTACTATTCATTAACACAAATAAAATAACACCACTACCACGTTAAGGTGAGGATATTACCATCCCTCTTGGATTCAGCATCGGTGAACTCATGGCAACCGTGGGAAGACCCTTTTCAGTTGAGGGACAGGGGCGGTGGGTCAGGAGTTGATCGGCAGGTCCGGAAGGTGAAGTGGGGAATATACATGCTCTCTCTGGAAGCCTTACTGTGAAAGGAAGGCGTTCACTGTGGGAGATGGTGAGAAGTGTGTGGTCCCCAAGGAAGCCTGGGAGGGGGAGAGCCTAAAGGCCTGGAGAAAGTTGGCAGGTGGACCTGCTTTGAGTGGCGGAAGGAGGAGGAGGAGGAGGGAGAAAAGGATCTTTTCCACTGTCAGTGCAGGAAGACTGGAGGTTGGGGCTGAATATAGATGGTCTGTGGCACTGTGGCGATTGGAGAAGGCTTGCTGCCTGTCTTGGATTTTTCCATGAGGATCTACGGAGCGTGGTAGAGGTCGCTGGTGAGGTAGGAGCTCGAAGAGAACGGACAGGGTTTGAGGGTGGGGGTGTGTGTGGGAAGGAGAGAGGAATGTGGAGAAGGATTATCGCCAGGGCGCTGGGTGAGCCCGGCCAGGGTTACAGACCGCGGGGGGTGGGGGTGGGGGGTGGTGGCGCCTCACAGCGAGCTGGGGAATTTTCTTCGGCAGCGGCCAGCAACACGGGAGGTCCATCCAGGACTGAGTGGGGGTTGAGCTGTGGCGTGTGGGTGTGGGAAAGGATAGGTGGTCATAGGAGTTGAAGGTTGGACAAAGGTGTGGGGAAGTGATGGATCATGACACGGGCCATCTGCTTGGGAATGGCCAGGTGACAGTGAACGGACTGAAAGACAAGATGTGGGTAGAGTCAGGGTTGTGAAAACCGGGAGCTTCCCCGGAGGTGAGGAGTAGGGTTGAAGATTTCAGACGTGGAGCCACGGTTGTGAGCAGTGCCAGGCTCCAAGGGATGGCTGTTAATGGGGGTAGAGTGCGGGTGAGGATTCTCTACAGGAAGAGACCAAAGAACGTATGAAGAGCTTGTCCAGAGGGTCCTGAAGCTGCCCAGGGTGGTGGCAGATATCAGGGTAAAGACAGAGCGTGGGAGGGGGTCTCCCAGATCATCAGTTGAGCAACGGAGTCAAGACCAGTGGAACCTGGAGTGTGCTTCTCTGTAGAAAGAAGCTTCTTACTTGCATTAAATAAATATGTTAAAAGTAACACTTTTTAAAAAAAAAATTTATTTTAGGGAGAACATGAGCAGGGGGTGGGAACAGAGGGAGAGAAAGAGAGAGAGAGAGAATCCCAAGATGCGCTCTCAGCGCGGAGCCCGACACGGAGCTCTATCCCACGACCCTGGGATCATGACCTGACCTAAAATCAAGAGTCAGACGCTCAAAGCACTGAGCCACCCAGGTGCCCCTAAAAGCAACTCCTAAAAACCTGATTTTCATCACAACTTCTTATCATGGACTTGAGGGTTTTGGAGAAAGTCAAAAGTGCCCCAAAGTAGGAATCTGCTGGAATTCTTAAAGTGTCCTGAAAACCAGGCCTGTAAATATTATGTCTCAGGTGGGGTCTTATAGATTCAAAAACAAGAACAAAAGAAGAGATCGTTCTTTCTCCTTTGCTGAGTTTCACCTTACCACCATAATATAAGGGAAAGAAAGCTTTAACCAAGCATGATATCAACAGGTCTCTCTTAAGGTCTCTCTATCTCTCTTAAGACTTTTTTTGGTAGGGAATCAGAGATAGTTCATTGCTTTCTCTTTTTCAAAGCTTGCTTCCCATCTGTCTCCTATTTGTGTTCTTCTGTTTTATACTACGTTTTGCCTTACGTCTCTTCCTGCATTGACTTCAGTGGCTGTTGGGATAGGAAGTGTAGCCCCCTGAGGTGGTCGTGTGGGCAAGGAGACCTGGGCTACTTTTTCTTGCCAACTACCCGGGGGCACTTTGAGGGCACGGGAGGTTCCTACCAGCTTTTATCCTAGAGAACTTTGGCCAATTATTCCAATTCTGCTCCTCTTCTTCCTCCTTGGCATGTGGGGACATTTCTAGGGCATTCTGTGGGGACAGTGACTTGTGTTCCTGTCCACTCATAAGCTTATATCAGAAACCTGTTGAGGATCCTACCAGGGATTAGGTTTCCTTTGCAGATTTTTCAAATCAAGAGCTATTTTTTAAATACAAGGGATCCCGAAAGTCTAAGACTCTGAAGACATTACGTTCATCCGTTAGATTCTCTGCCCACCCCAGCACACAAACACACACAGAGCCTTAGGTAAAACATAGTGAGTATGTGATCCCTACCCCTGTGGCATGCCTGGAGAGTCTGTATCCTGAAATCAACTGAAACAACACTGGAGAATTTTGTTTAATGACTTAAATAATACTTGAAACACTGTCCAGGTCTGTCACGGAGATGCTTGGATGAGTTCTCTGGCTCTTTTCTAATCACGAGTGGCTCACTGGAAAATTAAAGGAGACATGCATGAACAAATAAAACAGTCAAAACAATGCAAAATTGTTCCGGATCATTATGATGGTATGGAAAAAAAAAAAAAAGGGATCCCAAAGGAGTAAATTGTAGTTTGGAGTTAGGGCTGAATTGTCATGAGGGTTTGCTGTCAAAGTTGTTTAACTGATGGAAAACTCCAGAAGATGGGACCAGGAACTGATTTGGACCAGTTTGGGCCATAATAACCTGAAGCTCAATATCACTCACTGTATTTTTCTAGTCACAAAGTCTGCGCATCCAAAACCCCCTTCTTCTGCTCTGGCGTCTCAGGCTGGTTGTGCACACTTTCCCCAAGACCGCCGTGGTTCTGTCTCTAAAGAAAGTCCACTGGCCTCGCTTGTCAAAAGTAAACGGACTTTATTTTGTGTAACTGTGAACAGTTTAGGGAAAAGGGAGGGGAGGCAGTGAATGTTCTTACAGCCCACCAAGAGGTAAACATATCCTGTTAACTTCTTCAAACCCTGGCAGCATTTGCCCCAGACTGTTTATAGTACACTTCATATCTACTACAGAATTTGCTTTGTAGCTGACATGCTATCTCCAAAAATGGGGAATCCCATTGCGCTTCTCTGTTTTCTGTTTTCTTTCTTGTTTTTAAGATTTTATTTTTGGGGTGCCTGGGTGGCTCAGTCGGTTGAGCATCCAACTTCGGCTCAGGTCATGATCTCATGGTCCGTGGGTTCGAGCCCCGCGCCGGGCTCTGTGCAGACAGCTCAGAGCCTGGAGCCTGTTTCAGATTCTGTGTCTCCCTCTCTCTCTCTTTGACCCTCCCCTGTTCATGCTCTGTCTCTCTCTGTCTCAAAAAAATAAATAAATAAACGTTAAAAAATTTTTTTTAAAGAAGATTTTATTTTTAAGTAATCTCTACACCCGACATGGGGCTCAAACTTACAACACTGTCATCAGGAGTCATATGCTCCACTGGCTGAGCTGGCCAGGCACCCCTGCTCTGTTTTCTTGATAAGGGAAAACTACACTTGTGCTTGAGGTGGACTGTTTAAAGGGATCAGAGTCTGAGTCAAATTAGACATGTAGGATTTGCAGCCTGAGTGTGAGACACTGCCTGGCACAGCCACTTCCCATAATTCTTCATGGTGGGTAGAGAGGGGATGCCCAGGACATCCTTGGGTTGAAAAACAAAACAAAAAAAGGTGGTCTGAAATGCTCTTATTTATGTAATCTCTGGAAATACACAGACATCTAGGTCTTCAGTTGTAGCATCCTGTGAACCAGAAATCTGATGCCTACTGGCTACAAGCTGTACTTCAAAATGCACCTGACTCTATGCTCAGGAAATCTTTTGTAATGGCCGTAACTAGACGAACTCTCTTGCCTTTGCTAACCCTGAACTCACAGCCTACTTGCCCCTTTCTCCTCCCCTTCCTTCCCACGCATCAGAGGAAAGCACCTGGCCGGTTGCATCTTTCATTCTATACCCGGGAAATGACAGATACACTCAGGGACTTTTCCTCTAACTTGTAACCAAGCATGTTTGCTGGACTTGGCAGCCATCAGGAGCAGCTCAGCCTAAAAGCTTCTGTCGTTGATTTCCATTCCCAGCATGTGCCATGGGGTATAGAGCTCTGGAATGGTGTGTGTGTGTGTGTGTGTGTGTGTGTGTGTGTGTGTGGTGTGTGTGTGTGTTTCAACCTCTGAAGCCCTCTGTCGTCTGCTCTTTGGTAAGAATGCATCATCAGCAGTGTCTTCAATAACTTCTCTCTACTGGCAGTTTACCTGCCAGAATCAACATAGGGTTTCTCGGTCCTGAGTGCCCGTTAATGAAACTGACATCTGGGACACAGAAGTCCATGCAGGGTCTGTTTTGCCAGCATTACTGGCATCCTGGCGTGAAGAGCTCCCCACAGCTGTCCTTGCTATAATCCCCTTCCACCAAAGGGAGTGGGACTGGCCACCTTGGGGCTCTGCATTTGCCAGCTTGGTTCAGGCACTTTTCTCCTATTTCATGTACATTTCAGTCTTTGCCTCCATTAGTTTCCCTCAGTTCATTTCTTAGTGTGGTTATGTATGCAGGTATATACTTTTTTTTAATGTTTATTTATTTTTGAGAGAGAGCACAGCAGGGGAGGAGCAGCGAGAGAGGGAAACAGAGGATCCGAGGTGGGCTCTGGGCTTACAGCCGTGAGCCTGATGTTGTGGCTCAAACCCACAAACCATGAACTGAAGTCAGGCACTCAACCTGACTGAGCCACCCAGGCTCCCTTCAACTATATACTTCTTTTAATAGTCAATCAGTTAAAGACTCCGGTTTGTTTGCTTTTTTCTTTCATATCAATGAGATGGAGACTGAACAACTGACGTGGCACATCCCCACCCATCAAGGGGCACGATGTTTGCCGTGCACGCATACTGCTTCGCTTAGGCACGTTAATGGCAGTTACATACACTCACACCGAGGAGAAAACAGACTACTGAGTATGCATCTCGTAAACAGAAATGCAGTTGGTGCATCTCTTTCCTTAACAGAACATGGTTCTGCTGCAGTGTACAATTCAACAAACTGCTTCAGTGAAATTATTCCTTAGAAGAATTTTCACTTAATTAGGATTTAGAAAAGAACATGGAAACTTTAAGACCTCCATTTGGTCCGCTGCATACTTCAGGGGCTTCTGCTGTCTCCCGCTGAGATTGGAAGAGCCAATGGTCTGAAACTTTTAAGATTCAAAAGGTAGGCACAAATTGGATATTGTCCACGTTACCAAGGTGTCGGATCACACAGACCCTGCCTGATTCCCTACCTGTGGGATTTGGGGAATTTAAAATTATAGTATTTTCCACCTTGGAACACCTTGTATTCTCCCCCTCTGTAAACTAATGTTGCGGAGACAGCCTCTGTTAATCTATATCAGAGCCAGATACTTTTGTCTGGAAATAGACCTCTTTCTGAGGTGACCTAAAATTGACACAGCTTCTGGAACTGGAGGAAGAGGAAATGTGGCTTAGAACATGAAGACCACCTCTACTGCTCTTCTGAGAATGAAAACTGACTATTTTGTGGTAGGTGGGACATTATTTATTTACAGTGAACTTAGATTCCATCTAAGGTCTCTGAAACAGATTATAGCATCTCTTAGTTATTTCCAATGTAATTCCAGAAGTGAATGCTCCAAGAACATCATCTTGTAACTTTTAATTAACATATCAGTTTTTTTCCCAAGCCCTTTATGAAATGCTTGTACCTTTGCTGTCACATCAGAAGGTAGATCATTATTCAAAGTAAAACCCAATATAGGTAATTAAGGTATAAATGGCTCAGCTTTTTTTTTTCTTATCAAAGATTTATGACTGCCTCTATTTCAGGCTTTCTTTTTCTCTCTCCTGAACTATTTCAGTAGCCTCTTCAAACAGGTCTGCCAGCCTGTTCCTCTTCCTCCTCCTTTTCCATCTGTCCCTCCTGCTGCTCTGCGGATAGTTGTCATAAGCTCAGTTCTCGATTTCCTGACCGCGTGTTGTAGGGGAGGAAAAAATTTTGCTCTACCCTTGTAGGTTCTAGGTTCTTTTGGCTCGTCTGTTAATTAGATCAACATGAGAGAGATTAACAGGAAAAAAACAATTTAATAACAAACATACGGGAGCCCTGTAAAAATCTGAGACCCAAGGGCAAGTCGGGCAGTTGAGTTTATATGATATCCTGAGCTAAGGAATGGGATGGGGGCTTGGGGCTTAAAAGCGGGGGAGGGTGATTCCCAGGATGATAACAAGAGCAGACATTTGGTAATTAGATGTCTGTCCTACCATACAGATAGATCATTCAGATAAAAAAAAATTATATCTGGTAACAGCTCCTGTTCTGGTACGGGTCCCCTATCTGGATTCTTTTACGTAGTTAAGGGAAAGGTAGAAGTTTTTTCTGAGTCTGCTGGGTCTCGATTGCCTTCAGCTTAAAATAATCCACATGCCAAAGTGGTGAATTTTGGCGTCAAATATCCTCTCCCCTCAGTGTCCCAGGTGCTTCCCAGACCACTTCCCAGACTTCTCCTGGGCCATCTCCCACCATTTAATTCACATCTACAGTCATTCCCTTCAGATGAGACTTCTCCCTCTTCACTGCGGCTCTGCACACTTTTATTTATTTATTTATTTATTTATTTATTTATTTATTTATTCATTTATTCATTCGTTAATTTATTTAAATGGTTTTATTTTTGAGAGAGAGGGAGTGGGGAGTGGGAGCAGGGGAGGGGCAGAGAGAGAAGGGAACAAAGGATCAGAAGCAGGCTCTGTGCTGACAGGAGAGAGCCCGATGTGGGGCTTGAATTCATAAACTGTGAGATCGTGACCTGTGCTGAAATCAAGAGTCAGATACTTAACTGACTGAGCCACCCAGGCACCCCAGCACAGCATTCTTTTAACTTCTCTCTCTTTGTTGACACTGATCCCTTTGCCAGGCGTTTTCTCCCCACCCTCCTTCCCTGTGGCTACATGTCCAATGTGGCCTCACTAAGGAAGCAGCTGAAATGTCACTTTCATCCTGTCTTCCCAGACACCCAACCACCCCCTGCCAAGAGTCATTCTTTGACTTTGAATCACACTTTATCTGTTACATCACTCTTATAGCACATAGCTCTTCTGTTTATTTGGAAGGTATATGTCCCCTTATGTAAACTTTAAGTTCTTTGAAGGCAGGGCCCATGTTTAATTTAATCATTTTATTCTCTGAAGTGCCTTGTTACTCAAAATATGGTCTGCTGACCAGCAGCATCGACATCACGTGGGAGCTTGTTAGAAATCCAGAATCTCATTACTCATCCCAGAACTGATGAGTCAGAACCCACATTGTAACAAGGCCCCCCAGGTAGCTGCAGTGCACATGAAAATTCCAGAGGCTCTGCTGTGTTTCATCATACAGAACTTCATGTGCACCAGGGACACTATGGGTATCTGTTGAATGACTAATGAATGAATGACATTAAGAGCTGATGTTATTGTCATTGACTTATGGGAAGATTATCTCATAATCAGACATAGCAAATGTAAGCTGGCATCCATTGTTTTTCTGTGACCATTTTCAGCCTTAAATCATGGAGATCTTTTTCTCCCTTTAAAATCTTTGATTTGCTGCTCTTGGGTCACCTTTGGTAGTTTTTTTGTTTTTGTTTTTGCTTTTTTTTTTTAATCCCCTCATAGGGCAGTCTTGCCCTTGGTAAGTAAGTACAGAGGGAGCGCTTACTAATTGGGTCTAAATATGGATTATGTGCAAAAAACAATTGCTAGCTTCTGAAAATAAGCACTTGTATGGCATGTAGCTTTTTGTCATCTTAGCAGCTGTGATCTTTGGGACCAAGTAAATGGCAGCTAAAAGCTGGGAGGATATTCTTTGTCATTGTGTCGAAAGCTAAGCGATCTAGTTCATACAGACTTGCTAATAACCACAGAAGAAGATGACAATATAACATGCTGGGGTTTTTAAAGCACTAAAGAATTTGATATTACAGTTTCCTTAGCTGTCTAGAAATAAAAGGAGAGTAGGGAGACCATGTAAAGGAAGGAGGAGTCTCGCCTGCAGCTTAGCGCAAACAGAAGAACCACCTGCTATGGCACAAGGTGGAAACCTGTGGGGCCTTCTTTGTTTGTCACAGTAATTGGGGGGGGGGGTGACATTTTCATGGACACAGGCCAGGGATGCTAGGTGCCTTGCAGTGAAGTGCGTGGTCTCACGTGGTGAAGAATCGTCTCATAGGAGACCATGACTTCAGAACATCCAGCTAGACAATTTGGGGGTGAAAAACTGTTTATGTAACTAGCATCTAAACATACATACATACTTATTTTTTTTTCATTTTTAAAAAAATATATGCTGAGGGGTGCCTGGGTGGCTCAGTCGGTGGGGTGGCTGACTACAGCCCAGGTCATGATCTCGTGGTCTGTGAGTCTGAGACCCGCATCGGGCTCTGTGCTGATGGCTCAGAGCCTGGAGCCTGCTTCCGATTCTGTGGCTCCCTCTCCTCTCTCTGTCCCTCCCCTGTCTCTGTCTCTATCAAAAATAAATAAACGTTAAAAAAATTAAAAAATATACATATGCTGATTTTTTCAGGAATGCAACCACTGTATTGAGAGGATATTGTTCTTTGCTTCGTCTAGAACTTTCCCTTTTGTTTATTTCAGAAAAATAATGACACTGCCCTATTGGTCTGCATGTGTAACCATTGCATTCACACTGATCTTACCTAGAGGTGTGAGCCTCCGTCTTCTGGTGCAGTTGCATCTGAACATTTATGTATTGAAGCGCATCTTATTTGTTACAGATTTCTCTTTTGTTTCTCCTTTATATAATAGTTAGGACATGCTACTGATTTTTTTTAAGTGTATGGGACTAGGCAAGTTTTTCATGAATTACATCTCAGGATATTGAAAGAGGTGCCCGATCTGATAGGTTTGAGAACCGCTGTGACATAGACAGCCTTGTGAGTTTTTGTCTAAAGATAGGAAGCTCGAGCTCGGAATGTATGCACAGGAAGAGTCACATCCCACGTGCCAAGAAGCTGAGAGGGAGGCATGGATCGGGGTGGCTGTGTAGCAGATGCATGTTTTGGGCAGGAGGGACAGAGCTCGGGCTCTGAGCTACCTACCACACTCACGTGCCAGCCTTTCCCCTGCCACTTACTACTGGGTGGCCTTGGTCACCCTCCCTAACTCTGACTTCCGGGGATCCTTGTAGGGTCAGAGTGAACATTAGAGATAATGAACTCGAAACACTCGGCAGAGACATGCAAACATGACAAATTGTAAATAATGTATATCATAACCTTGATATGTGACTTTTTGAAAATGGAAACTAAAGAGGTCACATTACTGGCTTCAGGAGAAGTTGACCAGGATTCCTCAGGGCTGGATCGGGCCAGGGCTCCAAACTCCAGGTTCTTTAGAATATCGTGACACCACCAGCCAACTGCAGACAAAACTCCTGACTTCAACCACTCTAAAATCCTAAAATCCCCTAGACTCTTGCTTTGCTCCTGTGGGGACCCTTCCCTCAAATTACAGCAAACATCCCACAAACCCTACAATCCCTTAAGCAAACCTGTGTCTTTCCCATGGCAACTTAAGCGTCTTCGGCACATGTTAGTTGGTTTTGTTAATAGTTGCTGCCGGTTTTAGGAAGGAAGAGGAAACCAGAAAAGACCTTTTCCCTGGCTCTCTGTGGCAGGGCTCAATCATCCCAGAACTAGCCCCTCAGCCCTACAGCCCCCACCCCCCTGCCCCCCACCGCGTGCTCTCACTCAGTCCTGCAGCCCTGCTTGCCTAGTTTCTGGATTCCACCTGTCAGCTCCTTAGATTCTCCCTCCCACTCCTGCCTCCCTCCCCTACCAAGCCACTTCTGTTTCCCTGCTCTTTATGCTCCCAGAACAGATGCAAGCTTTACATCCAGCCCCAGCTTTTCTTATAGGGTTCTTTCCTGGTCTGTTTAATTTCAGGTACAAGAACGATGGACTTCCCCAGGGTTTCAGGTATTTTTCAGAACGGTTTTATTTTTACTCTAGGAAGGGGGGAGCCACCAGCTCTTTACTAAAGAAGGCCACACAAATAGGGATGCTTCCCCACCCATTTACCTTCCTCCCCGGGGACATCTGGGGGGATTAGACTCTTTGTAAGACAATGTGAGTTAGGCATTTTGCATTAGAACCACTTTCAAATGTTAAGAATGAAATGAATCCTTGCTTTGTGGTGCCAAGGGCTCACTACATCCTCGGTTTACTTTTGGAAGAATTATTTCACATTTCTTCTGCAAGTTAAGTGCTTATCATTTAAAAAGTGACCTCGTGGCCACTTGAGTGTTCTCGGACCTTTTTGTCCATTTTTCCCCCTCCTCTTTATTCATTTGTTACAAAATGCTTGCAGAAGTTCCTCCGTTCTTGTCTTCGGCATGATTGTCTTTAGGTGTGGTATAAATAGATCCCTCTCCTGGTCTATGAGAGAGGCCGCTGTTAGCATTTTGTGCATGGTTCCCGTAAGCTGTTCTGTGCATTTTAGGCGGTGTCTACCTTCTTAAGGCTACTTCTCAGCTTCAGCATCTCCGACAGTAAAATCCAGTGCAACCAGGGCGCCCAGTGCCCTCTGCTCTGACATTTCCCTTTGGTCTTGGTGCGTTAAAGTTAGACCCAGGTCATTATTTTTGTATCAATGACATTTTCATAATGCACTAAATAATGAAGTGTTAAGAACACCAAAAAAAGCCTTCAAAATGACCAGAACATTTCCCGAAGCATTTAATATTAAGGGTATTAACCTTTCACATCTCTGTCTTAATATTAATTGTTATAAAGCAGATTGAGTGACTTCAGATCAAGGCATTCAGCATCTGGAAAATTGAAATTTAATTGCCATCTGCACTGGAGCAGCGTCGACCCAGTTTAGCCGTCATTGTTGCTAGCACCTTCCATGTCTGATCTCCAGATAGTCCTAGGTCTTCTCCCCACCGCCCCCTAAAGCCCTGCCCTCTCCCCTACCCACAGTGGAGCCAGCCCGAGATTATCCCAGCTGGAAGTGATTTATTTGCCCCTTTCTGAACTCCAAGAAGCCTTTTGCTTGCAAAAAGCTGGCAGCAAAGGTTCCACCTTGAATCCTTTTTTATTCATGCTTTGTCTTCCTGAATATAAAGCAGTATAGACTTCTGTGGGCAGAGGATGCCTGTCTGGTTGATCTTTTGCTCTACTTTGTGCCTAGTACACTGCCTGTCAGGCACCACACAGTGACTTTTGAATGACTAATCAGATATCACCCATGCACGCGCTACTTATGGAATTGCATGCGAGTCCCATGAAACAGAGAAGCTCGTTATTCAAAAGAAACTTCTAGAAAAAGTGAAGGGTTCTTTTTTTTTTTTTTTTTTTAAGCATGAAGAGTCCCTACCTAAATGAATTGCCTTTGCTCTGGCATTGCAGTTAATTATGTACATGTCTTGCTTCTCCTTCAGCCTTTCATGTATTCGGTGTCTTATCTATAAGGACACGTACCACACAGTCTGTGGGAAAACAGTCTGAACACTACAAAGTACCTGCCGTCTTAGCACTGACATTTCAGTGAAGAGAGGCAGGCGATCAACAAATGTCAGCAATGGTGCGGCTGATGTCAGGGCTGTGGACAGAAATAAGGTGGGGTAAGAGATATAGAGTGATTGGGGTGCTTTCTTAGAGAAGATCTGAGCAGAGAGCAGGGAGAAGGGAGGGAGGGAGCCGGGCACATGGATGCCCATGGAGAGGAAGACCCCAGTCTGCGGAAGAGACAACAAAGGTCTGGAGGTGGACGGTCCCCTGGGGCGTCTGAGGAGCAGGGTGCCCGAAGGCAGTGTGGCTGGAGTGGACTTAGGAACCAGGATGGGGCGGTTCTGGGGACTTAGCTGGACAAGGTCAGATAGGGCCAGTAGGCCGTGGCAATAGTTGAGTTTTTACTTAAGAGAAGAGTTGGAGGGTTGAGGACCTACATCCTGTTTTTGAAAAGAATGACTTCGGCTGCTCTGCGGAGTCCACTGTAGCAGGTAGGTGGAACCTGGTGGAACCTGGACGCAGGAAGAGCCAGGAGGAAACTTCTGAGTAGCCCAGCGAGAGGCCCCAGGAGCCGTGACTGGGGTGGCCTGAGGGGTGAGAAGTAGTCACACCTTGTTGCTGGAGTTGGCGGGCTTTGCTGCTGCTCTGACTTGAGGGCCTTGAGAGAGAGAGGGCATCGAGAACGATTGTAAATGAGGTCAGTGGCCTCAGCGGCAGGCAGATTCGTGTTGTCATTTACAGAGTGGGGAGGGCTGAGTGGAGGGTCGGGTCGGAGGGACGGACTCCAGCTAGGCTTTGGACCCGCTGCACTCGAAGGCCTGTTGTCCACCCAAGGCTGCGAGTTTCCCTCTCAAAACTATGAGTCCTTGAGTTCAAGGTCATGCCTTGGTTGTCTTTGTCTTCTCTGCTTAGTTTGCAGGGGTTCTTGCTCGCGGGACTCGTCTTTGATTAATGGAATTCCGATTTGCACGCGGGGGCTTTTCTGAAAGTGGCCTGTGGCCTTGTTGGAGCCTCCTTGTTCTTGTTCATCACCATCTGTCACGGCAGAGAAAAAGCCAACTGGAAAAAAAAAAATGCCATATGAAACTTGCTGAAAATGGGTAGAACCAGAAATGATGCTGACAGGAAGTTTGGAAGAACAAACTAGAGAGTACTCAGACCAGATATAAGAAAATTAGCATAAATCATCGTCCTCTGATTTTCATGTCTATCTCGCCCGAATTGGCTGACTCAACAGCCGCTTCTATGACTACAGCTGTGTCATTCCCCCACGGTCGCCTTTGTGCCTGGAAAACGTATTCCAGTTTCCCATTGCTTCACCATTTGCGATTTTATATTGGGTTCCTTTTTTGTTGTTGTTCTTTTGGCTGCCCATATGGTTAAGAAAAGTCTTGTGACTTTTCCTCCCATTCTGTTAACTGTTTAATTTGTTTTCCCTTGGGGTTTTCTTGTAGATCCACAAGGGGTTTTATTATTGCCATGGGGGCCCTCCAGGCCACTCTTCTTAGATGTTTGGAAATGCTTCTCTGCTGACCAGTACAGCTCAGGAGCACGCTTCTCCTCTGTCAGTACTGCGTCTCTGGGGCTGGGGTCCCACCAAACAGATGGGGATGTGCACGCCCCCTGTCGAGAGGAGGGAGTGGGGCTCCTGGGCCCCTTCAACTAACACAGAAAACCGTGTGGACCTCCCAGTCCAGACCACCTTGGGCGCATCTTTGCGTGACGCCTCATGGTTATAAATACAGAGCTCAATTTTATTCTTATAAATGTGTTCATCCCCCACTCTATTTTATTTTTTAATATTTATTTTTGAGAGAGACGGAGCGTGGGTAACAAGGGGCAGAGAGAGAGGGAGACACGGAATCCAAAGCAGGCTCCAGGCTCCCAGCTCTCAGCCCAGAGCCCGATACGGGACTCGAACCCATGAACTGTGAGATCACGACCTGAGTGGAAGTCGGACACTTAACCGACTCAGCCCCCCAGGCGCCCCTAAATTCTTTAAATCATCTGAATAAACTAAGGGTATCTTATTTGTGGGGTTTTATTTTTTTATTTTTTTTAATGTTTATTATTTTTGAGAGAGAGACAGAGACAGAGACAGAGAGCAAGCAGGGGAGGGGCAGAGAGAGAGGAAGACACAGAATCGGAAGCAGGCTCCAGGCTCTGAGCTGCCAGCACAGAGCCCGACGCGGGGCTCGAACTCACAAACCGCGAGATCATGACCTGAGCTGAAGGCGGCCGCTCAACCGACTGAGCCACCCAGGCGCCCCGTTATTTGTAGGGTTTTAAAAAAGCAGGGATTTGAAATAGTGGATAAGAGCAGCGTGTAGCTGGGCCGGACGAGGACGGCGGCTCAGGCATTTATTCTGAGTCGGGAACAATCTGGCATTTAATGTGATGCTTTGAAATCTGGATACCTTCTGAACATGCACAGTATTCGGGAAAAAAAAAAAAAAAGTAGTACTGCTCACTTCTGACAGCTACCTGCCAGGAAACTCCTTTCTCCCTGGTTGAGCCTTACAGGATGGTGGGAGGTCCCAGGTGGAGAAAGACCTCACAGAGGGAAAGACAAGTGCAGGGGCAGGTGGCCACTGTGAGAGCAGGTGCCTGGTGCGGTGTGGCTGCAGCATGGGCTCCGTGGGGAGTGTGAAGAGAGTTGAGGCAGAAAGAACAGGTGACAGACAGGTAATAAAGGTCCCCATGGGCTGTGCCAACTAGGATAGAAATTGAAGAGTGTCAGAAGTGTCCGGAAGTACTATGATGGGATAGGTTTCTTAGGCAAAGTTGTTCTGACTGCCACAGAGAGGACAGATAGAAGGTGAGAGATACCGGTAAGAGGGTTCGTGATGATGAAGGCAAAAGATGATAAAGGGCTCATAAAGTTCTTAGGACAGTGACTGGCCCACAGTCAGTGCTATATAAATGCTTGTAAAATACAATTAAAGAAGTGACAACAGAAACATTCGCGATGGGAAGGAGAGAGACATCAAATCAGAGAGACATCCCATAGGTCAGATTGCAACATCTACTTGGGTGAATGGTGATATCATTCCCAGGTGAAGAGCAGGTGGGGTTCGGTGGAGGCAGACAAGGGGCCATAGTTCTGTCTGGACATGTCCCCTCTGCGGAGCCTGAGGAGCATCCATTAGGTGGCTGGGCCTCAGCTGGGACCTGTAGAAACATGCTTGGAACGTGTTGAGAAGGTTTCAACGTCCAGATTGGAAACAAAGAGATCACCCCAGGAAAGAAAATAAAGCAAGGTAAAAAAAAAATCATCAAAATGGAGTGCTGGGAAAGCCGTTTACGTGGAATTGAATGCCTGGGGTTCTGGCTCCGGTTCTACCACTGATGTTGAATTTGAAAAAAGAAGAGAGTTCTCTTCAAATTCTAGTTGTTTTAGTTTATCGTTAAGATTTTCTGGCTCACCAACTGTGAATGTTCCAGGAAAACACTGTTATTTGTGTTTTATCAAAAAAAAAAAAAAAAGAATGCAAACTTAGCTCACCCTCCTGGCAATGCCAAACAGTGTCAATGAAAACATCTTAGTCAGGTGCTCCTTCTGCGAAGACCCTCCGACCAACTTTAAAGTTCAGTCCTCACTGAGGATAATCTCACGTTCTGACTTCCTGAACCCCCAGTGGTTTGCAACTTTGGGCATACCTGTTCTGTTCTCAATATCGTGCAACAGTCTGTGGCGTCGGAGACTTCCAGCATCTTAAGGCATTGAAGCAGAGCATCATTTGGCCCCAAACCTACAATACCACAAACAGCCTCCTCTTACCAGCCATATGGATTCCTGGAAGGAACCGCGGAACAATAGTGAATTCTTACACTTGTGAATTCTCCAAAACACCAGGTCCTTAGCCTGGTATGGAAAGCTACTACCTCTCTGGCCACTTGTGCCTTAGTGACTTGCAGGCAGCTGTTGGCCTTTTGCAGGGGTTATTCTCCGAAGCCATAGAATGGGTCAGGGAAGGCTGGACACATATCACACATGTGCATGGGAAGTAGAACTTTCAGCAGCAACGTCTTCCAAGTGGTAAAAATAACTCGCCCTTAGTCAGTAGCCCTGACGCCAAGTGTCCCCTTTCACTTCCTGTCCTCTGTTGGTATCTTACAAAGGACATCTTGTCTTCCACAGTTTGGAATGTGATGTTTCTCGTCTCGCTAATTCAGCTGCCTGATGTCTGTCTGCTTCTCCCCTTGTCAAATAGTTTGAAGGTCCTCACCCCTTGGAGCATTTGCATTCTGCCTTCCTCATGTCTGTGGTTCATGCAGCAGGAGTTTGACAGCCACCTGCCAGGCACTGGCGGGCAGAGATGTTTTCACTTGGATTTCTGTTGTTTCCCTCCCTTTTAGGACTAAGCTGTTTAATAACTGGGCAACAACTTTCAAGTCAATGATTCTCTTAAAAGTTTTACTTTATTTTATTCCCTGGAAGTTCTTGCAGATTCTGTGTTATTTTTTTAAGTTTATTTATTTATTTTGAGAGAGAGAGAGAGAGAGAGAGAGAGAGAAAGAACGTGAGCAGGAGAGGGGCAGAGAGAATCCCAAGCAGGCAGGCTCCGCACTGTTATTGCAGAGCTGATGCGGGACTAGAATTCACGAACTGTGAGATCACGACCTGAGCTGAAACCAAGAGTCGGACACTTAACTGACTGAGCCACCCAGGCGCCCCTGTATTCTTTCTTTTTTCTTTCAGGTTCTATGTTCTGATAATAGATGCATGTCCTGCAAAATATCAGATCAGCTTTTTGATTCTGAAGTTCTTTACAAGTCTCTTGTTTGAAACCTTACCAACCAGTGAATATAATTTCTTCTTTTTCATTAGCCTGACGTTGAGTTCCTTCTCAAGAGCTCCTATGTTACAAAGCCTACATCTGTGAGCATGCAGGGATGGATGGTGGGTGTTACTAATCACTGAAAGATGTGGCTGCCCGGGGTGTTACTTCCTGCATCAAGTTTCCCCCGTCAGACCTGGCAAAGAGCTGAAGCGCTATGGGAAACATCTTCACGTAAACACTGCTCGACCCCACACTCCCTTCTTCCCATTGTGACAGAATGGCGTAGGTCTCCACCCTGAATGCCAAGGCTTTCTCACTCAATGTAGAGAAAAACTCAGATAACTTCTGAGTGGTTTGTGGATGGAGGGAAACAAAGAAGTGTGAAGTCATTGAGTCATACAGTCCCCACCTGGGCCATCAAAACTTCTTGATCTCGGCAGCCATATTTATTAAGATTTTTTTAACGTTTATTTATTTTTGAGAGAGAGAGAGAGATGGACAGACAGAGCATAAGTGGGGGAGGGGCAGAGAGCGAAGGAGACACAGAATCTGAAGCAAGCTCCAGGCCCTGAGCTATCAGCACCGAGTCCAACGCAGGGCTCGAACTCACGAACTACAAGATCATGACCTGAGCTGAAGTCGGACGCTCAACTGAGCCACCCAGGTGCCCCTGGCAGCCATATTTAACTGACCAATTACTTTTTAAATTGTAGATAAGTATAGCCTAAGATAATTGGATACAATAAACCAATTTATTATATCTGTTATTACATGTAAAGTCTGTTGTTTGGGGACTCTGTTCTTTGTTGCTAGGCAGTGAGGAGCCTTCCTTTTGAACTCTTGGCTCTTCTTCCCTATCCTCCACCATGTTCCTTCTCAGCCTCCTGTGCTAACTGATAGCACGTGTGGTTTAGAAGGGAACCTGGAGAAGGAATGTGTACGGCCCTTGTATGGAAATACCATTCCAAATTCCATACGCTGTTAGATAATACACTGGCTAGACCGTCCAGAGTCCCCCCAGAAAGGGGGATTTAGATTGGAAAGGAATCAAAGGAATTGTGGAGCTAATACAATTGACTGCAGTGAAGTCGTAATAGGGTGGTCTGGACAACTGGACCAAGGCCAAGTTCAAAATCACAGGCAATTCCCCCTACCCTTTGAGAATGAGGTGAGGTCTACTGAATGGAAAGCAGGGCAAGTTGTCAACTTCCTTAGAGTTTATTCCAGATATGGGCCCCGAAATTTGTCTTTTGTTCTTTGAAAAGGGTAAAGATAGTGAATCCAGCCAGAAAAACCTGTGCTTATCCATCACAAACCTCCACAGAATTACTTCTTTTATCCCCCTTGTCCTTCTTTCTCAGAAACAGGTTCTGAAATAAGTTCTTGGCTGTGTCTGATGAATGGCAGCTGATGTCCATGACTCCTTCATTTCCTTTGTCTTAGGCATAATGTCTAGGATAGCATATTTGTTAAGTGAATGAATGAATGGGATAATGAATGAATGAATAGCAATGGAGTCAGAAAACAGGGGAAGTGTTAGTTATTGGAGGAGAGGGTGAAAACAACAAATCCTCCTTTTAAGAGTAACGAGTTTGCCCACCGTGCCCTGGGGAATCAATATGGTGTAAGCGTGGGGTTACCAAACTCTATATCCCATGGAGCGGTAGACCATGACAGATTACACACAAACACATACACACACATACACACGCAGAGGCTTCTGTAACATCTTCACAGATGTTACACGCTGTATAATACTGTGGGACCCACAGGGTACATTTACATACTGAAGACTCTGAAAACACCTGCAGTGAAGATGGCCCTGTAACCTTAAGCTGTTCTCCCAACATATTTGGCCATGGACACAGACACACACGCACACACACACACACACATATTCTAGTCTGGAATCTGGCAGCCTTGGGACCCAGCAAGAGTCGATGTTTTAGCTGATGTCCAGAAGACAGGAAAAACCAGTGTCCCAGCTCAAGCAGTCATGCAGGAAGTAATTCTCTCTTACTTGTGGGAGGGTCAACCCTTTTGTTCTATTCAGGCCCTCAACTGATTGGATGAGGCCCACCCACAGTAGGGAGAACAATTTACTTTACCCAGTCTGCTGGTTCAAATGTAATCTCACCCAAAAACCCTCTGGCAGACACACCCAGAAGAATGTTTCAGCAAATATCTGAGCACTTTCTGGCGCAATCTTATTGCCACATAATATTAGCCATCATATGTCACAAAGTTATAAATCACAAAGTAGGCATCCTTCTCTTTAGTTTCCATGTTTTTGAGCAAGATCACCAGAGCCCAGTGGAATATTCCTGGGCTTCCAGTTCTTCCAGAACTCAGCCCCTTTCATGACATAAGACATGTTTAATTGAATATTGTCAAATATTCGCATGTCAATTATTATTAACAATTTAAACATTTAAAGTTTGAGCAGGGGTCTCCTCCAAGTCAAAAACTGCTGATTTTCCCAATGCCAGCAATCATAACAGGGGGCCCCAGGCTCTCCGGGGTGGTTGTACAGGGAGTCCAAGTTCAGAGCTCTGTGCTGTATGTGCATAATGTGGCCCCAGGATCAGCTATGTGTTGGGTCCTAGCCTGTGCCCTATGACAGTTGGGAGAACGAGTGAGAGTGGTTTGTATTTGGAGGGGTGACAAAGAGACTTTTCTTTTGTCAGCTACTCAGCTGTTCTCCAAGCATCTTAAGGGCAGCGAACAAGACTTAGACTCATCTCTGAGCCTCACACTTTGCCTTGCGCAGGAGTCAAGCAGTAAATACTGGCTGAGGGAATCAGCAGATGTTTGAGTACCCACTGCGTACTTTCCGGTATTTGCTAGGGAATTCGTGCTAAGGGGAGGGAGGAAGACCCAAGGAGCAGCATGGAGTTGCTCTCTGAGTAAATTAGCAACACAGACAGTGTTACTTTTCTTAGCCCCTGGTTTCAGCTCTGTGGAACTCTTTCTATTTAGTATCGGAGACAATTACCTTCAAACCCTGCTAACTCATCCCATATTGTGTCGGTACTACAGTGGTGGCCTCTATGTTTGAGTTAGGATTCCTTAGCTCACTAAGAGATACGTATGGCGTCAGGGTGATAGAAGCCATTTGGGGATTCTTTTGTCAACTGGAAAAAAAGAAAACTCTTCCAAAAGTTAAAAAAAAATCTCTTTCTGCAGATGAAAAAGAAATGCAGTTGAGGTCTGTGGGGGCTTCCTGTAGACTAGAAAAGAGAGGGGCTTGACCATGGACACCTGAACTAGGTTCAGCAGCAGACACAGGAGGAAGAGGGCAGCACCACAGCTGGTTGTTTGAGACTCCCTGACCCTGTGGCCCATGGATGAAAAGCTGTCTGCCCTGCAAAGCAGATTCTTCTTGCAGCAGGATTTTGTGTTCCTCCCTGGGCCAGTGTTAGATTCTCTGGATGCATAAGGTGACAGGGGAAGAAGCAGATGATATCAACATCACAGTTTATTTGTGGAATCTGGGCCTCCTCTTGAAGGATAGTGCTTTTCCTCCAGAGGAGGGGGAATTTACTGATGTCCAAGATACCTGCCCTCTCTCTCAGCCTTTCTGCACCAAAGCAAGAAGGGGAGGAGTCCGGCTTAACATGGCCATCCAGAAGTCATTTCAGGGACAATGGACATAAATAGAAATACCTGGAAGGCCGAATTTGTCTTCTGCTGCACGAAGATTAAAAAAGAAGCCTAAGTCTTAGATTTGCTGCAGATTAGTACTGAAGAAGACACCGGGTGTGGACACCGGTGAAAGATCCATTATGTAAGAACATACGAAGAGGAATCTCGTATTGCTGTTGCTTCCCTGGGACCTCCTCCAATGATCCTCTTGAGGAAAATCAACAGGGGAACGGGACACAGTTTTGCAGTTTTGCCATGGATGCTTAGGGGACCTGGGAGGGTAGCTTTTATAAGTGTTTCTTTGAAGACAGTGACGGAGCCCTGGTTGTCAGCCGAGCTGACAACGAAGTACCCTTTGCTGACAGCCGCTGACATGAACACAGGACACCGTGCTCCCGTTGGTAGGTTTGGGAAGAGGAGCCTGGTGACCGGGTGTTCTTATACTAGAGTGAGCAGTGCGACTGTGTTCGGAAGAGCCCATTATGTGGAGTGTGAGGCTCATCCACAGTCTAATTAAGAGGAAAGGGAGGGTGGCTGTGGAAATATCAGTGGGTTGCATTGCTAAAGCTGTCTGGGTTAAGAGCCACACAGGGCTTTTCGGTATGAAGTCGATATGGAAGTCTTGTGTGTTTTCCTGTCAGATGCCCTCCTGCAGAGGGGGGTGGTTTTAGATAATGACTGTTTTGCTTTGGGATACCACCTGCAGAAATGTGTTTATTTTGACTGTGTGCAGGTTGCAGAAAGCTGGTGGAACTGTCTTATGAGAGAGGATTCTTTCGATGGGCGTTTTCCCCTCCGATGACAGTTCCTGGCCCCAGAATTGCTGACAGGGTCAAGGTTATAGGCCATGATATTTAAGAGCTCAGTGTTGGTTTACAGACCTGCCGGTAACAGTTTGGGTCGGCATCCTTGGCATCCGTGGAGTCAGTCTTACTCACTTCTGAAAGACAACTTGATCGTCAGCAGGAGAACTTCAAAAAGACCGATGATTCCATTCTTTCTTTTGAAAAATAAATTTCTATTGCCTCAGCTCACATGCAGTTCGACTGTTACTCTGTCTGCCTTTATGAAATGAGGAGAACCGATTGCATGGCTTTGCAGAGGACTAGCCCCAGTAGTCTGTGGCCACAGTTCCGCCTAAAATTTAAACATCCTTATAACGTGGCGAAGACTCAGATGGGAGTGGCTAAGGACCATCGTGCCGAGGAATAACCTTCAGCTCAGCAAAATTGTGTGATCTGTCCCAGGCAGCACTTGAACTGGTGTTGTGACCGCACGTGTGTGTGCACATGTGTGTGGCACGAGGAACTGTCCCATCAGTTAGTTCCTTTGGATGTGATATTGGATGATGTCTAGTATCTACAGAATAAACCCCTTTTTTGCCCAAGACCCCGTGTGTCTTTTGAGTGGCTCTCCACCTAGCCTTGGCGCTGGTGGCTTCTAGCACAGGGGTCTTCCATGGGACCCAGCAGTGCTCCAGAGGCAGACAGAGGAGGGTTTATGGAGGAGATTGGGGGCATAAATATACAGGAAACTTACAAAGAGGAAAAGGTTGTACAAAGCAACCAGAAGCACCGGCAATTGCCTCAGCTACTGATGCTAAAAGTAGCTGCAGAAAAGCAATGCTTCTACCTTAAAAAGAAATGGAGGAACGGGCACCTGGGTGGCTCAGTCCACTGAGCGTCTGATTTCAGCTCAGGTCATAATCCCAGGGTCACAGGATCGAGCCCCACATTGGGTTCTGTGTTGAGCGTGGAGCCTGCTTAAGATTTTCTCCCTCTCCCCCTCCATCTCTGTCTCTCTCTCTCTCTCTCGCTCCACCTCTGCTCCTCTCCCCCTGCCTCTTTCTAAAATTAAAAAAAAAGAAAGAAAGAGAGGATGAAATTTGAGGTCCAGACTGTGTGGAAAGAGCCCAAGAGTTTCACAGGATTTCCGTGACAAATAGGAGTTCTCGGTCTTTGTGTGATTTTCTGCTTCCAATATGGAAATCCTGTATTTATAAAGGAGATAGAAACACAGGGCAAACTATATGCTTACTTCTCTGCATGTTTCTCTGCCTATTTTCTGGAGTCAGATTTTGATGTGGGAAATTATCTGAAAGGAAAGAGGTGAAGTTCTGACTAATCATGAAAATAGCACTTTTCTGTTTTCAAAAGGGACAGACTCCCTCCTGTCCCTCGCTGGCACAGTACATCAGCCAGAGCTCCTGCCACTGGGCTCTGAGCCTTCGTATGTTTTCAAGGGCAAAATCCACTGGTGGAAATGATTGTAATTCTAACCGTTGCCAGAAGGAGAGCTAAATATTTTTAAAACAAGAGCAATGAAATGGTATCTGTTTATACGCACATATTTTATTCATGACGATTTTGACTTTTGATCATTAAAAGTAACTGGATGGAAACTTATCTTGATATTATCCAATATTGACGGGATAAAAGAGCTTATCCAAAAGAGATCTGATATAATGAAGATTATAAGGAGGATTGTTATCCGCCAAGTTAAAATCGCTTTCTTTAAATACTTTAGCTGTCCTTTTCTACCTACAGGGTGAACGTGGAACCCAGTCTCAAACACCTTTAGCTATGCTTTTAGTATGTTCACTATCCTGGATGATGTCGGAAACGCCAGGTTTCCTTTACCTACGTTGAGTGATGTGTCTACCCCCCGAAAGGTATTCCTCACTCTGGGGTATTTATCTGTTGCTGGATCACTGTGGTTTGAGTCATTTCAAAGTGAGATCACCTAGGACATATTACATAGTCTTATGCGGAAGATCGGGTAACCAACTGGCCTGTCTCAGTCTGCCAGCACAGAGGGGATTCCCAGGATGAGGGACTTCCAGTTTTCATACTGGGAAAGTCCTGGACAAACTGGGGTGAATTGTGAGCCTCTGTGGGATAATGGATTTGACCATAAACTTCAGCATCACATTTCAAAATATTAAGCGGTTGACATTCTGAATGTTTCTAAATGTATTTTACAGTTTGGAGTGGACTTATTTCCAAAATAACCTGAACCCATGCCTAGCCAACTTTATCAGCTCTTGAAACTCTGCTACTAGAAAGGAACACGAAGATGGTTTCAGAATGTGCCTCATTCCGCTTCGGTGGCTCTATTCATTTGCAGACAGGTGCAGAGAGCAGGCTTAGAAGACAGGGTCCTCACCCCTGTCCCCTGGCCTCCCACCCCTTTTTAAAAGCAGGGTATCACCTCTTTTATCTCTCAGGAGAAAGGCTTTATACCTCAAATGAAGAAAAAAAACCATATTTCCGAGCCAGTGACTAGATGCCCGCATAACCCTTTTGGCTCCGGTATTCTGTGGTCTTCCGTGGAGAATTGCTAATTTTCTGAAGGCTTTGAATGGAATGAATTTAAAGAAAACTGCCAGTTCAAATAGTTCTTATGATAGTGAGAGATACTCACTGTGTGGTCCTTTTATTTTTAGTAATAGCGTTGGAAAAATCAGGTTATGTTTATTCTGAGGCTTTGAGGGAGCTGGTACGACTGTGTAGTCTAGCAGATGCTGGAATTATAAATTATTATAAACATTGGCCAGTGGGGAAATTCATATATCAAAAATACTACAATATATAAGTTAGCCTATAGATTTCCCCCTAGTTCATTGCCCCAAAATGTATACTCTGAGAAAGTACTTTCATGGAGAAATATAAATACACTTAACCGTGCTGTTCTTTTGACAGATGTGTTTTTATATCATATTTCTTGCTTGCCCAGAAACCCCCAAGTATAAGTTTATTTATGTTTTGTTACCTTCATTGTAAATCTCATAGCGTGGACTTGTTCTTCTGTTAGATAAATACGTTCCAATTGTCACAGTTGCTAGTTTTTAGTATTAACCAAATATTTTACGAACTTTCCCTGAGCTGTTATTTGTTTTCTAGCCTTTTGATGTTGTTTTCACTAGAACACTGAGTCTTCTACGGGGCCGCCGACATCCATAGGTATTTGAGGGCTGGTGACTGCAGCATCATTCACTCAGCGGGAGCCAGAAGCCCCATTTGAATGGGTTGGCTTCTTTTCATGGCCAACCAACTGCCCTCAATGAATAACAAGGCTCCCTCCTTGAGAGAGAAAAATCACATTGCCTCGGTATCTCAGGAATACAGTTCCATAAATATTATTATGCATGATGGAACAGCATCTTTATTCAGTAGAGCAGATATTGCCAACAAAAATGACATAGTAGAGGAGATTACTTCTAGTGGTTTCTAGCTTTAATTATGAAAAATCAGTGAAAAGGAGAGTTTGCAATCAAAGTGTTTTGCACAGCGAGAGCTGGCCATCTTTTACTGTTAGGTGTATGTGTTCTCAGGGGGAAAGAGATAAAATGAAAAAATTTTTAACATTTTCTGTCTTTGGTTTTTGGCTGTGTAAGGTCAAATGTTACACTTGTCTTTGAAGCCACCCACAGACTCAGCTCTTTGGGTGGGATTGAGCTCATCATTGGGACAGAGGCTGGCTCAAGTTTATTATTACAGGATGGCCTCACCATATCAAGACTAATTTTAATGAAAATTAAAATTACATTTTGCCTACAAAATGTTTCATGAAAGGCAATGTTGTAAAGTATTGGGTTTTTTTTCCCTAAATCAAGGAGAACGTCCCTTATAAAAACGTAATAATTTATCCCTGGGCTGTATACTTTTCCTATTCTATCTTGACTGCTTTTTCTGCCTATGAAGACATGGGAGAAGTTAAAAATAAACATTTTCCTCTGAAAAATCATGAACCCATAATTTGTGACAAGGGCTTTAAACTGGCTGCATATAATTTTTTGTCTATAATAACATATCACATAGGTAAACATTATTGTATTATGTTTCAGAGGAGTTCCATGGTGGGGTGGATAGCAGTGGTTAGTGGGGAGGCCGGGTGGATGAGATTAAAAATGCATTTCTGGAAATCAGATTGACAGTAGGTTGGTGGAGGAAATAAGAAACTGGGTTTGGAACATTTGAGGGAAGATAACTGGGAATTCTTCCCTTTGGAATATATAAGAATATGGGCATGTATTAGAATATGCATGTATGTTGAAATGCAGTTAGAATAGATGCATACTGACAAGCATTTAGAATGTGCATGTCAAGAATTTGGTAATAAAAAAAAGAGAATTTGGGAATACAATCTGGGCTGCATTCTCAGTGCCTGCAGGCCAAAAGTAATACCTACCAGTTCCATTTATTAAGTAGTAGAGTCCAAACAATTCAATGAGTATTTATGTCCTAACAGGTTAGTGGCTGGTTGAAAATATGGCTGTATAAATTGGGAAGAAAAAAGTACATATTTTTCTTTCCTAAGTGATACTTAATTTTACGTGTCAACTTGGCTCGGCCATAGTCATCAGATATTTGATCCCACATCGGTCTGGATGTTGCTGTGAAGGCATTTTTTAGGAGAGATTGACATTTGAATCAGTTGACTTTGAGTCAAGCAGGTAACTCTGCGTGATGTGAGTGGGCCTCATTCACTCAGCCGAAGGCCTTAAGAGATAACAGCTGAGGTGAGGTGCTCCCAGGGGAGAAGGAATTCGGCCACCAGATTGTCTTCAGATGCGAACTGCAGTATACGCTCTTCCCTGGGTCCCCGGTCTGCTGGCCCACCTTGCAGATTTTGGACTGATGTGAGTGGGCCTCATTCACTCAGCCGAAGGCCTTAAGAGATAACAGCTGAGGTGAGGTGCTCCCAGGGGAGAAGGAATTCGGCCACCAGATTGTCTTCAGATGCGAACTGCAGTATACGCTCTTCCCTGGGTCCCCGGTCTGCTGGCCCACCTTGCAGATTTTGGACTTGCCAGCCACCGCGTTAGCATGAAGCAATTCTTTCAAATCAGCTTCTCTTTCTCTCTGTACACACACACACACGCGCGCGCGCACACACACACACATGATTGGTTCTGTTTTCTGGAGAACCCCAACTAATACACTTACAGGATAGATGGGTTGTATGCACATGCCAGGCACTGCACAATTTCCCAAACCTGAGAACCAGATTGGACACCATTTCCTGTTCCATTTTGATTTTTGTACAGTACTTACTGTTTTATCACAGCCACCTCTGAGAAGCCCCCCCACCCCTTGGTAAAGATATCTTCCAAGGGAATGCAGGTGATCTCATGTTCAAACTGTCCAACCAGTGTCCAATATGGCGGCATTTCCCTCAACAATGTAAAAGATCCTTTGGTGCCTCCGTGAGTTCACCGCAGCATCCCAGAAAGCCTCGGCACAGTTTGGGAACCGCAGGTACAGGTGGTGGCAGTTGTTATGGGGATAGATTCACTCCGGCAGAGATGAGCTCCAGAAAGGGGAGGCAGCATGAGAGGCGCTTTTGAGAGGAGATCAGAGGGAATCTAGAGACACGGGGAAAAATGGATGTCCTGGCTGAGCAGTGCAAAGGAGGTATGCTTACAGCTAAGAAATGAATCCAGGTGTAAGAAAGGAAATTTTCTTTGCTTTTTAAAAAAAATTTTTTGATGTTTATTTTTGAGAGAGAGACAGAGAGAGCACAAGCAGAGGAGGGACAGAGAGAGAGAGGGAGACACAGAATGCCCAGCAGGCTCAAGGCTCTGAGCTGTCAGCACGGAGCCCGATGCAGGGCTCAAACCCACAAACCTTGAGATCATGACCTGAGCCAAAGTCTGAAGCTTCGCTGAATGAGCCACCCAGGCACCCCAGAAAGGAAATTTTCTATGAAGTTTACATGGTTGATGGAGTGGGGATGGTGGTGCTATGGTAATACCTTAAACTTTTTCTCTTTTCCCATTTTTTAAAATTTAAATTTATTTATTTATTTGAGAGGGAGAGCACAAGTGACGAAGGAGCAGAGAGAGAGAGGGAGAGAGAGAGAATCCCACAAGGTGCAGAGAGACAGGGAGAGGGAATCCTGTGAGGGGCAGAGAGAGAGAGAGAGAGAGAGAGAGAGAGGGAGGGAGAGAGAGAGATCCCATGCAGGCTCCGCACTGTCAGCCCTGAGCCTGAAGTGAAGCTCGAACTTAAGAACCCTGAGATCATGGGCAAAGTCAGATACTTAACCAGTGAGCTACCCAGGTGCCCCTCTCTTTTCCCATTTCAAAAAATACATATCTCCTCATTGTATTAAGAAAAAAATATATATATATATATTTATGACCCCCCCCCCCCCAAAAAAAAAAAGCTTTCTAGCTTTCCTGTTACTCAGCACGACTGATCTTTTTTCTTTGGTTGGTTTTTCTTTTCATGCACCCTGTTTCTATGGAGCTGCAGCTCTGAGCTGTGGAGGGCGGTAAAGGTAGGGGCAGAGATTAAAGCAAGGGTATGACAGAAAATACATAGTTCCAGGTTTGCTTTTCTTCATGACACATTCGGTAGAACTGGGGAGGTATAGTGTGAAGTGGGTTTGCACAAGGCCCTATGATGAAGCCGTGGAAAGAAGCCAAGGCCTTGATGCTGAGCAGAGAAGGTAGAAGGGACGCTGGGCTGGAGCAGCCCTGGGGAGGGTGTGAGAATGTCAGGTGGGCGGAGCCAGGAAGAACACCCCCCGCGGAGCCCTGGAAAAACACTTGGACAAGACCCCAGCAACCGGTCTTCAAAAGGGGCCTGCACTGAAGGTGTGCGGCCCAGCTTTCATTCAGAGCCACAGTTTCCCAAGCCAGCACTAAAACCACTCGTGTTGGCCAGAACACCTGAAGGGTCTTGGAAAAAGTTCATATATCCAGCTTTGTTTATTTCTTTTAAGTTAGTTTATTTATTTTGGGAGGGGTAAGGGCAGAGAGAAAGGAAGAGAGAGAATCCCGAGCAGGTTCCATGCTGTCAGCACAGAGCCGGACATGGTGCTTGATCTCAGAAACTGTGAGATCATGCCTTGAGCTGAAATCAAATGTCGGACAATTAACTGACTGAGCCACCCAGGCGCTGCCGTATATCCGGGTTTGTTCACTGTTCATTCAGGTGAAAGGTTTCTGGGTGACAAAGCGGGAAGATGACATAAGTAAGCATATAGAACTCCAGAGGTTTTGCAATTACTGTCATCTCGTATCCGGCTGTTTCATCAGGTAAAAGCAGTGATTCTGAGAATCACGTGGCTGGAACCATTGGGTTTGTGGATCTGATAGAGAATGCGATCTGGCACCCATTTCCATTTTAAGGGAAAAATAAAGGACAAGAAGGCATCCTTATTCCAAGCCTCCAAGAAGGTTATGTTTTTAATTCCGCACCACAGCAAATGCAAACAAATTTGTAATTACACTTCATGCATGGAGCCCTGTAGAGGAAAAATAAATCGGTATCCATCTACCCAAAAGCCATAAATCAGACATAGAATAGCTAATCACGGATATAAATTGTATGCGCGGGCCTGATTACTTTCCCCGCAGTCTGTTGTGTACAATTAACAATTTAGATCTTAGGCTGGCAGTGCCGTTTTTGAAATATGACTCGAGAGCATATAGTTCATTTTTAAATTTTCCCAGCCTAGGTTTACACCTTTTGTTCCATTTTGGTTAAAGTATTATCTTCAGGGGCGCCTGGGTGGCTCAGTCGGTTAAGCGTCCGACTTCGGCTCAGGTCACGATCTCGCGGTATGTGAGTTCGAGCCCCGCGTCGGGCTCTGTGCTGACTGCTCAGAGCCTGGAGCCTGTTTCAGATTCTGTGTCTCCCTCTCTCTCTGACCCTCCCCCGTTCATGCTCTGTCTCTCTCTGTCTCAAAAATAAATAAACGTTAAAAAAAAAAATTAAAAAAAAAAAAGTATTATCTTCAGGAAGCTCAGGTTTAAATGATAAAGACTGCCTTGGGGCAGCTCTCGTGGTACCCCAGCACCTGTCCGCTTATCGGAATAAATGGAACTGCTGATGGCTGAGAACACACAGCCACTTTTATGGCGTAAAAACAAAAACAGAAACAGAAATAACAAAGCAGGGGCAGTCTGCATTCCTTGATTTCGTCGGGTGGAGCCTGGTCCCAGTGGGCCCAGCCCTGGCTCCATACCTTCTCGTTCTCACCGGAGTTACTAAGGATCATCTTAGTTACAGAGGAAATGGTACAAGCTGCTATGAAATCAGTGTGGCGGTTCTTCAGAAAAATTAAAACTACCATTGCCCTGTGACCCAACAATTCCATTTCTCAGTATATATGGCCAAAAGAATTGAAAGTGAAGACTTTTAAAAAATAAATTCAGGGGTGCCTGGGTGGCTCAGTCGGTTAAACCTCTGACTTCGGTTCAGGTCATGATCTCGCGGTTTGTGGGTTCGAGCCCCGCATCGGACTCTGTGCTGACCGCTGGGAGCCTGGAGCCTGCCTCGGGTTCTGTGTCTCCCTCTCTCTCTGCCCCTCCCCCACTCACCCTCTGTTTCTCTCTCTGTCTCTCAAAAAATAAATCGGTGTTTAAAAAAAATTTTTTTTAAATAAAAAATAAATTCAATGCGTATTTTAATTTTATTTATTTACCTACTTACTTATTTATGTAAACTCAACCCCCCAGTGCAGGGCTTGAACTCACCAAGATCAAGAGTCACATGGTCCACTGACTGAACCAGCCAGGTGCCCCTGAAAGCAGGGACTTGAAGAGATCTTGGTACACCCGTGTTCCTTGCTGTGTTATCCTCATAGGTGGATACCAGCCATGTGAGAGGGTGGAGACACCAGCGTGGATATCCAGCCTATGGAATATTATTCTGTCTTAAGTAGGAAGGAAATCCTGGCGCATGCTACAGCGTGGGTGACCCTGGAGGACATCGTGTGAAGTAAAACAAGCCAGTCACAAAAGGACACGTGGTGTATGATTCCATTTATATGAGGCACCCAGAGTAGGGAAATTCATAGGGACAGAAAGTGGTATGTGTGGTGGGCGGGGCGGGGGGTGTGGTAGTGGGAAAGAGAGAGCAGTTATTTAATGGGTGTAGAGTTTCGGTTTTGCAACATGGCAAGAGTTCTGGACGCGGATGGACGTGACAGCTGTACAACGGTGCGAACGTATGTAAGGCCACTGAAGTGGACACTCAAACATGGTTAAGATGGGCCCTTTCTCTCATGGTTCTTTTACCGCGACTGAAAAGCAAAGCCGCAGAAGAGTGGGCTCCACTACAGCAGGCCAGTCCCGGATAGTCTGCAGCAGGGGCCAAGCTGCGCTGGTTCGGACCCAAAGCAGGGGGTGAGCTCAGGAGCAGTTAGACCCAAGTGGTGCCATCCGCAGAGGGGAGCCCACTCTGCCAAGTTGGCAGGCGGGGATTGCCGAGCACTGGGGGAGAGAGCAGGGCGACGCAAGGGGCAGGTAGGCTCCAAAGAGGCAGAAGACCCTGCACCCTGCCTTGGCCGTGGACTTGCCCCAGCGGGAGAGATGGCGGGCAGTGTGAGTCATCTGTGTACCTGGGCCAAAGGCTGTTTCAATGTCACCTAGGCTACTGTCCTCAAACCACTCAGAGTGGGTGGGTGTCTGACGTGCCACCGGGAAGCACCGGCTCCGTCCTGGGTCTTGTCTGGCTGGCTGCTCAGGAGAATCTTGATGGTAGTGGACAGGCGTCTGCTCTATTGACGGGTATAGAAGGGAGGCCCCCGATGAACGGACCATACTACTTTCCATCTCAGTGATTCATGACCGAAGGAAACAACTTTTGTCAGTGCTGACGACAGCAGTGTGGTGATGTGGCTTATAAGTGATCCTTCCCTTTTTAAAAAAAAAAATTTATTTTGACAGAGAGGGAGAGAGAGGGAGAGAGAAAATGAGTGGGGGAGGAGCAGAGAGAGAGGGAGAGAATCCCAAGCAGGCAGGACACTCAGCCCAGAGCCCGACGTGGGGCTCCATCCCACGACTGTAAGATCATGACCTGAGCCTAAATTGAGTCAGATGCTCAACCCACTGAGCCACCCAGGCACCCCACCCCCCTGCCCTCTTTCTTTTTTTTATTTATGACATGTGAACGTGGTTTCAGCCCTTTGGTTTCTTCTGGAGCCTGAGCTTCTCCTGGCCCACCAGCACTTCATTGAACGTTGGGTTAATGGAGCAACCCGTGTGTCAATTCAACTGATACACGTACAGCAAGTTGTGTGCACGCTTCAGCAGCCCACTGAGTAAGACAAACCAGGGTTCAACTGGGTAAATCCTTCCATGCCATGAGAAATCCCTGACAATGTGACATTTCTCCTTTTACCGGGAATTTTATGACCGTCAATGATAGCTAGCCCTGGTATCCATACCCAAGCTCTTTACTGAACGCAATTCATTCTGAGTGACCTTTACTTTTCAGTAATAGTCCATTATTTGTGACATACAGATTGCAAACAGCCTAATCAGCCCTCTGGCTTTGGGTTACTAGCACTCCATCTGCTTTATGATGCCATTGTAAAAATCCAGCTGTGCTGCTAGGAAGGGGAAAAAAGTATAGACTGAATCTTTTTCCCTGGAAGAAAAATTTGTGTGGAATGAAGAGTATCAGACAATAATGACTTTCTTTTGCTCGTGTGTGTGGGAGTGGGTGGTACTTCTTCTTTGTACTTAAGCGTTCATGTGCCTCAGTTAATATTAGAATTATGAGCTAATTCTACTGGAAATGTGAACTAATTCCACTGGAAATATGGAAAAGAAAATACGGACAGTTTTGGGCCCCCAATGGGAGCCGTAGTAAGAATTCTTGTATTTTACTTCCCCGGCTGTGGCTCATTCGTTGTTTATTTTGTACTTCTGATTCTTCAGTAATCTTTGTAGGTCTTGTAGACCCTTACTTCTTAAACAGGTGGTGTTGATACCTGTTTGTGTGTTAGTCTTGTCAGGTCTTGCAGACTTGTACTGCAATTGTGCCAATTTCTTGGAGAGGAGCCTAAGATGATCACGTGTTCGTAATAATGCTTACACTTGCTTTTATTTCAAGATTGCTTAAAAGAGCCTTGCCTTCCTGGGTCGATCCTGAGCTCGACGCCCTGAGCTATTGACCGTGCAGAACTGGAGCTGGAGAAGGTGATAAGAAAGTGCTGGCTGATTGTTAGCTTCTCAACTTCAAATAATCCTGGAAGTTCTCATTTCCATTTATCAAAGAACAGTGCCAACGCCACCTGGAAATAAGCAGGGTATTGAAACTGAAGCTCGGTTTTCTGACTTGGCTTTGTTGTTTCAACATTTCCCCGATACAGATGCGTGGGGCAATGGTTTTGCAAGTTCTTTGAAGGCAGTGTTTTGTCTTGAGGATTTTCTTTTCCCTTTTGAGTTTGGAGCTTAGCTCTTGGATTTCAAGGAGGGAAGCTCAGGCAGGCTATGACAGTTTAACTCTCTTTGCTGACATCAGTTCCTGGGGTCATGGATAAATAGGGAATTATTAGGGGGAATATATGGAAGTTAGATGACATGAGAAAGAAGGATGTGTTTGGTCCCGGGGTGGGCATCTAAAAATGAGAGCAGGAAAGTCATTTTGGTCTCGGCCCTTCCACTTATAGATGAGACCCTGGAGAGAACAGAGGGCTCTCAACCAAGGTCTCAGCTACTTAATGGCAACTCGGCCTCCAGACCCCTTAATCAGCCACCTTTTACACCAGTGTATGGATAGATTCTCTTAAACCTCTCAGGCAAGACTAATTGTGAGCAGCCCGTTGATCCTATAATTCACTGATTTGTCTGATCTGGCTCTAAGATTAGAGAAAATTATGCTCTTGATGCAGAGTGAGGGAAACAGAGGAGTAGGTAATTGGGCGGAAGTTTGGCTTTGCACCTGGGTCAGCAGGGACAGGTGTAAACGTGTTTGTACACTTTGGAGGAGTGATGAAGAGAAAAATGATGAAGACATTGGCCAATTTTGTATTCGGTATTTTGTTGTCTTTCTACCCTGTGCCATTTTCTTGTATGAGTTTATGCTCTTTGGATTAGATTCTGTCCGACTAGATTTAGGGTCCTCGTCCCCCAAATCCAGAGCTCATGGAATTATGTGAGCATATTGGTTGAGTCTCTCACCCACCCTAGTCGGTTGCATTGCTGATTTACAACTGTGGCTGTCAGTAACAAGGGCAGGTCATTGCTCACCGCCCTCCCCAACATACTCTTGGATCACTCCTTGGTACACGGCTTGAGAAAGCCTGACCCTAGAAATAAATAACAGTGTGTGGTAAATAACAGGTGTTGTGTCACTTGTTAGGCCAAGTCTACATGTTACTGGAAAATTGGCCCGATTTTAGTGATCTTTTTATTAACAAAAGGCATTTATCCTGGCAATCAACGTTATCTCCTAAATTAGAATTCAGAAGAGTTGGCATGAGGATGAATCCCAGGACATGAACTCTCCTCCTGTCCCTTGTCTGGAGTGCAGGTCTCTTGTCTCTCTTTTATGAGTCCCAAGCGATAGCCTTTAGTCTTCTTCTCAGGCACACTCTGTATGCTAGCGTCTTTCAGGATTGTCTCTCTCCTAGGCATCCCTAGGGGGGCAGACAGGTCCAGATCCCAGGCCTGCTCATGAAGTTTTCTAAGAGAATACCATTGGTCCTTTTTCCTAGACTCATCAACTCAGCATGAACAGAGGGTGCTTTTTCCAACCACCTCACTGACTTGTCCTGCCTCCTTCTCGGAAGATTTACCCATCATGGCATCCATGCATTTGAGAGAGAACTGCTCTCTCTAAATGATCACACCAATGAACCTGTAAGGAAAAACCTCCTTTGGGAACATGAAATAATTACACTCCTGTTTTTTGTTTTAAATTTTGTTCATGCTGTATGCAGCCTTGTTCCATTCAGGTGTTACATTATTTTTTTAACGTTTATTTATTTTTGAGAGAGAGAGCACATGCATGTGTGTGAGCAGGAGAGGGGCAGAGAGAGAGAGGGAGACAGAGGATCCAAAGCTATGGGAGCTTGAACTCATGAACCATGACATCAAGACCCGAGCTGAAACCAAGAGTTGGACGCTTAATCGACTGAGCCACGCAGGCGCCCCTATGTGTTACATTGTTAATGAAACAGTGTATTCTCCAGCTAAGTAATTTTCTGAAAACTACTTGGTTTTCATGTACTTAGAGCTAGAGTTGAAGGGTAGGTCATCTTCAACATAGCCCAGATTTCTTGGCTTCACTTAATCTATTTTATATGTATATTTATATATAACACATATGTATATATGTGTTATTGCATACTGTATGCATACTGCATACGCGAATATAAAACAATCAGTTTTGGTTTCTAAGATGGGCAATATTAAGGCAAGCTTGTACGCTTGTGAGAATGAGCTAGATAAAAAGGGGGGACGAGTGTGGGAGGGAAGACAAAGGACTGGACCGTGGAAGGGCTGGCCTCAGGAACAGAGGCCACTTTAACATCTTAAGAAGAGGCAAGGCATAATGGGTAATTCTGTAAGTTTGGTGGTTTGACAGTAAGAGGATGAGATCGTTCTTATCTGTCGGTGACACATGGAGGAAGGTGATTAACTGACAATAAGAAAGAAGAAGATGTTGGAAGTTTGAGGAGAGAGGAGAAGTTGTGAAATAGGTAGTTCTCCCAGAAAATGATAAAGTGAAATTATCAGGAAAGTGTAGGAGAATCATTTTGCAGAGTTGAGGGCTAATTTGAGATTTGCGGTTAGGAGTTTAAGGTAAGGCCATTAAGTGGAGTTGTGTGGGGAGTTTTCCCTCCGGCAATTTTAGCTGTTCTGTTGCAGATGGTTAGTTAGGTTGAGCCTGTATTGATTGCCAGACTGGTGCAATGGTAGAAGAGAGGGGCAAAGGCAGATGAAAATATTTGCAAGGAATTGATCACAGAGTTGGAGCATGGAATCCAAGCCGAGCATGGACGTGGGTAGTGAACACATGACGTGGAAGGAGATTGGAATCGAAGGATGGGATCGACGTGGGGTCAAAGAGTCACGGAAAGGGGGTGCAAGGTAAGGGTTTGACTGGTTTATTCTTTATGCCTCCAATTTGACTATATGACTATGCTTTGTTTAAACTCTGCCCTATAGTCTCCTGTCCTGAGGGCTCATGGTAGGGGTGATGGTGGGAAGGATGGATGTCTACAGGTCCAAAAAGCCAAACTCTCACATCAGGGGAAAACTTGGCAGCTGGATTTTTATTAATTTTTTATCTATCTATCTATCTATCTATCTATCTATCATCTATCTATCTATCATCTATTTATCTATTTATTTTAAAGTTTGAGAGAGTGCGTGTGTGTGTGCATGCACACCCGTGAGCAACGGAGGAGCAGAGAGAGCAGGAGAATCCCAAGCAGGCTCCGCCCTGTCAGCGCAGAGCCCTAGGTGGGGTGCAAACTCAGGAACTGAGAGCTCGAGACCTGAGCTGAAATCATGAGTGGGATGCTTAATTGACTGTGTCACCCAGGAGCCCCAGGATTTTTATTTAATAGATTGCGTTAGTTTTTGAGAGATGTTAGGAGTTTTGTTTGTTTGTTTGTCAGCCTTTATTCAGTCTGGGGTTAATAATAATTTTTTAGAAACTTAGCTGTTTTTAATGGCGTTAAAAAAAATTTTGTCCCTTTAAAATTTTTTTTAACTGATTCTGAAAGTAAATTATAAGTAAAGATGAGGATTAATATTTGGTTCTCTGAAGATAATTTTTTAAGTAAATCATACCATTATGGAAAGTTCAGAAAATTCAGAAATCATTTCTTTTTTTATTATTATTTTTTAAACATTTATTTGGTTTTGACAGAGAGATAGAGGATGAGTGGGGGAGAGGCAGAGAGAGAGGGAGACACAGAATCTGTAGCAGACTCTAGGCTCCGAGCTGTCAGCACAGAGCCCAACAGGGGATTCGAACCCACAAACCACAGGATCATGACCTGAGCTGAAGTCAGATGCTTAACTGACTGAGCCACCCAGGTGCCCCCAAGCATTTTTAAAAACCTTATCCTACAGACAGACAGAAATCTCTTTCCATTTTTAAATATTTAAAAATAGTTTCTATTAATGTCTTGACATTTTATTTTTAATGGCTGTAGGAAATTTGTATTAATTTTAAATATTAGAAATTATTATTGTTAATCGACATTAAAATCTTCTCACATTTATATTGTGGACAACCCAGCAATGAGCCCCAGCAAGAGACCATCTTAAGTTGTAGATATAGGGGCCATGACCTGCCCTATTAAGATTTTGTTGGGAACCATGTTTCTGTAGTAGATGGTTCTAGAATTGTCTGGAAGAAAGTACCATCATGAGGGCTTCAGATACCTGAGAAAGTCGATGTATTGATGCTGTTAGATGTCGTAAGTTGTAAAGTTTCCTACAGGCTATCATTTTACCCATTGTATCTCCTAAGAGTATTCATTTCACCCATGGCATTGAAATTAACATCTTAGGTGAGAAAACCTTAAATCACAAAAGTTCTACTTGCTTCCTTTGCCCCCTCACCCTCTAAGAATTAAAAAGAATGCTAGCTTGCAATTTTGATAGCAGAATACTTTGGCTTAGCTCATGAAATACAAATATTTGAAGTAACCTAGTTTGAGGACACCAGACAAAAGCTCTTCGTAACACAGGTGTTGTAGTTGCAGAATTCATTTTTTCTAGCATGCTCTAACATTTCTCAAATCTGAAGGTGTGAAGGACATGGTTACCAGAAACAAATAGATGTGAATAGTGCCGTGTTATTAAATGTCATGCTTCTTCATTTGTCCGTCATGTTTTCTCTCAAACAAAAATGGCTTTTCCTACTTTTATGCTTTTGCATTTTCTCAGCTAGGCTGTCCACTGAAAGGTTTGTGGCATTCTTATTTTCCAATAAGGAATGGAAATGTGAATTGCTTTTGGTCCCTTTCACAATTATATGAATTAATACTGGCCCTTAAGGGTGCCTGGGTGGCTCAGTCGGTTTAGCATCCGACTTGGGCTCAGGTCATGATCTCACGGTTCGTGGGTTCAAGCCCCGCGTCAGGCTCTGTGCTGATAGCTCAGAGCCTGGAGCCTGCTTCGGTTTCTGAGTCTCCCTCTCTCTCTGCCCTTCCCCTGCTCGCACTCTGTCTCTGTCTCTCTCTCCCTCTCAAGAGTAAATAAACATTAAAAAAAAATACTGGACCTTAAAACTCTTACACGTAGGAAGGTACAGTTGAAGTAAAATTGTGTTTCAGTGGTAACTAGGGAAGAGATTGACATGAGACAGCCACTATTTTACAAACAGTGCTTAATAATTTAAGAAAAGCAAGGTGATAAATTGTTGTCCAAGTTGGAAATATTTTGTGCATACCACTTTTAGTTTTCTTTTCATCACATTATATTTGCTTCTTGGTATTTTCAAAAGACAGCATAAAATATTTGCTTTTGAACTGTTTCCTGGAAGATAAGATAAAAAGTGCAAGCTCATCACATTTTTATTGGAATGGCTGCAAGGTAGCTGTAGTCTTCCAAGTTGGTACTGCTTATCTTTGTTGAGACCTGGTCTGGATGTTGTCAGCATTTTAGAAAATCATTTCGTGGGTGCTGTCTTCACAAAGCCAGGTAGGATGCCAAATATGGATGTTTCCAAAATATTAGTTCAATAGGCTAGCATCACTGTGATACTCAGACTGATCTTGACATATCACATTAGCGAGTTGTTTAACAGTCTCTCCCCAAGTTTGTTTACCTAGGTGATTTTAAGTGTGTTTTGCGATTTTATTAGTTGACGTAAAGTCCCTTTCATGTGAACTCAAGGGAGTTGCTTATTGAGTCCTATGTGCTTTATGTGTGTTAATGCCTCTCAAATACCCATTGAGGTAATTCTGTTTTTATTACCATTTTTACTGATGAGGATATAGAGGTATAGAGGATTTGTATGACTTGCCCAGGATGACAGCTAACAAATTCCCGGGGCACCTGTCTGGCTCAGTCAATAGAGCATGTGACTCTTGATCTCAGGGTCATGAGTTCAGGCCCCATGTTGGGTGTAGAACTTACTTAAAGAAAAAAAAAAAAGAACAACAAATTCTAGTTTCAGAGAGTATAATCATAAATCTGTATACTGTTATCTCCTTCAGTCCCAGGATTCTGGGACTTAATGTTCTTCAACTGCTAAATATTATCATGGTACAGTACACCTTATTTCGAAGGCAAAATGTTAATGTCATCTCTGGGTGTGACCCAAACTGGGCCACTGAGCAGTGAAACAGCTCTGTTAACAGAGATGCCAATGTATCTATTTATTTTTCATTTACTAGGAATTAATTAGTAATCGATATGTTATATTTTGATCACTAGTAGATTGCCATAAGGAACTTGAACGGTTCAGAGAATCAACCTTTAGCAAAGAAATCATAATGGCAGGAGGCTGTGCCCTAGGCCAGTACTATTTTTTAGGAGTTTGCCTAAAATAGAGGAAATAAGGAAAAATAGGAGCAAAGAATTCCCTCTTCTTAACTTATCCCTTGTTTGCCCTTGTCCAGTGTATAACTTACTTAAGAATTCAAAAGCGTGGATTGTTGATGAACAGGTAGGGACTTGAAAAGTAAGGCTATGTCACTATTTGCATTCTTTTTGTGATTTAAGAGGACGTGAAAGGAGATCATCAGAAAGTTTGTAGCTTCAGATATAAATTTTAGAAAAAGCACATGGAAACCTTTCAAATAATTTGTTGTAGAGCTCTCACTTAAGAAAAATCATGAACAGGCCTTCAGAACATCTGACCAAGTCAAAGACCTCGATGATGTCAGGGATCTCCTTGCCCTCTTCTGCCTTCTAGAGCCAAATAAACTCATAGAGGAACAGTGGGATCATTTTGGAAAAGACAGCAAGAAGATTCAAAGAAGATGGAGGTCATATTTGAAATTAACTATTACAGATGTAGAGATTAGGTCAGTATCTAATTATGAAAGATGTTAGTATTTCTTAGGATCTTCAATGGCTAAAAAAATAATGTTGCATTAATAAAGTTGAATTTGTGAAAATGACTCCAAGTATTTCAGAGGAAACTACCACTACACAGATTGAAAAGAAGAAAAAAAAAATGAGTATCCAGCAGTATGGACTAGGACTATGATTTAATGAAATTTGGTTAAAGGCAAACAATGAAAGGCCATTCTAGCTAAGGTAGAGAGGGTAGGAGAAAACCCAACAGGATGAACAAAGAACTGCTTGAAGAAGAAGAAAGCGACCACAAAGGAGGGGGGATGGCGGAAGGCCAAGGAGGAGGGCAAAGAAATAGCAGCAGAGGAGAGTCGAAAGCTCAAGCAGGAAATGAGAAGCAATGTTCAAAACACATCAAGGGAAACATTCTTTAAATACATCAGAAGCAACAGGACAGGGAATGGCCTTTCTCTGTTGGGTAAAGGAAGGGTTGGTTTTAAATGACCGCAGTAGGTCAAGTTGCTGTCTTTGTTGTTTCTTGTTTCCCCCGCAAAGAAAAATTTCTTTGTTTTAAAGAAATCTGGTAGTATTGACTGGGAACATCGGGGAGGAAGCAACATTATCAGAAGAGCTGGTGAAAGGCTGTTTTAGCAGACTGCTTATATTAAAATCTGTAGGTACCAATGAATCTGGAAACAGTTGCTCAGAATGAAACCCTCGCAGAACACCAGTTGCAGAGAGAATATGAAACTAGGTCAGGAGCAAGGTGTCATTTCTGTGTATTGTGGAGGAAGAATGGCCTTGGAACGACACATCTGAGAGTGTTTATGACCTGGAAGAAAATAGGGGATTTGGGAAGGAAGTAGCAGATATCATTGCAAAATCAATTCGGAAACACCTTGCAGGCCGACAGGTAGCAGGTATACGAGTGTGGTTTGAAAGTGAGCAAATTCTGTCAAACGAATGCCGTCTCTCTCTGTGACACAGTGGCAGCCCAGTAGGTTGAGGGAAAGTGGAAGAAGTGATCTGGTTTGATTTTAGGAGAGTTGACAGTGCTCCTCTACTGTTCACACTTACGGGACCTCAAACAAGTGATTGTTTTCTACTGTAAAACTCTGTGAGGGGTTACCTTGTTGCAGCACGCTGAAAGTGTGTTTTAGTTAGGAATTAATGTTATAGTGGGCATAAAAGGTCTTAGCAAGAAATGGTTTTGAAGTGATCAGTGATTCTAGTGCTTAGTCAAAATGTCCTAGTAAATATTCTATAGATATATAGGAAACACAGAAAATGACCAGGCTGTTGGTGGCGATGGGAAGAGGGAAGGATTTAAGTCAGAATAATGGTAACCATTTGGAGGCATGGTCAAACAAGCTGCTGAAGGTAATGTCACGGGTGGAAGGGTAGGGCAGAGGAGAATACTTACATTTTTATGTGTAAGGTTTATGATGATATTATCATAATTAGAAGGCTGCATGCTCAGAGGGCACACATTTTTGAGTTTAATCTGATAGCATTGTGTTGTTTCTTTCTGAGCCCTATCGGTTGATCCTTTCGGGACTCACTGACCTCTGACTAGGGTTAAGAGAAGACCTTGTTGGTATCGAGCTCACAATCAACAGGCCAATCTACAAGGTCAAGTAATGGAGTACTTTGTACTAAGTTCTGGTCTTATCCTTAGGTGAACAAGAATCTAGTCTTACCTCTATAAGTAGAGGAGTGGTTGGAAACATGGAAAAGTGTCAAAAAGATGGTCAACAGACTGAGAAAAATAAGGCTTCCAGGTAAAACAAAACTTGAATTCAGTGTGGGAAAACGCTGAGTGATAAGCTAAAAGCATGTTGGTGATGTCCGCTTATATTTCTTTTCATGACAAACTAAGAGGGCAATGACTTAGCTTAATAAAGGATTTGGAAAAGATTTAGAGGAAGACAGGGTGACCTTTATTAAACATGGAGGCAAGGCAGTGAGGAATGAGGGTGTCACCTTCTTAGAGATCTTTAAAATTATGAACAGTTACGTTTTGGGGATGAGTACATTTTAGACATTTATAAAATGTTTGAATTTGAACTTAGAGTTGGCAGTTAAGGAGATGAGCCCTCTGATCTCTTTCAGCTCTTTGTTGAAACTTGTATTTGTTTTGAAGGACCTAGTCTTTTGTAAGAAAGTTTTAATTGGCATTTTCCTCTTCCTACTACAACTGTGTGTGTTTAGCCCTTTTCTAATTACCATGTAATTCCTTTATGGTAGTGTATATAAATTTTTATCATACTTGCTTGCTTAAATTAACATTCTCGGGGCGCCTGGCTGGCTCAGTTGGTAGAGCATGCAATTCTTGATCTCGGGGTCATGAGTTGGAGCACCATGTTGGGTGTAGAGATCACTTAAAAAATAAATAAAGATTTTAAAATTTTAACACTTTTCTTGGTGCCTCTCAGCTCCATAAACCATGTCTATCTTGTTCACCACTGTAATTCTAGTCCCAAAACCTTATCTGGCACACAGTTGTAGTATTTGTAGAATAGGTGATAATATCGAGAGAAGTATGGCTTGGAAGGCTGTCATTTTTGGAATGATTTGTTGGACGAAGGAATAGCATGTAATGTACTTCTCAATCTTGGGCATTTTGTTGAACTCCACACTGCTGGAATTGTGTGTCATTTGAATCCAAGAATTTCCTCTCTAACCATCTTTTTTTTTTGTAATTTTTAAAAAATGTTTATTTATTTTTGTGAAAGAGCGAGGGAGGGACAGAGAGAGAGGGAGACACCGAAATCTGAAGCAGGCTCCAGGCTCTGAGCTGTCAGCACAAAGTCATACACAGGTCTCAAACTCATGGAAATGCGAGATCTTGACCTGAGCCTTAACCAGCTGAGCCATCCAGGCGCCCCTCTAATCATCTTCTTTTAAAATGCAAATGGATCCACACAAAAACTTGTATGTAACTGTTCATAGCAGCATTATTTGTAATTACCAAAAAGTAGAAATAACCCAAATGTCCATCAGCTAGTGAATGGCGGCATATCCATACAATGGAATAATTTTCGGCAGTAAAAATCAATGAAGGACTCATATATGCTACAACATGGATGCATTTTGAAAATATTATGCTAAGTGAAACAAGATAGTGGAAAGAAGATTTCCACTAATAAGAAATGTCCAAAGAAGGCAAATCCATAGAGATAAAGAGGAGATTGGTGGTCACCTAGGGCTAAGGAAGTTAGGGGGAGATGGGAAGTGACTGCCAGTTGTCAGGGGGGTTCACTGTAGGGTGATAAAAGGTTTCTAAAACGACTGCCATGTCAATGGACAATCCCACGAGTAAGCCAAAACCGTTAAGTTGTATGCTTTAAGTGTGTACATTTATGGGGACCTGGCACCATGGGGATAGGTCTCTAACAAGAAAAAGAGCACGAAGAACATGGAGTTCTGTCGATTTTTGCCTTTTTCTAACTGCATTTAAGAATTATATTTGGGGGCGCCTGGGTGGCTCGGTCGGTTAAGTGTTCGACTTCGGCTCAGGTCATGATCTTGCAGTTTGAGAGCTCGAGCCCCGCATCAGGCTCACCACTGTCAGCGCAGAGCCTGCTTGGGATCCCTTGTTTCCCTCTCTCTCTGCTCCTCTCCGCCTTCAAAAATAAATAAAAATTTTTAAAAAATGAATTATATTTGCCAAATATGTTTTCTATAAAAGAAGCATTGTAGAGTGTTGCTATTTTCTCTTAGAATGTGCCTGTTTCCGATTCTGTGTCTCCCTCTCTCTCTGCCCCTCCCCCGTTCATGCTCTGTCTCTCTCTGTCCCAAAAATAAATAAACATTGAAAAAAAAATTAAAAAAAAAATAAAAAATAAAAAAAAAAGAATGTGGACAGACCTTCTAATCTTATCACAATTAGCACCAAAAAAAAAAAAATGTGGTTTTTTGTTTTTTGTTTTTTTATCTGCCTCAACCTTCACAACATGAACAAGGGTACTGTGATCTCAGCTCGTTCAGTGTTGTGTCCATGTTGATTTATCCAGGACCTGGCTCACAGTAGAAGAACCACAGATGTTTGCTGCACTATCTGTACTTAAATATAAAGGTCTGGGGAGATTTTTCTTAAAGAAATGGCCCAGACTCTAGTATCAGCTTAACAGAGGCGCTTGCTTAGAAGATGCTTTTTTAAAAGATTGCCATTCAAATGATTTTCAATAAGAGTGTCAATGAGGAAAGGACATTCCTTTAACAAATGGTGCTGGGAAAACTGAATGTACACCACTTGAAACCTTACCTTACGCCATGTACAAAAATTAACTCAAAGTGGGTCAAAAACCTAAACGTAAAAGCTAAAACCCTGTCTTAGAGGAAACCATAGGGAAAGTTGCGCGACCCTGGATTTGACGATGATTTCTTAGATATGATGTCAAAAACACAGGCAAGCAAAAGACGAAATTGGACTTGAAAATTAAAAACTTGTGCAGCGTGGGACTCTTATCAACAGAGTGAAAAGGCAACCTGTGAAAATGGAGGAAGTATTGGCAAGTCATATATCTGATAAGAGATTGGTATCAAATATATATATAAAGAACTCCTACAACTAAACAGAACAACAAGTAAAAGATAACAAAAAAAAATGCACAAAGGATTTGTGAAAGGAAAAACACTTTCTTCTCAATGCTTCATTCACTTCTGACACCAGATGGATGCATTTTTCTATATCAAACTGTTCTCTGATTCTCAGCCGATACTAATTGCTCGTTCTACAATTTGACTCAATTCTGACGCTAACTGCCCAGCGTTAGTGTAAATCACACAGATTAAGGACACAGTCCCACAAGACTGCCACCTGCTTCAGACTCCAGTCGCAAGTAGTGGGTCCCAGATTCCTGACAACTTCTGTCTGACCTTACTACAAATCAGGGGTTCCCATTCCCGCCTCCTCAGGTTTGGTAATTTGCTAACATGGTTCACAGAATTCAAGGGAACAGTTTACTTACTAATAGCCATTTTATAATAAAGGATATACCAAGGGACACACATCTGCAGCCAAATGAAGAGATGCCCAGGGGGATATCTGGAAGGGAATGAAGAGGTGCCCAGGGGGGTATCTGGAAGGGTCCTGAGCACAGGAGCTTCTGTCCCTGTGGAGACCACTCTCCCGGAACATGAATGCATTCTTGTTCACCAGCCCAGAAACTTTTCAAATTTCTTTGGTTAGGGTTTTTAAGGAGGCTTAATTGTAGGGGGAGGGGGAGGGACTCGGGAGGTTGATCAAATCATTGGCCTTTGGTGATAAATTCAACCCCCAGGCCCTCCTCCCTCCAAGGAGGTTGGGGGTGGGACTGAAAGTTACATTTCTCTGGTTGGTTTCTCTGGCAGCCATCCTAGGGATTTCCAGAATCACCTCATTAACATAACTTAGGTGTGGCTGAAAGGGCCTCATTATGAATAACCAGAGAGATGTTCCTTTAACTTTTGGTACTCTGAAGCTGATTCAGGAGCTGGCGACACAAACCAAATATCATAGCAAAAGATGCTCTTCTGGCTCTTATCACTTAGGAAATTACAAGAGTTTTGGGAGCCCTAGCCAGCAGCAGGGGGAAGAGACCAAATATATGTTTCTTATTATGTTATAAGTTAAATACACATTTCTCCAAAAAAAAGAGACATACAAATGGCCAATAAGGACACGAAAAGATGATTAACATCGTTACTTGTTAGAGAAATGTAAATCAAATGCACAATGAGATAGTACTTCGCACTCATTAGGATAGCTATTAAAAAGAATGGAGAAGGAAGGGAAGGAAGGGAGGAAGGAAGGAAGAAGGGTGGAAGGGAGGGGGAGAGAGAGAGGAAGTGAGAAAGGCAGGGAGCGAAAGTGGATAATCATAATAGTCGTTGAGGATGTGACAAATTGGAACCCTTGTACTTTGCTGATGGGGATGGAAAATGGTGCAGATACTGTGGAAAATGCGATGGCCATACCTCAAAAAAAAAAAAATTAAACATAGAATGGCCATGCAATTAGCCAATCTCCTTCTGGGTATATATGCAAAATGAACAAAAGCAGGTACTCAAAACAGGTATCTGTGCACCCATGTTCATGGCAGTCTTATTCACAGTAGCTAACAGACGGAAGCTACCCTAGTGTTCATCGCTGGGTGTATGGGTAAACAATATGTGGTGTATACATGCAGTGGAATATTCAGCCTTGAAAAGGAAGGAGATTCTGACACGTGATAAAACACGATGAACTTTAAAGGTATTATGCTAAATGAGCCAGTTACAAAAGGACAGATATTGCATGATTCCACTTTATGCATTTTCTGGAGTGGTTAGATTCATAGAGAAAAGAAAGTTGAAGGCTGATCACAGGGACCAGGGGAGGAGGGAATGGGAAATTATTGTTTAATGCGTACGGAGTTCCATTTTGGAAAGATGAAGCTGATGGTTGGTGGTGATGGTTGCACTTAATGTGAATGTATGTAATGCCAGAACTGTATACTTCAAAATGGTTAAACTAATGGTGTGCCTGGGTGGCTCAGTTGTTTAAGCGTCCGACTTTGGCTCAGGTCACCATCTCATAGTTCATGGGTTCGAACCCTGCATCAGGCTCTCTGCTGTCAGCACAGAGCCCACTTCAGATCCTCTGTCCCCCTCTCTCTCTGCCCCTCCGTCCCTCAAAAATAAATAAAAACATTAAAAAATGGTTAAAATGGTAAATTGTATGTTCTATGTTTTTATCATAATAAAAAAATTATTATTTTAAAATAATGGTGTTTATTTACAGAGACAGAAGTCCACCTTAAAAGTCCTATGTTGCTCATCCAAACATAACTGTCTTCAGTTGCTTTCTCTAGAACACAGCAAACATAGTAAGCATTGCCTCACTTTGATTCTTTTATAGTTTTTTTTTCTTTTATAGCTTTTCCTTCAGGAGTTACTGAGTGAAGCAAGCAATAATTGACAACATTTTCAATAGTGCTTAATATGCTATTGAAAAACTTGAGACTTGTTAATCATCATCTGGGCCAAACTCTATGAGATTTCATAGTATTGTTGTTGTTATTGATCTTCTAATTCTTCCTGTTAATTTGTTTGATTCACTGATTCAAAAATATATTTACAAATAGTGTATTTTTGAAAAATACTGCTGTTCTCATGAGCTCTTTCCTAGTGGAAGTCAGTCTTCCTGATAATGATGGAATGCAGTTTTGAAGCTTGGAAAGGGGTCTGGAAGATTGATGCTGTGTACACATTATTTCTTCCATGACCTATGGCTTACCATCTTGAGTTGGACTGCCCATGCACACCTCACTTCCTGGGAGCATGACTCATAGCTATTCGTTCATCTGCAGACTTCACATTTTTACATTTGCCTTTTTTGCTGGACCAGTTGCTAGTTGCACTAATAGATGGAGCATTATAATCTCTAAAAATGTTTCTAACTTAAGTGAGTTTGTAGTCTAGAAGGCGAGCGACAAAAGCCCAATACGGCATAAGTCTCAATGTCCTACCGGCTTGACTCCATTCCCCTAGAGGCCTTTTCTAGGCCAAAAGTCAGCAACAGCATTTGTCCCAGTGTGGGTAATTATCCAGTTTCTCGGTCAAGACTTCCTTCAGGGTACCTTCCCAGGTGTCTGAGTGTGGGGTCTTTGCACCTTTTAGAACACTTAATATCCCATTATGGGAGATCCAGACCTTAAGCAATCTTCTTAGCCCAAGTCTCCCAGTCCTGGAGAATCACACCTAAGTGGCCCCGGAACAAATGACATCAGTGGCCCCATCCTTCTAGAAGACTGACAGGTACTCTTCAAGTCCTATAGGTTGTGGATGTGCTGGAAAGAACCTCATGAAATTATTCATGTGTTCAAGGTGGGCTGAATTTAATCTTTCAAAGAGAAGCAGCTGTCAAGGTTTTAAGATGTGGAGCATATTTTACAATTTTGACCTTGATATTCGAGGTATTTCTCTGTGTCTAACCTAAAATTTATTTGGAATGAGTTTTCTTTTCACTTTTTCATAAGATAAATTTATAAGTTTATAAATTTATAAATTTATAAGTTTTCTTTTCACTTATTTTCATAAGATAAATTTATATGTTTTTTCCCCTGATTCTGGAAAGAATACATATTCCTGTTGAAACATTGTCAGTTGAAGACATTTTAAGTTTATTTCCTTGGTTCTTGTGGCTTTGCAATTTAGATACAATTGATTCTTTTAGTACAGATGACTCTTAAGAAAGAGGAAATTAATCAGAGGGCCTGGGTGGCTTAGTTAGTTGAGCATCCAACTCTTGATTTTGGCTCAGGTCATGATCCCAGGATTGTGGGATTGAGCCCCACATCGGGCTCTGCACGGAGCATGGAGCCTACTTAAGATTCTGTCTCCCTCTCTCTCTCTCTCTCTCTCCCCTCCCCTGACCCTCTGCCCCTGCTCGTGCTCTCTGTCTCTTTCTAAAAAACAAAAAAAAACAAAACAAACAAACAAAAAAAAAAACAAAGAAAAAGAAAAAGAGGAACTTAATCTTAACAGAATCATGTTGCAATTATAGAAGGACATAGAGAAAAATATAAACTAACGTTTCTGGAATAAATTCCATTACATAGTGAAGGAAAACACTAAGTCAAAGTGACTCACATGTAGATCCAGATTTATGCCTGAAGCAGCCTTTTTAAGCAAGTTTTTGAAGCTTGGTTTCCTTATCTGTAAAACTGAAGATACCATATTTTTCTCAGTGGCAGTGTATGGGCCGAATAAATGCTACGTGGGAGAGAACCTGATGAGTATCTGGTACCCATGGCTTCTAATAATGATCTCCCCCTACCCCGTACCTTCTTATCTGTCTCTACTTCACCTCTTTTTCTTACCTGTCATCTCTTCTTACATATCCCTCTGTTATTGGCACAGAATATATGTTTCCTTTGGGTTGTAATCATTACAGTTCAGTCACTGAATATATTTTCCCCCTTGTGGGCATTGTCACCCACTTTTTGGCCATTTGAATAAGTCTCCATTTATAATTCATCAGGCATTACCTAATTTCAGTGGAAAGAAAATCAGCCTCTGAAGTGGAAGGAAATCTGGTGCCATTCGTTGTAAAGGATTTACTCTCTCAGTGTCAAAGTAACACTTTTGGGCTTTAGACAGTATCTTATATGGACCTGCTGAGTTACTAGATTAAGAAGCTAGCAACCTCAGAGGTGGGATGATAGGAATTTTGGTACTATTTGTTTAATAACTACCGTGGGCCAGGAACTAGGACGGATGCTTCCCAGCTGTTTCACATTCAACCTTCATGACTCTTCGGTGGGTGTTATTACCATTGTTTCATGGAAGAGGAAGTTAAGGCCCGCAGAGGTTGGTGAGCTCACTCAGGATGGCGCACTGAGAAAGTTCTGGTTCCGTGTTGCACCCAGGCCTGTCTGCAACTCTGAGTATTTTCTATAATTGCACTTAGGGGTCACGATTATGAGAAGACATCTTTTAAAGTATGGAACTTTAGCATCCCACCAGAGCCACCATTCAAGCCTGTCTTACGAGACAGATTCTGTTTTTCCCCCTGTGACTCCATCTTTTCTCCCACTCTCCCTTGCTTGCCGGGAAAACAGGTTTATTGTGTAGAGTTTGTTCATACATATGGCTAATTCCGAAGTATCATAGTGTCGTGATGTCCCGAAAGAAAACGAATTGCAAGCTGTGCAGTTGTACGTAGAAGGAAAGGAGAATCCAAAAGGGACTTGATCTCCAGGCATTTAGGATCGGGTCAGAAGGAGGACTCCCTGCATTGGCCTCTGTCCTAGAGGCACATGAAGCCAGTTCTGCCAACACTGAGGTCCTGCCCTTAGTGCTGTCGCTTCCGCCAACCCCCACCTCTCCCCTCGAACTCCTGCAGTGCCCATCCTACCCATCCCGGGGCTGGGGGCAGGCTGGGTATCCCTGGCTTAAGAAAACTGATTCACTGTGAAGTCTACCCTTGAGAGCTTTCTTTGGCCTTAAGCTACCCTCTGTAGTCAACTACCTCGTATTCAGTTGAATGCTTTTTTTCTTCTGAGAGATCAACCTCACAAGGAATCATGGAATTTGCTTGAAATTATTTTCAAATAAGCAAAAATACTTCAGCCTTCCATCCAGGTTTCTGGTGGTGGGAAATTCTTTGAGTGTGCGTGCGTGTGTGTCTGTAAATGTGTCTGACACATGTTATGGGGAGATAGTTCTCTGTCGTGTAATCCTAAGAAATGCAAATCCTCTTCTCTGATTGCTTTGCTCTTTCCTTCCCCGTGGACGTTTTGCTGTGCTCAGTAGGCTGCCAAGTCCATACGGATTAGAACTGCGTAGTACCCTTCACCTACTCCCGTCAAAATAATCAACCATCGCAGGGCGGAAGGAAAACCAACAGATGCATTCTTCCTGGGTGAAAGTGGGACTCAGTGGCCCAGCCTGCAAATGAACTCCTCCCTCATTTCTTTCTAGAAGCATCCTGCAGTCACATGTAATAAGATTCCCTTTTTCATGTCTTCTGCGTGTAAGCAAAATCTCCACTAAGCCCCTGGTTAGGGATGGCAGTTGGGATCAGTTGGAAGATTATCACGCCAGGAGGATTCCGTCTCCTCCATTCCTAAAAAAGACCCCACAAAGTTGTTTTCACTTAAATTCGGTGTTTTGTTCCTCCCGATCTGGACTTGGGTCTTTTTTTTTTTTTTTCTTTCCTTTTCAGTGGAGACTCGATGTTTATCTCCGTATTTCCATTTCTAGTTCAGTATAACATCTCCCCTATCTGAACGCAACATTCTTGGGAAAACTTTATGAAACTGAATCAGGCAAACAAAGTGTATTTCCTTGCATACTCTTTGTCATAGCGTGTGCCTGCCTTACTATTTATTTTTGTGAGCTGAGGTTGTAGTTTAGATTTCCTCAATGTGGTTTTTAGAGCAAAAAGCATGAAACTGCTACTCACGAGATCTAGGATTTCCCACTGGCTCTGCCGGTTGCTAAGTGGTAACCTTAGATAATGCAATGAACTTGTCCAGCGCCAGTCTCTTAAATGTGGGAGTCCAACCGAAAGGCCTTGAGGGCTCCTTTGGCATCTGCCTCCTGGGACTCTGCAAAAAGATAGTTGCGTAGAGTAGGAATATCCTTATGTGTTCCCAAAAGATTGTCCTTTATACTGACATCTTTTGAAAGGAGCGCCAATACACAGATCTTGGACAAATAAGTAAACTTTAAGGAAGTCTACCAGATCTCTTTTGATAGCGTAAGATTATGTCTCAAGGCATAGCACTGTGCTCTTTTCAGGCAGTCAGCTTGCTTTTGAGATACACCAGCCACCGTGGGCATGCGAGAAGCTGGTGAGCTCCGTATACAAATACGCGTGAGGCCACAATCACGGAGAACAGCAGCCACAAACATCTGGAATATAGCCATAAATCTAGATGTGGAAAAAAAGACAGTCAAGAAACAAATGATTGCCATGAAGCCTAAGCATTTTAATCAGAGAGACAACCACCTAACCCCACATACCTGACAAATTTAGTAGAAGACTGTGACAACAGAAAAGATGGCAGTTGACAGCAGGAGGACTAATTTTTTTAATTACAATTTTTCAGGACACCTGGGTGGCTCAGTTGGTGGAGCCTTCCCACCTCAGCTCAGGTCATCATCTCACGGTTCATGAGTTTGAGGCCCACATTGGGCTCACTGCTGTCAGCTTCAGACCCTATGTCCCTTTGTCCCCCACCCCCTCCCCACCCCTCCCCCGCTCACACACCCGTGTGCACTCTCTTTCTCTCTCAAAAATAAACATTCAAAAAATATAAACTAAAAATTTTAAATTAAATGTAATATTTGTATGTGGTAAAAACTTCAATTCCTACGTTAATCATACGCACAGCCACAAAATTAAAAGCATCTATCCTAAATTCTCTGTCCTTCTTTCTAAAAGTAAGTATTGGGGGGGCGCCTGGGTGGCTCAATCAGTTGAGCATCCGACGACTTCAGCTCAGGTCATGATCTCACAGTCCGTGAGTTCTGTGCTGACCGCTCAGCGCCTGGAGCCGGCTTCAGATTCTGTGTCTCCCTCTCTCTCTGTTCCTCTCCTGCTCTCACTCTGTCTCTCACTCTCTCAAAAATAAATAAAAATTAAAAAATAAAATAAAATAAAATAAAATAAAATAAAAGTAAGTATTGTTCACGGTTTCTTGTTAGATCCTTTCCCAAAATCCTAGCCGCATATCCCAGTAGAACTATCCATAGCTTCTTTTTATATTTATATAAATCATCAGAAAGTATGGTTGTTTTGTGCCTTCCTCCTCCTTTAATGGTGTGGCTTCAGGATACCCATCAGGTCATACATATCCAACTCATTTCTTAGGGACTGTATTGTTGACTACCGTATAGATTAAGATTAATATTAAATATTATATTAAATCAGTTAATTAATATTAAATCAGTTTCCTATGTACGTTAAACAATCATTTCCTTTCCACCTTTCTCAACCTGCAACACCTGCCTTTTGGTCATTGTTCTCTTTATCAGGAAGACAAAGCTGTTCATATTTCTGGGTTTTGACACTCAACTATTCTACAGGGTAAACTGCAGTAAGTAGAATTGATTGTCCAAAATATTTACAAATTCTACCGGAAAGGTTATGCCAATGTAGAGATCCCTGCAACACTTCAGAAGGCTGTTTTCTCTATTGTTGCTACCTGGAATATCAATTTTTTTTAAACTTTGGAAATCTAATACGTGAGAAAAGACTCTCATTGTTTCGATTTATTTATTTTTAAATAAATGATGTTAAGGTTTATTTTCCTATTAATTATAGTTGATTTTTATATGTGTATAAGGTTCCTGTTTGTGTTTTTGCCCACTTTAATGGGATGATTACCCTTTTTCGTATTGATTTGCAAGACTGCATCATAAATTAAGGGATTAACTTTTTATTGTACCTGTTGCAAATACTTTTCTATATGTCTGGAGTTTGTTTGTGTAAGTTTTTTTCCCCCCCTTAGAAAGTTAAAACTTTCATATAGTCAAATCAGGAATCTTTCCTTTTATATTTCTGCCTTTTAGAATTGTGTTTTTAGAAAGGCCCTCCCCATTCAAGTATCACGTATTAAAAATGTTCATTTTATTCTAGCACTTTTGGAGCGTAACTTTCTTAGGTTGTGCTGTTTGATCCATCTGAAGTTTATTTTGGGGGTAAGGAGTTTGATAAAGTCTCAGCTTTATTTCTTTTTCCAAGTGGCTGGTCAGCGGTGCCATTACCATGAACTGAGTAATTAATCTTTTCCCCACTGATTTGAAATGCCACCCTATGAGACCCAAATTTCTGCCTGTAGTTGAGTTCATTTTTGAACTCTGTGTTTAGTTCCACTGAACAGTTTTTCCCTTTTCCAATTCCAGGATGTTTGAGTTACTGTAACTTTATTTTTTTTTTTAATGTTTACTTATTTTTGAGAGAGAGAGAGAGAGTTCAGGAAGGGCAGAGGGAAAGACAGAGGATCTGAGGCGGGCTCTGCACTGACAGCAGAGAGGCAGACATGGGGCTCAAACTCATGAACTGTAAGATCATGACCTGAGCTGAAGTCGGACAGTGCCACCCAGGTGCCCCTACTTACCGTAACTTCAGATACGTGTCAAGCAAGGGGAACATTAGCCATTGTTCTGCTCAGTTCATAGGCACACTGTTTAGTGCCTACTTAATGAAGGGACCTCTGTTTTCAATTTTCTCTATTACCATCAGAACTAATGTTCATGATGACATTGTACCGTCTGAAAAAATTAACTTTTGCCATCATACTAAACTTAAAAAGATTGAGCGTATGCCAAATTAAAATAAACAAGATGATTTTTAAAATAGCATGCAAAATAATATTTTTCAATCTTATCTGGAAATTTCACTTCTGTGACACTGTTCTGTAAATAAGACATTACAGTATCTATTCACGCACGCGTTTATAGGAGATCAGCCAGAAAAGTATTAGTATTTCTTGTGCTGTGTCTTTTAATATGTGGTACATCAAATAGAGTTATGGGTTGTCCTGCTCTGATTGATTTCATATAAAGGTCTTTGCTTTGGCAGCACTTGGGACCTATTCACTTTCTGAGGTAAATCTTACAGAGCAGGAAGTTGAGGTTTTGGGGTAGAGTCCAAGAGTCAGTTCTGATCTTATTGTTGGGGAATGTGGAAACCTAAAGCCTTCCTTGAGTTAATAATGTGAATAGTGGAGGATCTTTTTTCCCCCGTATTAATTATTTTCTGAAAGATTCATTTTACACAGATCTGTGCTTAACTATGGTCAGAGAATCTCCCCTGATTTAAAACCTCCTTATTTGTACACGTTGTAGTTCAAAGGCGGGACCTTACCATTTATGTGGAGAGAAAGTAAATGAGATTTCTTGCTATCTGTCTCCATACGTTTAATGGTAGGATTGTGCCTTGGGTCCTATTTCGAGTTAAAACTGACAAGATTCAATGAGTTGCTACAATTAAGAATCGTTTTCACCTCAGAATCAACTCTTCAGTGTATCTCAGAGAATCGATTATCAGCCGTGCAGGGGGTAGACCATCTTGAGCTGAATGGGCAGTTTGATTGTTTCTTTTCAATTGAACAAACATAGGTGCTCATTTGTCTCAGACCCTGCCAGAGAGGCAAAGTGGGGGTGTGAAAAAAAGGTATGTATATTCTGTTGTCTTGTCTTCAAATATGAAAAAAAATGCTTACAGCCCAGCTAACTTGAGACACCAAGCATAGAGATTTCTTCACGGATAATAGAAATGAAAATAACAATGGTGTCTTCCTATAGTTCATAAGCAGGGGCTTGGGCAAAGCTATGGCAGAAGGCACCTGGAGGGACATGGCTTGATCTGTCCTCAACATCCCACTTGGTAGAACACAGCATTGTTTGCCTACACATAGCACTGTCCCCAAACAAAAAGGGCAGCATAGACCAACAGCAGCCTACCTCAGAGAACCTTCCAAAGGGCATCTGTATGTCATCCAGCATGTGAGGTTAAACATCTCAAAGAATCAGAAGAATGGGAAAATACCAAAGGAACCATTAGGTGAAATGAAATGTGGCAAAGATCTTCATTCCAATTTAATGGAGTCCAACGCCATTCCTCTCTGGAGAGATCCATTAGGAGAAGACGTAGCTTTGACTGAATTCACAGGCCACGAATTATCCTCACACGATAAATGATATGCTAAAAATTATTTGGATTTGATCCCTCCTTATATCTTCAGATACTTTGTGGACAACACAGGCTAGGAATTGTTCTTTTTTTTTTTTTTTTTAAGATTATTTATTTATTTTGAGAGAGGGAGGAAGAAAGAGAGAATCCCAAGCAGGCTCCACACTCAGAGTGGAGCCTGACACAGGGCTCAATCTCACGACCATGAGGTCATGACCTGGGCCAATGACAAGAGTTGAACGCTTAACGGACTAAGCAGCCCAGGTAGATGACCCCAGAGTTGACCTTTTCGGTTCACTTTTTTTTTCTCTCTCTTACTTATTTTGACTGTTGACAGTATTTTATTTTAAATTGTGGTAAAATGCACATAACAAAAAAATCTTACCATCAGCCATTTCAAAGCGTACAGTTTAGTGGTGAAAGCATTATGTAAAATCACACCGTCCTTGTCTTTTTTGTGTCTTACTTGTTACTTCATTTAGCATAAGTGCCCTCAAGGTTTTTCCATGTCAGAATGTCCTTTCTTTCTTTCTTTATTCTTTACATTTTTATTTATTTTTGAGAGACAGAGAGACAACGTGATCAGGGGAAGGGCAGAGAGAGAGAGAGAGAGGGAGACACAGAATCTGAAGCAGGCTCCAGGCTCTGAGCTGTCAGCCCAGAGGCCAACGTGGGTCTTGAACCCATGAACCCCGAGACCGTGACCTCAGCCGAAGTCAGACACTCAACTGACTGAGCCACCCAGGCGCCCCAGAATGTCCTTCCTTTCTAAGGGCTCCTTTTAAAGGCTGAGTGATATCCCATCGTGTGTATATACCACATTTGGTTTGACCAGCCAGCGGTCAGTGGAAATTTGGATTTTTGTCATTTTTAATAAAATGTACACTCACTACCATCTCAACAAAACAGGTTTAGAATTTGAAACGACTTCCTGGTTAGACTTTTGCTGTCGTTGATACCTGTGAGTTGGCTTAGTTGAGTGTTAGGAGTAGAAATGACTGCTTTAGAAATGAATTAGAGCAATTGAGCACTAGTCTTGAGACTTCAAATCTTCCCCCTTCAAGTGTGGGCAGCTGTAAGATCCTATAAAAAAAAGCCGAAGGACGAAGGTGGCAACCACTTGGTGAAAGATGTTTGTCTCCCTGAATTGATTTCCCTGTACCCAGCGTCCAGAAAGGTGTGTTTTTCATGGCCCTTTTTAGGCCTCTAAGCTTGCAGGGTGGGTTTGTTTCCTTAAAGACACAGTACGTGATCTTTCTCACCAGACTCGCTCGAAGGCTCCACTAGATAAACACTTAGAGGTCCGGAAAATGGGAGTAAAGGGAGCCATTTAGATTATTTCACATCCTCTTACCCTGGAGTACTTTCCTTACTCGACACTTTCCTCACGTTTCTCAGAGGAGAAAAGAAATGGAAACTTGGTCCATTTATTTTTTACATACATGCCAGCTTTGACCACTCTTGGCACGAGGTGAACAGGAGATTAATGATGGGGGTTATGCCATGGAAAAAGCCATAAGGCTTTACATCACAATGTTTTGTTTTTAAAACATTTTGTTTTCATAGCTGGGGATTACTCTTTTGGCAGAGGGTAGGGAGAATGAGAAAAATATTGTAGGATAAAAGAGAGAGTACTGATTTAAAAAAAAATGCAACCAATTCCATTTCGGCTTTGGGAAGAAATGCTTTGAGTTTGGAGGTGAATAGGTAGGATCGTGTCGCCATGTATATGCTATTTGCATATCATTCCTTGCCTTAAAAAAAATTACTATATAGGGGGCGCTTGGGTGGCTCAGCCTGTTAAATGTTCGACTCTTGATTTCAGCTCAAGTCATGATCTCGAGGTTTGGGGAATCTAGCCTCACCTCAGGCTCCATGCTGATAACGTGGAGCCTGTTCGGATTCTCTCTCTCCCACTCTGCCCCTCCCCTGCTTGTGCTCTCTCTCTCTCTCTGCTTCAAAATAAATAAATAAAATAATTAAAAAAAAAAGAAAATTACTATTTAACAAAGAGGTACTTATTGACCCAGTGTACTTAGAGTATGATTATTCTTTTTAATTTTTTTTAATGTTTATTTATTTTTGAGAGAGAAAGACAGTGCGCATGTGAGGGTAAGGCAGAGAGAGAGGGAGCCACAGAATCCGAAGCAGGCTCCGGGCTCTAAGCTGTCAGCACAGAGCCTGATGTGGGGCTCAAACTCACGAACCACAAGATCATGACCTGAGCCGAAGTCAGACACTTAACCGACTGAGTCACCCACGTGCCCTGTTGTTGTTTTTTTAAAGTAGTTTCTACACCCAACCTGGGGCTCGAACTCACTACCCTGAGATCAAGAGTCGGGTGATCTACCTCCTGAGCCAGCCAGGCGCCCTGCCATTTTTATTGTTAGTAGATGTAGTCGCTTTAGAATAGCATATCCAGCACAGCTTAGCAAATGGACGTATTTATTAGCTCCGAGTGTATACTCACATCAGATCTCTTCTTTTTTTTTTTTTTTTTTTACTCTGTGTTTATGGTATAAGTGATCTTTTAAAAATCATCTTGTATTTTTGGTATAAATTACCTAAAAATAAAGGGAGGTTTGTTGTTGTTGTTGTTGCTGTTGTTGTTGTTGTTTAAATTAGAAATTAGTGAGGTCTTAGAGAAAGAGAGGAGATATCGTATACATTTTAGGAAAGTCACCTCCTGCATGTTCTATAGGATTTTGCACATAATGGAAACCAGAAGTTGCCAAGTTAACAGTCGATCTCAAGAATAAGCAGGCTGAATTCTCATCCCTGTTCTGTGAGCACTGAGTTCAGTGAAAAGCAGTGATTTGGGGGAGAAATATGAAGCTCTGGTGAAGGGTAGATGGTGCTCTGAGGAAGTTACTGCTCCCACATTGCAGACCCAAGCACGTGAAATAATTTGGGGTCTCACATTTTTATGGGAGGTTACACTGATTATCACTAGAGGACTATTGCCTTTGTGATTTTGTGAAGGACATGTAACCTTGCTCATTTGGAAGAAAAAAAAAAAATGCCTGCCAGAATCAGCCAGTGTGGAATATAGAACACAATCCCTCTAGTCTGAGGATTCCCCAACATCTGTGTGTATTCTAAGAGGATATTCAAAGAGAGGCTGGAGAATGAGCAAAGCAAAAGTATTTATTGACATTGGACCATGTGCCAGGCGTGAGAGTTATTTCATTTATTCCCCACTGAAACTCTACACGGTGGTATTCCCATTTCGTAGATGAGAAGCCTGAGGCTCAGTCAGGCTAACTTATCTGGTGGACAGTGTATCGAGGACGATCTGCTTCCAAGCCTATGCCCTTTCCAAAGCAGCCCCCTGCTCCCGGCCGGCCTGTTCCACCGGGCACGCTGATATGGAGCCTCCCTTGTCTAACCTGGGGCGGTCCTACCTTCCCTGCTCTGGCTGTTGGAATGTGCATGCCAGTATCTGAAAGCCATTAAGGAAAATGAGTCACTTGCTGGATGCATTGAACTCCTTTCGATTATGAGAGCTTCATGGAGAAATAAAGTACCAAATGATTTTTCTTCGTAAAAAGAATTGAATCTCTCTCCTGAGTAGAGATTGTTGGCAAGTTCATGTGCAATCATGGTCAGCAGAAAAGAAATATAAGCAATAATGAAAAGCTTGTGGACTCGGAATGCCTTTAGCCCCCAGAGCTGAAGAGCAGGCCTTCGGGGAATGTTGTAGAGAGGATGCAGAATTGGGGCATGCAAAGAATTTTGGTTTTGGAGGAAAAGGCGGGGAACAGAAAATGAAGAGATGGAAAGCAAGGCGCGATGGATGGTTACTCTTCACCCCTGGGTAAGGTGGTGTGAATTGCTTTTGTTTCACCCCTTACCCCCCAAATAATTTCTTTCTGGTGAAGAAATATTTTTGAGGTAACTCATTACCTTTTGGCTTTAGGCCTGGAAGCCTCAGAAGTTGAAAGTAATTTTATATGCTACAGATGCTTCCTGGTTTTAAAACTGTGACCTGGCTTCTAAACGATGATGACATCGATGCTATAGGATAATACTCTTCCATACCAGTAGCAGCTGTGGGGCACTCTTTACAAACTTAGGGGGAGGGGAGGCAGTCCGATTTAGATCATGGGCTGACCGAAGGGAAGATATTTGGCGTGATTTCCACTGTAGGTAAAGATAAATTGGTATTGTGTTCCAGTTCCGAGACCGCGCAGTAGACAAACCTGTCTTTGCCTGGTGGTACTTTTAAAAACTCTTAGTATTGATTCCATACTTTTGATGTGTTTTCATGACCAGTTCAGACTACCCAAGCTGTAAAACACCAGTCATTAAGAAAAACTCTCCATCAGAGAAGAATCAAGGAAATTCTGCTTCCGTTATTTAAGTTTTGACATCTCTGGAGGGACACAGTAAAACTCTTTCTACCCGTTAGTAGTTGACCTTGAAATAGGATACGTATTTCCTCTGTGGTGTGCTCACTAGTCTCCGTTTTATTCCTGTAAGCATGGAGTTAAGTGATAGAAACAAAAGGAACTTCATAAAACCTTGTTGCCGAATCCTGTCCTCCTCTATTCATTGGAGCTAACTAACAGTCAACAGGGGATTTTGATGGTATTTTATGTTATTTCATCTGTTACTTCTTGAAAGAGTGGATATGGGACTTGTAAATAGGTTGTTGGAATCCACCTCTTCAACCATTCCCGTCTGGCTTCCTTTCTTCCCCTCTAGTGCCCTCCTTTTCTTCCTGCCTCGAGCTCCATGCTTTTCTGGAGCTCCTGAAGTCTCTATAACCTCACCCTTCCCACACGATCCTAGGTCAGCACTCCTTTGTGTCTGTTTGGTCATTTGTGGGCGGTGGTAGGTGGGCCCCGCCCCTTTGTGTAAGAGACACGCCCACAGAGTCTCATCCATGGTCTAGCTTGTTGCCCATTATGACGCAGGAGGTTGGTCCTGTAGGGGAGGGGGAAGCCAGGGAGCCGGGGAGAATACAAGACCTTTCCTCACCTTGCACCTAGGCTCACGAACTCAGCAAAAACAAGGAAGGAAGGGACAGTTGCCTTGCACAATTTATTTCATTTCTGGATCCCTTTTCCTGTATCCTATCAAAATCTCCTCTCTGCTAAATTATTGATACGAAGTTTTATCTGGTACAGCTGCTGCTGTCTCTCCCCAGGGGTGTCTTCACTTTGAATAATGGAGTTAGTTCAAAGCCCCTGCTTAGCCAATCAAGGAGCTGTGGATTTGCAGGGTTCAGCTGGCAGGTTGGTGTAATGTTCCTGGAACAAGAAGGCTTCTTGGTTTCCATGAAATCACCCTCTTCCCCCATGACCGACCACAAGCCACTGCCCTGCTTGCTCACATGGCTGACCTTGCCGTTGTGGTTAATGAAAAGGATACGAGTCTACACATGCTGGTGGCTGGCAACATAGCAAGAAAAAGTTCTCCTGCCTGGGAGTGTAATGCAGCCCAGGGCCGGGAATGGGCCTTCTGGGTGCCCTTGGGATGGATCACCTGCCAGGTGGCCTTCTTTGCTTCATCCCAGGGTGTCAAGTGTGACCATCAGCTTAACTGGGTGCTGTCGAAGCCCGCCTTCCCCATCTGCAACACTGTTTGCTCCACTGGAGTGGGAAAGAGGCCAGTGGACGAATCTACAGCAGAGCCAAACATTGGATTACCCATAAGTCCAAACTTTACCCATAAGTCTCTGCAGCTGGCCTAAGAATTGCATTATGAATGGGGAGGGCAGGTGACTTGCTGAGATAATCCTTGAAAGAGAGATTGCGTGCATAGAAACTCAACCTCCTTTCCAGTGTTCCACATGGAGTAATCACGAACCACATAATAGCTTTGTATTTCCATACTATTAATTGCAAGTTATGTGTGTATACTTGAAGTATCAACTTAAAAACAGTGCTTTACCTTTCTCATAAACAGGCTCTGATCTGCCTATTTTACATTATGGTGGCCAGAGCACCACCATTCTATTAAAAGTATAATGTTTTCAAGGCACCTGGTGGCTCAGTCAGTTGATTGTCCGACTGTTAATTTTGGTTGGATCCCAGGGTGGTGGGACTGAGCCCCCCGTCAAGCTCTGCACTGAGCATGGAGTCTGCTTAAGATTCTCTCTCTCTCTCTCTCTCTCTCTCTCTCTCTCTCTCCCCCCTGCTCACACTCGCTAATAATAATAATAATAATAATAATGTTTTCTTATGCCAGCCAGTCAAATGCTCTATCTGTTTAAACTCTGTCCTCCACTCTGTATTTGAAAGCTCTTTAGTGACCTCTCAAAGTCAGCCCTATGTTCAGGTCATTGTCATACTAGGAGTAAATGAAGAATCAAGGTTATTCTTGCTCTGCAGTCTTGCCTTAAAAGAGTGAGTTACCATTCCTAGAGGCAAAGGAACCGTGCTGTGCTTTGGTTACACATATGCAAGTGGGATTTATTAGCTTTGGGAAGGAAGCAGAGGTCATCATGATACTTGGTAAATTATGAGAGTGGGTCAGAGGGTCAGAAAGAGGGAGCTTCCCTGCCAGACATCCCTGGCTGAGAGTTGAAATACCATGGAGCAGATAGTTCGAAAATTATGAGTAACCTTCTCAACTTTGTCCTAGACCCTCGTGCCTGAGAGTATGAACCAAAGGAGGGAATATAGCTTTGCAGGGATCTGCGGGGGGGGGGGGGGGGGGGGGGGGGGGTGGAAGTGGGAGGATAAGAGCTGGCCAATCTTGCAGGGTTCTACAGTGAGTACTAAAGGTTGAAAGTAGTGTCAAGGCCTCCCCAAAAGCCTGGAATGACCCCACATACCTGCACATCAGCCTCAGACCCACCGCGGCCTCTCGGATCTTCTGGGTGGAAGAGGAGAGAGATGTTCACACCAACAGGAAGTGCTCATCTCGATGATGCAGTTTCCTCTTTGCTCCCTCCCTGAGGGTCTCTCCCTCCCCTCCCTCCACCTCAAAACGGCTGAACCAGATGCCCTTCAGACAGGCTTGACATTCCAGTGCTGCCACTGCCCCCCGTATTCTGAAGGACAGGAGGTGGGGCAGCCTAGGGAGATGGTCCAGACGGAAATGCCTGTGAAGTCACAGGGTCACCCCGACACCCATGTGGGGCTTGTGTATGGTCAAACACCGCCTTGACAATAGCACTGTGTTTTGCTTGTGACCAACGGTGTCTGGTTTTCTCTCTCTGTCCGCACGGTCCTCGTTGTGTTGGTTCCGTCCTGTATTTTCGACTTCTTTCTGTGAAGCTTTGACGGGAAGGTTCTGCAGTAACTTTGCCCTACACTTCTCCTGGAAGGGCCGTTGATAAACTTAAATGTTTTTCTGAAAGCCTTTTCGTGGCACGAGCCGGGGCCCCGCTGAACATTTTTGAGCTGTGATTTGCACTGCGGCTCCAGAAACTACCATGCCAGGGGCGCTAAACAGGAACTATACGACTTTTAATTTTGCTGAGGGGCTCGTTTCTCTCTCTTGATCTCACTCTCTCAGTTTTTCAGTGTAGGGCCAGAGGCCGTTCGTGTACTTTGAGACTGTTTTCAACTTTTTGCTCCTGCTATTTCCAGGCAATTAGCAAAGCCCGTTTAAAGTTAAATTGTTATGTGCACACATTCTGTTTTAAATTCATGGTTGTCAGAGGGATGTATGTTAAACGTCAAGAAGAACTCCTAGAATCCAACCTTTTGCTTCAAAAGATTGAAGTCTTTACTTATTTTATCAACAAAAGATTTAACTAGATATTAAAAATGACAACAGGGGCACCTGGGCACCTCAGTCGCTTGAGCACCTGACTTTGGCTCAGGTCATGATCTCAGGGTTCCTGGGTTCGAGCCCCATGTTAGGCTCTGTGCTGACAGCATGGAGCCTGCTTTCTTCGGATCCTCTGTCCCCTTCTCTGTACTTCCCCTGCTCTCTCTCTCTCTCTCTCAAAAATAACATTGAAAAAAAAAAAAGACAACAAATAGTATTCATCCAGCTAGAAGAATGTATGAACTCTAGTAGATTCAAAATCATGCCAGAGAGCTGTAGCTGGGTTGTTGTTTTTTTTCTTTTTGCTTCTCTACAGATTATTTTCCTTAATTGCAATGTTAAAAATACTAATTTGTAATTATGGCCCCAGTTATGTTGTATTAATTATAATTACGATGTTTTATCACACAGACTAGCAACTGATGATGGCCCTTGTCTGTTTAAATAATATCAATCCGTCTTTGAATTTAAGAAATGGCATCACTTGCTTATTTAATTGATGTCAGCAGTGAAATGGAACTGTCAAGAATAGTTTTTGTGTCAGAACACATTTTTATCCCAATAAAGCTTATAGCTTTCACAATAAATTTCAACCCCAAAAATATACTTGGCTATTTCTGGAAATTGATCAACCAGAAACTGGGAAATGAGGCCAGGCTCCAGCACTGAGCTCTTGGGTGATAAGGGCTGATGAGGGCCGGTGGGTTGGCTGAGCCCAGCCCGTGGAGCTCAGCATACCTACGACAGCATAGAACTAGAGATCGAAGCCGCAATTACCTTGGGGTCGGGAGAGGTCGCAGCTCCACAGGCAGGTGGACCTTAGGGCCTCCAATCAGCAAGTCTCCCAGCCCAGACCCCCAGCTGGAGATGGGGGTGCCAACATCCACCACTGTGATTTTTCTCTGCTCCTGGATTGAGGCTGTGTGTTGAAGGTCTCACATCCCTGGAATGGACAGAGCCAGACCTCATGCTTTAGCAGCAAAGCATTCTAGGAACTCTGGTCCGTGTGTGCATGCCTCCAGCTCCCTCTCTGTCATAAAAACACTACTGCACTGTTATTATTAGAGTTTTACACTCAACAGTGCTTCTGTCTGATTTACCTCGTTCACGCTTCTTGGTGACGTTGTGAGGTAGGCAAGATGGTCGTTGCCATCTTGGAAAGGGGAAAGTGAGACTTAGTGGTTTAACGGATCCAATTCAAAGCCTAATGTCAGCTTAAGTGGTTTATTCAGAGGACAACAGTGAATGAGTGCTGAACGTCTTCCCACCTGCGCTTGGAGCTACACGCTAGACCTTCCTCAGTAACGACTGTGTGTGGAGCACTCTGGTGTGGCCAAGGACGTTAGGAGGCAATATGCTTTTGGAGAACCCAAAGCTAAGATCTGCCATAGAGATTGAATCTAACTCTGCGTTTTATACATCAGGAATTGAGGACCGGACAGATGTCTAAGTTACATTGAATGCTCAGCAAAGCCTGTAGAGCCCACGCTCCAACTCTTTGCCCAGTGCTCTCTGGACCGCTGAGCCTCACGTCTCCCTCATAGAACAGCATTGGCCATTATTCCATAGATACCGCATTTATATCACCGCCAACCATTATGGAAACTTCTAGAATAGATGTTGAGTGAAAAGGCCAGCATTTCCCCATCTCAGGTAGGGGAAGATAAGATGCTCAGAGGCATCCTTCCGCAGGTCTGGTTCCCCTTGCTTATGGGGAAGTTTGTCGAGATCTAAGAGATTCTGGCCTCTGACTGTTTTCTTTGGGAGAACAGGGAGAATCAGAAATGCGGTACCTTCCCGAATGGTTTCTAAATGATCCCATTTTTTATCCTACTTTCCTCCCTATTAAAATTCTTACCTTGAGTTACGTATCAAGTGCAAGAAGGCTGCTTCCAAAGCAAGGCCCAGTCAGAAGATGGCCTGACGGAGCCAAGGGTCAGCTGGGACAAGGATGAAATGTATTACAAAGGTTTGGCATAATGAGGGAGAAATAGAAATCTGGAGTTCAGAAGCTCTTTTTTTTCTTAGGAGCTTTGAGTCTTTTTTGTGTTTAGTATTCCGGGGGAGAAGGGTTTGGTGGAAATTGAAGGGAAATGCTGCCAGACAGAAATTCCGTATCCGATAGACATTTGCCTCCTTTCAAGAAGGTGTGAGAGTAGACATGAAGCATTAAGGCACGGGGGAGTCAGAGTGATGGGCTGGAATGCTCTCGATGGAGCATGAGCAGTGGCTGGGGACAGACCTGCAGGTTGGCTGGGGAGGCTGATGTGAGCGTTGGGTGAGTTTCTGGGCCAACTCCTTGCGCCTGAACCCCTCAGACCTGAGGTAGTTTACAGACCAGGAGGTGAGCCCTCAAGTCAAGCACACTGCCAAAGTCAAGACTCCCCAAACACCAGTGCCTCCTTCACAGCCTTTCTATTTATTCTGGAAGTGAAGTCAGCACTGGAGACATCCCCGCCTTCCTGGTGCCTAAACGGGGGGCGAGGGGGCTCAGAGAAGAAACAAGCAAGTAAGTGATATATCTAGTATATCAGGTGGCATTTAAGTGCTGTGGAAGAAAACCAGGCAGAATTCTCAAGGAACTGGTCGCCCTGATGTCCATCGATTGTGTGTAGGGGGGCAGTCCCAAGGTATTTGTCACCCTTGTGGAGCTGACCTGGGGTAGCTCTTCTCATCCATTTTATATAACACTATGCAGGGCACTTCATTTCCATTTTTTTTCTTTGTCAAGCAGCAATGTGGAGGAAAGACCTCCGAATAAAGCCCTCTGAGATCTGTTAAGGAGCCAACAGTCTCTTATACTAGGTAGTCGATGCATTTGTGTATCTTATTGAGAGCCAGCATTCCGTTGTATGCAGAAAGAGACGAATGTATTTGGTGTTGGGTGTTTTAAACATCAGACTCCGTACTTCCATTGGAGTCATGACAACACAAGCACAGAGGCGTTCAGACGCTTCCCTTGGCCACAGACAAGCACAAGAGCCGTGGCTGTCCTAATATTGCTCAGGCTCTTATTACACCAGGTACCGCGCGTTTTTATATGCTAGGCACAGATTTAGCATTTTTTCATAAACTATCTCATTTCATACAGGAAAACAGTAACACAAATATTATTATTACCATCTTTACTACTTTAAGGACGAGGAAATGGGGCGCCTGGGTGGCTCGGTCGGTTAAGTATCCGACTCTTGGTTTCAGCTCAGGTCATGATCTCACAGTTCATGGGTTAGAGCCGCGTGCCGAAGCCTGCCTGCTTGGGATTCTGTCTCTCCCTTTCTCTCTGCGCCTCCCCTACTCACTTTCTCGGTTTCTCTCTCTCTCAAAATAAATAAATAAACTTTAAAAATTTTTAAAAAAAGAAAAGATGAGGAAACCACACATGACACATGATAAAGGCAGCATTTCCAGGGTAAAATGCCCAAGGTCTGAGATGTTAGGAGTTGAACTGGAGGCTCAAAGCCACGTATATCTTTCCAAGAGTGATACCCCCAATCACTGTCCTAAGTTCACTGTAGAATTACTCGGAATTCTTAGGAAATTCGGAATTCCTAGGATTTTTGCCCTGAATCTTTTTCTTTTTGAGACGTGGCAGCTTTTTTTGTTTCGTTTTGTCCGTTTACCCTTGAGAGTCCCTGAGACTTTATCCTGTATTTTAAATTTATCGTTAATCAATTATAAAACTGAACGTGACTCACAAAGTCTCACAAAGCCTACCTAATTTTATCCCATCTTTAATGTTTTAAACATTTTTAGAAAAGAATTATGTTACAATTGGGTCTCTCAGTTGAGTAGCTTTTTTTGGTTTGTTTTTACCCCAAATAGCCTGAAATTATGTTGGTCTCCAAGTTACTGGTAGAACTGTGTGTCCTTAGGATCAAATTACTTCTAAGATGATTTCCGCAACATTTGCTTTTGTTGTGTTCTTTAGTTTTGTGTTATGGGGGCTACTAATTTTCATTTGTTCAATAGCAGCTTCATTAAATCTATTAGATTTGCAGAAATCAACTCTTTCTGCTGTCATGACACAAATGGTCGCCCCATTTTAGTTTTCCAGACTGGGTACCTCCAGCCAAAGTGAGCTGTCTAAGGGGCTCTGAGGCATTTTGAAGAGATGAAGGTGGGCTCAAAGCCATCACTGTGGAGTATGTCTTGCTTCCTCTCAAGTTCGGGATTTCAGCTGCTTCCTTCCATCAGGCCAGGGGCTGCATTTATTGCACTCGTTAAGTTCGCGGCGCCCCCTCGTGGTGCAACTGATACATAGTCAAGGTGAAAAAAAATGTTGGCAAGCTTACAAGTGATAAAAAAAAAAAAAAGGCTGTGCATTTAGATAGGATCTTATTCTTCCCATTTTTAAGGCTGTCAAATGCGTAAAATCTTGTTTTCCGATTTTGGTTTAAATTCATCTGTAGCTGTTTAGATCATATTCAGTGCTTCATTTTGGGGAGGGAAAAACAAATCAGAAAAGCAAGCTCAAATCCCAAATCCCCCACAAGTTCAAAAAAATATATATACATATTTTTTTTTTAATTTTTTTTTCAACATTTATTTATTTTTGGGACAGAGAGAGACAGAGCATGAACGGGGGAGGGGCAGAGAGAGAGGGAGACACAGAATCGGAAGCAGGCTCCAGGCTCTGAGCCATCAGCCCAGAGCCTGACGCGGGGCTCGAACTCACGGGCTGCAAGATCGTGACCTGGCTGAAGTCGGACGCTTAACCGACTGTGCCACCCAGGCGCCCCTATACATATTTTTTTAATGTAAGAGTAATACATGTGCATTCTGGAAATACTGGAAAGAACAGATAAAGAGCAAAAGAATCACTTATGATCTCACAACCCACATGGATTAACATTGGGTTAAATGTTCACACACCCATTATATGTGTGACCTTCATTCTGTGTTGTTACAGAGTCTGCTTCTTCATCATTGTTAACAGTTGCTCAGTTTGGTGGGTTCCATTGCGTACCTGCTTGTGGATTATTATAGATTATAGATTTCCTTAAAGTCAGTTGCTCAAAATAGAATGGCTGAATCGAAAGGACATGCAAAATTTTAAGGCATTAGATATGTACTTCCTAGTTATTGTAAGTAAAGCATCTTTTGGGGAATGCAGTTTTTTTTTTTAAATAAGCATTTCAAGTTCCTAGCATTTGCCTTCTTACTCTGTGCCAGGAATTGTGTCTCTTGGTTTCCATGCCTCGATCCCATTTGATCCTCATAACAACTATGTGAAGTAAATACTATTATTGTTCTCGCTTTCCAGATAAGGAATGTCAGGCTTACAGGAATTAAATAGCTGCTATGTGATTCCAAGAGCAGGAAGACAGAAGGCTTTCAGAAATTGGATCAGAATAGCACTTTGCATCCCTTGAATCTGGAACTAAGTGGAAACTAATACTGATAATTCTCCATTGGTAAAATAAAGAACAAGGGTGTTGGCAATAAGAGAGGAGGAAGAGGAAATACGGGTCTGTAAATTTAGAAACATGATGAAAATTCTAAGTTAAGACTCTGGCAATTAGATCTTCTTGTTAGAAGAAGGTACAATGGACAACTCCGTGATTACTGTATAATTACAAACTCTGGGGAACCCCTAATACGGACGTGTTTTCGCTAGATCTTGTCATTTTTTTTTTTCATGAATATATTTTCTTTGACCACAATAGTCTTCAGACTGCTTCAATTACTCCTAAATAGTCAAAAGCTGACTAGAAGGAAAGTGTATCAGAAAATCTTCCATTTCTGGATAAAACCAGAACCTTTTGCGAGCTTTTCGATTTTGGCAAATCTCCAAAGTTCCTTATGGTTTTTCTCTCACTGTTACTCGCTAGGAGCCTACGTTTGCCTTTTGTGACTGTCACCCATATTCTTCTCTTTTCGTATTCTTATGTAATTATCTTTATTCTAGAAAGCTCAGGAAGATACAGAGCAAATGAAAGAGAATGAATAGTGCTCATCATTCAGGCTGTTAGAAATACTGTGTGTGTTGTTCATTTTTGGTTCTCTTTGTCATTACTCAATATTTACTACTCCTGATCTGCCCTTCTCAGGCTCACCAGCACTGTCTTTATTCTTTTTTTTTTTTAATTTTTTTTTCTTTTTTTCTTCAACGTTTTATTTATTTTTGGGACAGAGAGAGACAGAGCATGAACAGGGGAGGGGTAGAGAGAGAGGGAGACACAGAATCGGAAACAGGCTCCAGGCTCTGAGCCATTAGCCCAGAGCCCGACGCGGGGCTCGAACTCACGGACCGCGAGATCGTGACCTGGCTGAAGTCGGATGCTTAACCCACTGCGCCACCCAGGCGCCCCATCACTGTCTTTATTCTTAAGGAAGAGATTTTGAACCTCTTTCTCTTCCTGCTGCATTTAGCCTTTCAAAGACATCTTAAGCACCAGTTAGCGGAACGGCCACCTGTGTCGTTTCCCTTGACCATTTTCCTCTTATGATGCCATCGGATTTATTAGGAATCTTTGAAATACTCAAAATTTCCTTCTGTTTAATTTTTTTTTTAATTTTTTTTTAACGTTTATTTATTTTTGAGACAGAGAGACACAGAGCATGAAGGGGGGAGGGGCAGAGAGAGAGGGAGACACAGAATCGGAAGCAGGCTCCAGGCTCCGAGCCATCAGCCCAGAGCCCGACTCGGGGCTCGAAATCACGGACCGCGAGATCGTGACCTGAGCTGAAGTCGGACGCTTAACCGACTGCGCCACCCAGGCGCCCCTCCTTCTGTTTAATTTTTATGGCATTATCATGAGGCAGCTACAGCTGTTTCCTTGAGGTCGTGAGCCTTGCCGTTACATTCCCTTATCTTGATGTGGCCTCGCGATGTCCGTCAACTACTGATGGCCATTATAATTCTCTGAAGTGACTCGGAGATGCTCCTTCCCCACCCACGCTGATTTTTTTTTTTTTAGGAACAATTTTCTGTTTTATGGTCAAATCTATAAATCAGACTTCTAAGTTCCACACACTTGATTTAACCGGAGTATGTGAGTGGCCTAGTAAAATTCCCTTCTCCTTCTATACTTCCTTCTGCAGGGCTCAGAACCTATAGAGCCCGAAACATTTTGCACACGCATGGAACCTGCTGAAAAGTGAGGAGGTTTTCTGTGAGTCGAATTTTGGAATCCTGAGGAAATGGATGCCATTAGAGAGCTCGAGTTCCTGCAGACCCAGTTTCTGGAACCCCTTCTGCGTGGGAGCCACCGACCGCATCTTTGAAGAAAGGCCTCCTGCCTCTCCGGCACCCCAGGGTCCTTTCCTGCTCTGATGCAGGACGGCTCTCCCAGCTTCTGTGTTTCCTCGACCTCAGGCAGTAAGGGCAAGAAAGGATGACCAGCAGAGTTGGTACTTGCTCGAAGTTGGAAGCCTTTGACCACTCCTGTGTTTGTCCCCCTACGTTCTTGGATTGCAGACAGTCCTTGCCTAAAGCAGCTGCTTTAGCGACTTTCTTTGTCCCCCTTTTGTCCAAGTATTGTATTATTATTGTTGCAGGTCCCTCAGCTGAGAGCCCTCCTACAGAGAGAGGCTGGGGTCTCTGCCCTCCTGACAGCCATGTTGTTGGGGAACTGGTCTCCCCTTCCCTCTCTTGTTCTCCATCCTCGCTGTGCGGGGCTGGCTCTCTCGGGTTCTCTGCCCTCAGCCCATTTTATTTCCCATCTCCTTCGGATGCACGTTCTGGTTTTCTGCACCCTTTTCTCCTTGCTTGTGCACGGCAGCTCTTCAAATCTATCATCCTGTTTTTATCTTGCACTTTTATTTATCATGCACCTACGGGGCTTTAGTATTTGTGATCTGCTTCAGATTTCTTTCGTAGTTGATGAAGCCTGTAAAGAATCAGAAGCCCTACAGCAACCCTCACCATTCTAGGGAGAATATATTCACCTAGGAAAGGGCTTTTATGAGGTCAGTCTGGCTAATAGCTCTTCTAATGGTGTCACTCTCCTGTTCTCTTAAAAGTCCCTTTGAGTTCTTTGCCCCCCCCCCCACTTCTGAATGCATTCTGGATAGACCATTTTAGTACAGTTCTTGCCTAGAGACCTGTCTTTTGGCTTTGGGATATAGCCCTCTGTATTCAAACGTTCTTTTCCTTGTAGGGATTTGTGTCTGATATGTGTGAAACCAGCTTCTAAATAATATAAAATTAGTGAGAAATAAAAGAAATACACATATATACATCTTATCTCTGTATCTAGAATGGTGGTATGGACCGCAGATACGATGTAATTCAATTCTGACGATGTTTAGAGGCCGTGTATATTTTGGTCATATTTATATGGATACATCTGTGTGCACATGCAGTAATTGTAACAAGCAGGTGTCGAGCCAGGACATCTCACTGGCCGTTTTTTTGTTTGTTTGTTTGTTTTTAATTTTTCTTTTTAATTGTGGTAAAATATACATGACACAAAGTTTACCACCTTAACCACTTTTTTTTTAAGTTTTGTTTATTTTGAGAGAGAGAGAGAGAGAGAGAGAGAGTGTGTGTGTGTGTGTGTGTTTGAGAGAGAGAGAGAGAGAGAGAGAGAGACAGCATGAGCAGGGCAGGGGCAGAGAGAGAGGGAGACCGAGAATCCCAAGCAAGCTCCAGGCTGTCAGCCCAGAGCCCGATGCAGGGTTCGAACTCCCGAAACTGCGAGATCATGACCTGAGCTGAAACTATGAGTCGGGCGTTCAACCGACTGAGCCACCCAGGGGACCCCCATCTTAACCAGTTCAGTGGTGTTATGTGCATGTTGTGCAACCAGCCCCCAGCACTCTTTGTTTTGCAAAACTGAAACTCTGTCCACATCAAACAGCACCTTCCCATCCCCCTCTCCTCCCAGCCGCTGGCACCCGTCATCCTACTTTGTATCACTCAGTTGACTACTCTGGGTACCTCATGTAAGCGGACTCTTACAGCGTGTGTCTTTTTGTGTGCGGATTATGTTACTTCCTATAATGTTCTCAAGGCTCCTGCGTGTTGTAGCGTGTGTCTGAATTTCTTCCCCTTCTGAGGCCAGATAATTTTCATTACACGTACACACACCGTGTTTTGTTTATCCGCTCATCTGTTGGTGGACCCTTGCTTCCACTTGGGCCTGTTGTGAATAATGCTGCTGGGAACACGGGAGTCAGATATTTCTTTGAGACCCTGCTTTCAGTTCTCACTGGCTGATTCTGGATTCAGGAGTGAGTCATCTGCTCATGAGGATTATGGAAATTTTCATTTTTAGAAAGACAAAAAGGTATTTCCACCGTGATTATTTAAAAAACGAAGTTGTCTGGGGGTGCCTGGGTGGCTCAGTCGGTTGAGCGTCTCACCTTGGCTCAAGTCATGATCTCACAGTTTGTGAGTTCAAGCCCCACATCGGGCTCTGTGCTGACAGCTCGGAGCTGGAGCCTGCTTTGGATTCCCTGTCTCCCTCTCTCTCCGCCCCTGCCCTGCTGGCACTCTGTCTCTCGCTCTCTCAAAAATAAATAGACATAAAGAATAAAGTCCAAAAATTGATCAGTAGATCGGTGAGAATTGAAATATTTAAATACTGGCACAGGAAGCATAATAAACTGAAGACACACACTCCAGGGTCACCCAGATTTCAGGGACAGAATTTGTTCCCTCAGCTGTGATCCTGATCTTCTGTTCCTGCAAGTATTCACATTAGGTGTGATCAAGAAAGTCTTGTCATCCTGCATGGCAGAGCCCAGGTGCAGAGCACTGAGCTCACAAGCCAGTCTTGAGAGAAGCCCAGTGGCCATTCCCAATCAAGATGGCAGGCGGGGCTCACCACTAAACTGCACTCAGACTGGGAAAGTTATTTCAATCTGGTTTGGCAACTCTCGCAGCTTCCCTGCAGCCTTGGGAGACAATTGGCCAATGTGACATATTCTCAGATGACTCGGTGAATTTAGATAGGCTTGTGGCAAGATGTTTTAGGGGAAACTCGTTGCCAGGCGGGGCTTGCTTTCGCCATTTCTTTCTAGAACGTAAGGATGGGACTGTCACTGTTTTCTCCTTCCTTGAGGGGGACAGGGGTCAACTGCTGCATTTACATCGTGAACAAATAGATGGTCGGTCCATTTTGGTCAGCCTATTCTTTTTTCTCATCATGTTTTCACCCCTTTTCTTTTCTATCTTTTTTTTCTCCTTTTCTCCTGTTATACAGGCTTTGCAGTGCATGCTGATCTCTCTTCAGGCAGAACTTGACATTCAAAGGTACTTGATGAAAATTGAATCATCTCAGCGAGTTAGTACTCCTTTTCTTTCTCTGCATTGAGTTGCACCTCACCTCCTGCCTTTTTATTCCGTTGCGTGTGGCTTTCTAATCGGCATCAGCCACTAAACCAGATGGGCTGTACTTTTTCCCTGTCTCCCCCAAGCCCCGATTTAAACCCATCAAAGCCAAATGCTTGCAGCATTCTGAAACATGCGCGTGTCTTTCTGTGTTAACTGCGAGAGTTAATATGAAGGTGCACGCTAACTGCATGCCTGCTTCGAAATACTTCGTTTGCTTTCCACACACTGAGTTGCGGAGCCGGCAGGAATGTGGAGGCGAGTCAGAGATGGGGCGGCCATCTGAAAAGTGGGCTCTGCGGCAAGCCTCCCTCCTCGCCGCCTTGCTCGAGGCAGAGTAGTCGTGGACATCCGACAGAAACCACGTCATTCTAGTAACCTCGGAGCACTGTGGCTCTTCCTTCACTCGGCCCCAGTACACCCGGTGCTGGCTCCTGATCGTGTTACTGACGTGCGTCTTAATAACAAGACGTGAGAGCAACAGACACATTGATACAGGACTTACTATGGGCCAGCCACCCTTCTAAGTGCTTTACAAGTATTAGTTTCTCACAGCAACCCATGGGGTGGATGTACTGCCTCGTTTTGCAAATGGGGAAACCGAGGCGCAGAGACGTTACATTACTTGACCAAGACCACATAGCCGTAATAAGTAACGGGGTTGGCGTTGGACCCCAGGCCGTCTGGCCCCAGAGTCGGTTTTCAGCATGTTACTTATTTACCCACAGTCCTCGGTGCCCTCTGTGCCCAAACGAGGCAGTTTGGAACATGAAAATGGAAAGGGTGGGGAGAGTTTCCAGCTCTTGGATACCTGGCTGGGTGCGGGGCGCTGTGCCCACAGACCTCTCGCACATTGCCACCCACGTCCTTTGTGTCCCTCCAGACGCGTGGCCTATTTCTTTCTCGTCTCCTGAGCATGTGCGGGCCAGAAGCGTTTGCGCTTTACTGTGAGGGCTTGAACCGTGAGGTTTAGGAAGCCTCCAGCAGACTGGCCTTTGTACAGAGGTGGCCTCTTTCCCATTGGTCAGTCTTCAGTGACCACACTGACCTCTTTCCCTTTCCTTTCCTTTTATTTTATTTTTTTTTTATTTTTAAAGTTTATTTGTTTTTGAGAGAGAGAGAGAGAGCACGTGTGCGCAACCCAGGGAGGGGCAGAGAGAGGGGGAGAGAGAGAATCCCAAGCAGACTCCTCCTTGTCAGTGCAGAGCCAGACTCGGGGCTCAGGCTCACTAGCCGCAACATGGAAACCTGAGCCCAAACCAAGAGTCAAGCCCTTAGCCCACGGAGCCACCCAGGGGCCCCTGCCTTTCCTTTTTTAGTAACCGGTCTCACGGGTCTTTTGCGGGGGGGGGGGGGGGGGGGGGCAACAAGCTCAAACTGGAAAGTTTGTCCCCAAGGGGACATTCAAGTAAAAGTTCGGCCAGACTTGCCACAGAGAATCATCGCCCCTCCCCCCACGGTCTCACTTACGATGGGGTGTTTACCTCTAATTTTTTCCCATGCTGCTTAATCATTTTCATGTCTCTGTAATTTCACGTTTCTATAATTCTGTAATTTCTATAATTCATTTAAAATGGAGCTAAATTATTTCCTTGCACACGTGTCGTGCGCTGAACAGGAGGGCAGGAGAGGAGAAAAATGCCACGCATGGCTTCTCCCTACAATTTAAAATCTGCCGCCATTTTAACTGTTCCTGTCTTCTTGCAGAATAGAGATTTAGCTTCATAATGTGGGATTTTCCATCATAAATTGTGCAGTGTTTAGGGTGCCCTGCACTGTTGTCTTCCCTTATGCTTGAAAGAAATTCTCAGCACTGACTTTTTTTTTTTGGATATATCAGCCAGTAATGGGATATTTGAAAGTCGTTTTGAGGGATTATTTTTTGAAAAGCATTTATACACAAGTTACAATGACAGTGGTGTATTTTGGAGGAACGGGATGTAATAAGGTTGGAAATTGATGGTCTTCCTCCTTTTTGGTTAAAGGAGTAACGCTCAGCCTCGGAGGATGTCATGTCCTCTGGTTTGAAATTGGAAGTAACCATTTACTCATGTCAGGCGGGGTGGACACAGAAAGAGGGTGGGTGTATTCTCTTCTCTCACATAGGACCCCCCAAGCCGAGGGGCCCCCACTGGATAGCTGGGAGCCCCGCCATCTAGAACCGCCCTCAAGTGAGCAGCTCTCCACAAGGGTAGCTAGATGCTGTCTATCATTTATAGTTGACAACTTCCTGAGCATTTTTTTCAGTGACTCCTCACCACATCTATATCAAGTAGATATTTTGATTATTTTGTAGAAGTGAGAATGAAGGTTCCAGAGAGCCTTCACATTGCCAGTGCACGGCCGGATTGGAATCTGCATTCTGTAAGAACCTTGTGGTAAAGAGGAAAGTGCTCTCATTCTAAATCTTGTCCTCCGTGTTCCCAGACCCTGATGTTCTTTCTTATAGTGGCTCTAGAGGGAAAAAGAACCTTTACCCTGAAATTGTCAGAACTTTCACATGTATTTTTGCATTTGAAAAGCATTCCAGTGACATTGGGAGGCTGGCTGGTGGTGGTGATGGGTGTGTGTGTTTGAGTTGGAGAGCATCAGCAGATTCTACTCTCAAGAAGTCTGAAGAGGGTCTGGCCACAAGCACGGAAGGCATGGCCGCCTCCAACACCCCAGTGTCCCGCCTGGCCCAGCTCCCTGTGGCCTTCCTCACTGCAGGGGGACTGGGGACACCTTCAGATCTCCCAGGATAAGTAAGTCAAAGGAGGGGCCTCTGCTCACAGGGAAAGCCTCTCCTTACACTGCAGTGCGGTTCAGCTCTAGGGGGCCCCACGTCCTCTCCAGAAAGGACTGCAGCCTGGGCTGTGAGGACGGATTCGCAAATGGCTTTGTTAGGAGGCCTTCTACAGGGCATATTTAGCATTCCTTGTTAGGCTGGTTGTATTTGACTTGAAATTTCAAAGCCCCCTGGCAGGCCCTTGCTTTTCATCACCCATAATAACAGCAGCCCTCACTCAGACACCTTTTATCCTGAAACCTTTGAAGTGCATTGCTAGCTCTCTGAATTGTAAAGGCATCTGCCCCTGCTTTGCTCAGACTTCTCCCAGCGAGGACAGTGGGAGCCCAAGCCTGTGACACTTACTTGTTTATAATGCACATCTTCTTGTTTCAAAATACAGGAGGGGAAAGAGAGAGAGAGAGAGAAATAATGAGTGATTGATTCGAGGCAGCTTGGAGTCAAGAGACATCCACTTCGGTGGATAAACTAAAAAATCTGAAGGCAAAATCTCAGAGGAGGCGGAGACAAATTTAGGAGTATAGCTAACTGTGATTGGCTTGACCATTAACTTCAGGGTCAGTCTTTCTGATAGATGCGACATTTTACATATGTTCTACATACTTCCCGTTATAGCACAGAGGAACACTTTTTAACTCCTTCACTAGGGGAAGTCGTTTTCCTTGTGTTAAACTCCACAAGTGCCATTGTTTTGCTCTTGCCTTCTGAAAAGGGACATCCATCCCCATAACAGACAGGGTGCACGAGGAAACGGCGTGTTCTTTGCCTGGCCTTTTCGCGTGTATCAACTCCTTTAAGAGGAAAACACAACACTAAAGAGAACTAACTGCAGGAGTGTGTGTCTGAAAGGGCGGGGGGGGGGGGGTCTGAGTTAACGAGATCCAGATTTGGAACTCGCTGATGGTATAACTTTGTAACCCCATGGAAGAATGCTAAAGACAGAGGGAGGCAAGCTAGGCCTTATCTTCTTTCCAAAGGCTTTGTCTCATTGCGGCTTGGGAGGGAAGTCGGAGAACAGCAGGTTCAAGGTGCTGTTTCAGAAGCGAGGCCTGTGTCCTATTACAGGTAGGACACCAGGCAGGCAGGTGGCGGGTTGGCATCTAATCCTGAAAGTGGGAGAGGCTGCCCTGCAAGCTGACCTGGGGAGGGGCCCAGGGCGCATCTGCTCCTTTAGGCACAAGCCTCGAAAAGGGAAAAAATGAGAATCATATCACCTACATACTACGAAGGGGTTGAAACATAGAAAATATTCAACAGACTGTAAAAAAGAAAAATTGCTAAAGTTCCCAATTTACCTGGAGTCAAATTTTAAGAGCCCTTGGGGCGCCTGGGTGGCTCAGTCGGTTAAGCATCCGGCTTCAGCTCAAGTCACGATCTCACATTCTGTGGGTTCGAGCCCCGCGTCAGGCTCTGTGCTGACAGCTCAGAGCCTGGAGCCTGTTTCAGATTCTATGTCTCCCTCTTCCTCTGATCCTCCCCTGTTCATGCTCTCTCTCTCTCTGTCTCAAAAATAAATAAATGTTTTATAAAAAAATTAAAAAAAAAATTTTAAGAGCCCTAAAGTTAAGTTATAGTAATGGCGGCAGAACTGCAGATGGGAGGGGGGAGAAAAAGAACTACGGATGCAAGAATCTTGTCTCCTTAAAAGGTAAAGTGCATTATCTTCATGTCCAAAAAATAACGGATGGCTTTTGGCTCTTCTTTCTTAGCTGTAATCTTTTTTGGACGTGGACGTCCACCCAATTCTGGATTCCTGCAGAATTTTGCATGGCATGAAAATGAAAATGTGTCTTCTTCGTTCCTGTGTTTTCCCCATGCATTTGAGTCCTCATGTCAGGGGCCATTTTAAGGATGAGTCCTTTTACGTGGAATCTAATCGTAGGGATTACACATGAGAAGACAGGTGTGGGTTTGAGTATCTTCAGGTCACCATAGACAAGAACCTTTCTGGCTTCTAAATGTTTTGTGAGACAGTCTTCCCTTCCCCTGATCTGCTCTTTAAAAATATCATGCTTAGGGGCGCCTGGGTGGCTCAGTCGGTTAAGTGTCCGACGTCAGCTCAGGTCTGATCTCACAGTTCACAGGTTTGAGCCCCGCATCAGGCTCTGTGCTGACAGCTCAGAGCCTGGAGCCTGCTTCGGATTCTGTGTCCCCCCACTCTCTCTCTACCCCTCTCCTGCTCACACTCTGTCTCTCTCTCAAAAATAAACATTAAAATTTTTTAAAAATATCATGCTCATTCTGTAAATCTCTGATTTGCAGAAGCAATTTATTCTCATTTGGGACAAATAAGGAGGAAAGTATGTTACTCAGAATACTAACCTATAGAGAAAACCAATGCTAATATTTGGAGGTATTGCTTCCATTTCTGAAGTTATAGTTGAAAAAAAAATCCTTCAAAGACCCTGATGATGACTGTGTAATATTCCATTGTTTGGTTCCATGATACTTTTGTTAGTCACCCTTCTATGTTACTCTAGGTTTATTTATTCTATTATAGATGTAACATACACAGATTTACTCCCTGACCCACTAATAAAGAAAGTATCACCTTTCTACTTTTTGCAGATCAAACTCATCTGGTGTGACTTCAGCAATTATTGAGAAATTTATTCTTATCACTTGGGGTCATAAATCAATCCTAAGGAATGCATCTAGTCCCATAAAACTGGCTAAGCTTGGAACCAGTTTCAAACACTGTAAGCATGCCCTACATCCGTCTTCCCCAGTGGGGACACTCCTTGTAAATGGAATCCAGGTCTTCATAATTTGAAAAACACCATGGCGGCCGCCACCACCACCACCAATAAAACTAGCATGCTCCAGCTGGTCCTGCACAGTCATTCATCCCCCCTTTTCCTGCCCAATTGGCAACCTTCCTCCTCACCCAGTGGAGGGTGGGAGGACACCACCATATTTATTTTCCAAATGCCTTCACCTCCTAAGTCCAATCTAGGGAGAAGGTCTTCCTGTTGGCCTCTGTGGCATAAAGACAAGTTAATAGACCTTCCCCTGGGAAGACCTTAGAACGCAAAGGCTTGGCAATTTTTTTCAGGAAATAAGCGACAGGAGTAGATGTTCCATAATTTTTTTTTTGTTTGTTGCTGACAACTGAGAGGACAAGAGAATTAATACCTCAAAAGATTCATGTGACACAGAAATAACGTGAAAGAGAGGATCTGTGTAGCGTGGTGCCTCTATAAATAATGAGGAAGCATCCTTTTCGGCACCGGCTGTCCTTGTCATTGGTTTCTCGGCATCTGTAGAGGGGGCTTTGCAAGGGGAGAGGTGGGTGGCAGAGAGGTCCCGCGTGGCTCACGTGGCTCAGTGCCGTGCCTGCCTTGCTGTGTGGATGCCTGTGGCCGGCTCTAGACAGGGAGGCAATGGCCAGTGACTCCTTGGCGTCACTGCCCTTTTCATCTTTCTGATCTGATAACGAAGTAACACACACGGCGAAGGAAAATGTGGAGACGAAAGACACAGTTGTGCTTTGCCCAACTGCTGAGTCGTCTGATTTTACTCCAGACCAAACATCTTTGTGTTTTCACAGGTGAAAATCATGAAAAATGTCTGGGTACCCTTTTGGTGGAAAGAGGGGGGAAGGGGTTGAAATATTACCCTTGAAGAAACAGGGCAGACGCTGAGTTTATCAGGGGTAACTCATCAAAATAAATCCCAGAGAAAACGCGTCCCCTCGGTCCAAGCTGAGGAAGGGAAATACTGATTTTCAGAGCTAAACTTCAGACAGAAGGGACTTCTAAGAATCTCAGGTGTGCACGGTTGCAAGTTGGCGTCAAAGGGGGGCTTGTGCAGATATGCCCTTCCGGTCGCAAGGCCCAGAAGTTCCTGGTTGACTGGAAAGCTGGCACGTGTCCCCGAGCTGCTCTCATGGCACGCGGATATGCACTAAACAGTCAGTTGTGTGTGTGTTTACACCGACAGCAGGACCCTTTAGTGCTTGCACTCACATTTTCTATTAAAAATAAAAGCTGATTTCTTCTCCTCTAAGTCTTTGGCACCAGACCCACCCAAAACTTTCATAATTGCTATAAAACCAAGCAATTCTGTCTTACGTGTGTATTATAGTTCTCACGTCCACCTGACATGTTCTAGAACTGTGGATGTCCTCTGTCTATTCCCCAGCCTGGCCATCAGCAGAAGAATGGCCCTTGAGGAGACAGCGGCTTGGGTTTTGTTTTTCTGGCCCTCAGCCGCAGAAGTTGTGGGAAGTAGCCAAAGAGCCTTGCAGAGACCAGGGCCTGCTGCTTCTGACACGTGCCTGGCTGTGGGTCCCAGGCTTACCTGACGGCGGCAGCCGGGCCACCCGAAGGGAGCCGATGTCGGTCGATGCAGATACAGCCATCTGGGGTGGGTTTCCGTAAGGATGGAGGCAGGATGGGAGCCAGGTGTCCTCGGTGAGCTTTTGCTGTTCTTCCCGTCCCCGGTTCCAAGCCCAGCAGATGCCTTAGAATTTGGAAACAAGGAGGGGCTCCCGGCTGGTTCAGTCAGTGGAGCATGTGACTCTTGATCTCGGGGTCATGAGTTCGGGCCTCCCCATTGGATGTAGATATTAAATAAAAGAATTCGGGGGGGGGGGGCACCTAGGTGGCACAGTTAAATGTCTGACTTTTGATCTCGGCTCAGGTTATGATCTCACAGTTTGTAAGCTGCATCCCCGCTTAGGATTCTGTTTGTCCTTCTCTCTGCCCCTCTCCCTCTCCCTCTTGTTCTCTCTCTCTTTCTCTCTCTCTCTCTCTCTCTCTGAAAATAAATAAATACACTTATTAAAAATTTTTTTAAAGTAAAGTCATTTGTAAACAAGGAGAGGCAAAGAAGGAAGGCAAGTGATTGTGCTATGGTTTGTAGAAAGACTCTGTGAGTAGAGAAACTTAAACTTTCCTTAGCGACAGCTCGTTAATTCTCCGGAAGCCAGAGGAACATGGAGCAGGGATGAGAGAGAAAACGAAAGTCTGGGGATGATCCATCGTTGTTAACTTCTAATAGTTTGCACCTTGAATCTTTCACGAGAGTACTTAACAGCCAGAAAGTTCTCTTCAACTCAAGTCAGAATTTTAACTAGGTTTGAGTCAAAAGCTCCCCAAGCACAAGAATTAAAGAGATTACAGTGTCTGAATGTCGTGATCAAATTAACCAAGTCAGTTAATGAGTCCTGCTGATCCTCGAACAACGCAGGGCTTGGGGAGCCGACCCCCCACACAGTCAAATCTGTGTGTATAACTTCTGACTCCCCCAGAACAACCACCAATAGCTTACTATTGACTGGACGCCTTGCCGATAACGTAAACAGTCAGTGAACTCATATTTTGTATATTATATGTGTTATATACTGTAATCTTACAATACAGTAAGCCAGAGAAAAGAAAATGGTATTGAGGACATCGTAAGGAAAAGAAAATATACTTACAGTATACCAAAAAATCCAGGTACGAGTTGCACAGTTGAAACCTATTTTATCCAAAGTCAACCCTATTAGCATAATGAATTATTCCAAATACGTTTGAAATGTCATATTTCTGAATTCTCTGTGGAAACTGGGCACTAATTAGGATGATGCAAAACTTCAGGAAGCCAACGTTGAGTTTTGTTCTCAAAATATGACATAATTTGAAGTGACGTGAGTCACCTGGCTAACCAGACGCCTCACCGCTCCTGAAGGTGAACATATTATATAAAGCTACATTTGCAGGTTTCCTTTTCTGGATCTCGGCATTTCAACTTTGACTTCCAGGGGTCCGAAAGATGGGAATGGAAACCCATCATCAAAGCCTCTAGCTTAAACTTGCCTTTCTCTTTGGCTTTGGTCTCCAAATACAACAGCAGTACGAAGAATAAGAATAAATTTGATCTCCTCGTACAGCATAATGCTCCTGGTGAACATTTCAGCAAATATTTGTTCATGATGATAAAGTGCAAGTGTGGCAGTCTTTTAAAAATTAATGCTGTGCAACCATGTTGCATGCACTTGGGGAGGAAAGTGTGGAAACCTAAATCTTAGTGCTAGCTAAGCCGCACATTTCTATCAAGCAAGTGCAATCAGGTAAATAATTTGAAGGAAATCTTAGTAAATGAAAGTCTGAGTGACATAGTTTTTGCTTCTTTGTGTAGTGTGTATGTCTAAGTTAGGAAATTTTAAGTGTGTGTGTGTGTGTGTGTGTGTGTGTGTGTGTGTTTTGAGACAGAGAGCATGAGCGGGGCAGGGGCAGAGAGAGAGGGAGACACAGAATCCAAAGCAGGCTCCAGCTCTGAGCCATCAGCACAGAGCCCGATGCAGGGCTCGAACTCAGGAACCAGGAAGATCATGACCTGAGCCGAAGTCAGATGCTCAACCGACTGAGCCACCCAGGCACCCCTAAGTTACGAGATTTTACTCCTGAAAGGACTCACTACCAACTAGTTCAGCCTCTGGTCTTACAGATGAGAAACTATGACTTAGTTAGGCTAAATACCACCCACTTTTTGGTAGAAGCTGAACTGGAGCCAGCGTCTCCAGACTCCTGGTTAAATGACTTTACCACTGACCGCCAGCTCTGGAATCTTACAGACTTGGTCCCAGTTGCTTCACTTGCTAGAATTTCAGGCAAGTTGTGTAAATGATTTGTTTTCTCAGCGGCAACCAGTATCATGAAGCAGCGAGGGTTTAATGAGATTACCGTGTGTCGATCACAGTGAAGCAGGCATCGGTTTGTTAGTCCCTGCTCGCTCCTGTCACCGTTTTCTAGAGGACCATTCTGTGCATGAAGCAAAGGCGGGATCTGCGTGAAGCCTGTCACCCCAGCATCTCTTGGTGATAGAAAGCTTTCTTTGAAGAAGGGAAGACTAGAAAGGCTAAATGGAGTTCAGGTGGCCAGGTTTACACAAACCATCCCTTTGTGCATGACTCCAAAGGACTTCCCATTTGGGTTTGTACGTTTGAGGTCAGTTGGTGATTTGAGGTAAACGTTTAGAAGGCGGTGATAGAAACAGAGGGGAGGATGGTTGGTATCACAGGTCTCCATGAAGCAGGGAGGGAAATGCAGCCTTCCAAACCCTTGAGTCCTGCTCATATGGCTCACATAACATTTCTACCATCCACTGCTCCACGCGTCTTCCCCAGTGAGGGTCAGCTCTCGCTCAGGAGCTTAGGGCAGAGACTCCAAATGCCATGCTGTAGACGATGCCTGATGGAGACTTCGCCTGAGCCAAATGGGAATAACTCCCAAAGTAAAGACTTCTTTATCAGGCCAAATTTGAAAGCGTGTGAGCATCCTGCCCCCCCCCTTTTTTGTTATTGAACCTCTCCTTTCTTGTGTAGTAATAATAGCATACGCAGTGAAAATTTCAGTAAGACATATTTGGGTGCCTTTGCAAAATAACATCTTAGTAACCCTACATCATGCTTTTTAAAGAGATTTTTTAAAAAGAGTTTTTAAAGAGATTTGACTCTATGAACTACAAAATAATGGGAACCAAACTCTGAAGAGTTTAGCTTTCTCCGTGTCTTACTGCTAATATTGGAAACACGCTAGCATCGTTAACAGCCCAGGCAGGGGAGCCGTTAGAATTGGTCTTTGTCAAGTGATGGCTTGTTGCAAGGCACAAAGTCATCTCAAACTAGTTTAAGAACCAAAATGGAAATAATTGGAAGGAATTCATGGGAAAGGCCCCCCACAATGTGCTGGAATCAGAAACCGAGATGCCCAATGGCCCACATAGATGCTGTCTGTCTTTCAGGTCATGAACATCTCTTGTCTGTTTTCTTGAACAGATCTGCCTCATCCTTTCTCTGCACTCTTCCTGTTTCACATTCCCTGTCGATTTCAGCCATGAGTTCATATGGCCTCACATTTCAAATTCTCATGAGGCACTAATGAAATAGCTCCTGTGTCCCAGGTCTCCATGTTTAAGGGAGAGAATATGATTGGTCCAGCCCAAGTCAGGTGACTACTACTTGGTCCAGTCAGCTGAGACTGGCTGGGAATGGGTGACTCTACACTTAATTGCTCATGCCAGTGCATGCTTGAGAGTGAAAGGGCATTTCTACTAATAATCACACTGGGACAACAGGCAAAAGCAGGACTGTCCCCAGGTAGCTGCAATGTCTGTCCATCCTAAGTATGGGACATGGGGCTTCAGGTGCTTATCCACATGGGCAGGGAAGAATTCCTCAGAGAACAGGGACATCGTTTGGGGGCAGGAACTCTTTCAAAGATTGCTGAGCATCAAGTCAAATAACAAAAGGGAAACTTCTCCATGTGTTCAGTGTTACCAAAGAGGTTAGCAGGAGGCAAAATCCTGCCCCGGGGTTGCCTAGGGAAGGATACAACTTGGGACTGCACTGCTTTGGACGATGTGTCTGTTGGTTCAGTTGAGACAGCAGAGCGACATCATGCCTCAGCGTGCGCCCAGGAGAACAAGTCCCTTAAGGGGCCAGCACTTGTCCCACCTTCTCCTGTGTGTCCCCGAGCGCCTAAAGACCTGAGGACACGGGTGCAGGTGCATGTCTCTTAGCATGTTCACCCACGTTCTTCCTCCTCTCCTGACCCACCCTTCGGTGTCAACAGCTACTCCCCCAAACCCTTTCTGCACTCACAGTTAGTTCTTCTTGCCCAGCTGTTATGTATATATTATCCTTGGCCCCGAAATATCCCTGAAATGCCTTATGATCTCAAGAACCAGAAAGCAGTGCTTCTAACCCCAGGAGCCTAGCCCTGTGTTGCATACAGAGACCCTGTTCCGAATGCTTTTTGACTTTTCTTTTTTCGTATATCCAATCACAGAGTATCTGACACTAGTTAGTGTCAGCAATTTCCATTGTCTTTTCTCTGCACTAAATGATGTCTCAGCAGCGAGCTGGCATCTGGGAGGGGGTACCCTGTGAGGAGATTGCTAATATGCAGTGATAGTTTGCAGTGGGAAAATGAATGACACAGAAAAAAGGAAATTTATATTTGGAACTAAGTAGCTGTGTACAGGAAGTTAAAAAAAAAGATTACCCCTTATATTTCTATTTTTATGCACACTACCACCACGATGACCCTGTACAAGAAATAGAAATTTGATTCTGATTTTCTTCGAGGATTATTCCTTTTTGCAATGGAAAATGACAACTCATCAACTGGACCATAGGTGCCGTGGGGTGCAGAGATGACCACACGGCAGAGGTCGTCGACGTGGCCACGTTGCTTCAAGTAATATTATTTCTTGGCTATTTTGCTAAATCGAATGTGTAGTCTTTCTTTTTTTTTTTAAGTCACAGTGAGGACATCTTACCTTGGTATTCTGCTGAGTGTAGCAGCCAGGTAACTACTTCTTTGGAGACCCTACGAATGTATCTAGACCTTGGTGAGCCACACAGTGATTTAAGGAAGATTTTTCTAGTCCAGTAATATTCTCACAGGGTGCCAAAGCCAGATCCCAATCTTTATTACAGAAGCAGACTTTATGGAAAATAAATCTGGGAATAAACCACTTTGGGGGCTTGCGCACAAGAATTAACCCAACGAGACAATTTCACTGTTAATGGCTGTCCTTTCTGGCAAGTAATCTGCGCTGAGAGTTTCCTGTGGAACACCCAGGTTGATCCTCTCCCGGAAGCCACATTCCACACTTCAGGGAGTGTGCGGATCTTCCCGTTTCCAGTTTTCCTCTGTGGAAAGGTCCTGAGAGGTGTAGCAAGGAGTGAGCGTGTAGATACTGCAAGAGTGCCCCTGCCAAGAGGGGTCTCCTTGTACTTTTAGCAAGAAAGAGGGGAAAGAAACCGATCATTGAACCCTCACAGGGTTCCCTGGTGTATCTGGCTAGATAATTTTCACCGTACCTTGTTCCAAAAATCACTAAGAGTTTCAAGACAGCCACAGCAGAACAATAAACCAAGCATGGAACCCTATGAAGTGTGGGGTCCTGTGTGGGGCATAGGGTGTCCACCCACGAAGTTGCTCCTGCCTAGAGAGTTAAGTGTCTCGGTGCTTAACTTCAAAACGCAGTGGCAGCCTTGGGAAGTCTTAAAGGAAATTCAAGAATGCAAGTAAACCCCAAAACTAGCTGCTGTGGACTGCCTGTAGCCTGCCACCAGCCCCTCAGCACCTTTGGTATCTTAGTAAGAGAAAACTCACCTGCCTGATTAATTCTGATCAGTTTGCCTTCCAGAAGGTGCCTGGAATCATGCGATGCTGGTCATGATGGGCAGTGCGAGAGGGGAAAGCGGACATGCGTTTATTCAGCCTAATCCCCTACTTTTGCTGACTCCCTTTCTCTGACCTTCCACAGTATAATCTCTGACCTCCACACAATAGCTCCAGTGATCTTCAAAAAAAATGTATCTGATCCTGGCCCCCTGGCCTCTTGGCCTGCCTAAAATTCCTCTGTGGAGTTCTGGTATCTTAGAATCCGAATGAGCACCCTCACCTTGACTCTGAGGCTCTGTGATCTGATCTCTGCTGGACACCTGCCCCAGCAAGCCTCCAGGGCTTGTCACCTCCTTCTGCGTCGGGGACTTTGCACTTGCTGTCCCCTCCACTTGGAATGCCTCTCCTTCTCTTTATCCCTACCCTCCGGTTTACCCCCTCCTCCCAGCTTACCTCTTTCCTCTTTTTTTTTTTTTTTTTAATGTTTATTTTTGACAGAGAGAGAGCACAAGCGGGGGAGGGGCAGAGAGAGAGAAAGAGAGAGAAACACAGAATCTGAAACAGGCTCCAGGCTCTGAGCTATCAGCACAGAACCTGACACGGGGCTCGAACCCACGGACTGTGAGATTATGACCTGAGCTGAAGTCGGACGCTTAACCGACCCAGGTGCCCCACAGCTTTCCTCTGTTTTGAGAGCACAGTTTCCGTGTCTGATTCTCCACTCAAGCACCCCACCCCCACCAGTCTGAGTTAGCAGAGTCTCACTGCACCTTGAATTCGCCTTTGGTGCTGGTCCCCTGACTAGACTGTAAACACCATGAGGGCAGGGGCATGTGGGTTTTGTGCATCATTCTGGCCCAGTACCGAGGACAGTGCCTGGAGCATGGTGGGTACTCGATATATGTCTGTTGAAAAGGTGACTGGATGTACCACATAGTGCATAGCTGACACTTGGTTACACACTGTCTTGTGTTACCTTTTGCCCTTCACTAATTGTACCAATCAGTTCTCGAACGTTTTGACCCTAGGCAACACGTTGTCTCTTCTTTTCTGCATCTCCCACAATGCTCAGCCAGTAGTCCATGTTCAAGGAATGTTATTGACTAATAGGTTATGGGCATTTTCCACATTAAATTTCCTGCATTGTGGTATAGATAACTAAAAATGCAATTATGTGTCGAGTGTGTGTGTAAGTTGTTATAAACACTTCCTGCTGATTAGCAAGGTCAGTAATAACCAAAGGTAGATACAATCTTACCTATGGGATTGGGGCCTCAAAAGAAGAAATTCAACTGTGATATAAATATCTCCCTCACAATCTGAGTTTACTGATTTTGGAAACAGTCTTGCTGTAAGACTTTGAAGGACTGGCTGTGTTCGGTTTACTGTGGGGTGAGTGCATCATCCATTGAGGCATATTTAAACACGCACAATCCCATCTGTTGTCATAACAACTCTTAGAATTTGGCCAAAGGGATTGATTTGCTATCATTCTTTCCCATGATGTGGCTTGCCTGCAGCTCCTTGCCCAAGGTGGCATTTGTACAGATGAGCAGTGATAAAAATCTTAATGGGATACTTGGGGGCAGTTTTTTTTTTTTTTCCAGTAACTTTCACAACTGGTTCTTTGACCCACTGGGTTTTCAGTTTTCTGTGTCCAGTCCTTCTGATGGAGTCTTTTCCCTACCACACTGTTTGCCAGGATCGGCAGACCTTGATGGCATTGCAAATATTTTCAGCATAATTAATAGTCATTTATTTTCCTACTTTCTCTCAACTGCCTTTTGCAGACAAGAAGCCCCAAACTGTCTCACAGTCCTCAACCTCCCAATCTGGGCGACCCTGCCGAGCATTTATCAGAGACGTCTGGTGATTCTTTGGAAGCCATGTCTGAGGGAGAAGTTCCAAGTCCTTTTTCCAGAGGCAGCCGAACTCGAGCGAGTCTCCCGGTGGTGAGGTCAACCAACCAGACGAAAGAAAGATCTCTGGGTAAGCCTCGGTGGGCAGTTTCTGATGCCTTTTCATTACTGCACGTATGTATTTTTATGCTTCTGAGCACATATCCTTGCATCCGAATATTAATTAGATCTCGTTTTGTCATAACACAAGTCCCAGGGAACTTCACTACTTTTGCATCAAGCTGAAGAAACAGCACGTCCAAACTCGGGCTAGGCCCCATGACTGTTAGTGACAGCCGTAAACACAGGGCTGTTTCTCCCACCAGCACAGGGGGCGTGTGTTTGGTATCGCTTTTCCTTTCAACAAGCTTTTAGGGAAAGCGGAAGGATTCTATTGTTCTGCCTTTACCAACGATCATTTGCTTTTTTAGACTGGAAATTCACTTTCTATCTTGCTTTGCTTTAGAAGAAGTTTTGGGCCCTTTAACAAAATGTACAGGCCGTAAGGATTTAGACCTCTCTGCCCATTTCATAAGCTTAACCTGCCGTTTTAAGGGTCCAGGTCAGTACTTGTTTTTGCGGATAGATGAGGTCATGGGGTAAGAGCAGACAGGGACAGAATCAACCCACAAACGGCTTCAGGGCTGGACCCTGCAGAAAATAGCTAAATTATGCCCCATAAAACCTAGCAGATACCTTGCTTGAAGGCGAAAAGAGCAGAAAGCTGTGAGGAGGAATCTCGATTTTGTTCCCTTGGTTGCAGAGGATGAGAAAACTGGTTTCAGACGTTGTGCTGGCTGTCCTTTAAAAGAAACCAAACTATTATTATTTGCATTATCAATGCTACTTTTTTACATTAAATTGTGTATAGTTCCTCTTGGGTTAATAATGCAGGTTTTTTTTTTTTTTTTACAAATTATATTTGTAATTTTACAAATTACAGAAGAAAATTACAAAACATCTGTTTTTATCTTTTCTTGGTTTGTTTTTTTTTTGAGGTCCCATAGTTAGACAGCAGAAACAGGCCTCCATTTCCTATCAACCTCACATACAGATGAAGGAATGGGCCACATAGGGGGACCCTGGGCCCGGACAGTGTCCCGACGACACAGGCTTCCACACCAGCACGTGGCTGGGGTGCTCCAATCTGGATGACAGCGCTCCGTGCTTTACCCCCACCGAGTTTGTGCCCATCGGGGAGGGGGGATTTCTCTTTTGTGCTTTGCAGGAAATGAGTGAGGTTCAGGTCTCTGTAAAGATAGCCTGTGCTTTGCAAAATAAAGTGAAGATAAGAAATGCCTGTGCGCCTTCCTCCATACCTGGGGAACACTGAGCCTGCTGGACAGTGCATCCTTTGTCTGGCTGGCAGGACTTTCCTCCAGCAGCCAGGCACAGCTGGGAGTGCAGGTAGATCCTGGCGGGGTTCAGGAAGCAAGTGGGGGCAGAGAAGCTGCCGGGACCAGGAGCTGCCTTGCCCTACGAACGGCTGAGGGTGGCTGGTGTTTTCTCGTGAGGTGGCCGTGCTTCTCTGCAAGGGGCTCGGTTTTCCTGAGCACACCTTGCTCTGACGTTCTGGCGAGTGCAGAGTCACGGCAGATTAAAAAATGTATCCAAGGTGTTTATTCTTCCAGCTCCGCAAGGCACTTTTTGGCCTGTGAGCTTTACAACTCTCGGGCAGAAACAAAGGAATACAGTGAGCAGAGAGGAGAGCAATGAGAAGTTGGCCCGAGCAAGCAAGGGGAGCCACGGTTCCAGAAAGGAGACTGGCGCAAGGCCAGAGGCGTTGGCTCTGCCCTTGGCCGCCTCTTGGTGGCCAATTTGGGAATGTCCTCCTAGCCGCACCTGGCCTCGTGGCGTCATTCAGTTGAGCCAGCATGGGAAATAAACAGGAAAGTGTGAGTCAGGGAGAGTCTAAACACAATCTCCCTGCCGGGGGCCTTGCTCAGCCTTGTGTTCGGGAAAATCCCTAGTGTGCCTGGCTTTATTTAATATGCACACACAGGCTCCGGGAACAGCGGGTCCCCCAGAGAGCCCAGGACCAGGAGCAGTGGGTGGCCTCCAGCACTTGGTGGCGGAGGAACGTGGCGATGACTCCACGGATGGGGGACCCAGCCGCAGCCTCCGGCAGACCCAGCGCCGGTGCCATTTGGAAGCCCCGGTTAACTTTGGGGATCTGTGCACTGTCACTTTATATGCCTCTGCAGAATTTTCAGATCTCTCCCGGAGCCCTGGCGATCCTGTCTTTATTTAAAATTGTCATAGTTTGTCCATAATGGATTTTTGCACTGATTTTGGTTTTTAAAAATTTCTCATGAAAATATTGTTTATCCTGATTGCTGACTTTGGGGAGGCCCCTTAAATTTTGCACCCAAGGATAGTGCTTCTCTCTCCTCACCCGAGGGGCTGCACCATGTGCACCTCCAGGACCCGTCTGTGGAGGCCAAGCTTCTGCACCTGGACAAGGAATCACTGGAGAGGAGGCTTCCCCCAGCTCAGGCAGCACCAGGAAGAGACCTGGGCTCCTTGAGAGTGGGGGCCAGGAGCACGCAGAATCCTCAAACCACTCTCGCTCCCTGGAGGGCACGAAACCTGCTCTCACTTCAGGCAGCCTGTGCCTGGAGATAAACTTGCCTGCTTAATCATTTTTCCACCCGACTAATTCCTCCTTTCCATTACTTTAGCATATTCAAGGGATGAGAGGAGCCCAGGGGGGCTGGGCACGGTGCTTGGTGGACATCGTGTGTCACAGAGGTTTTCAGAAGGCGTGGAGGAGAGACAAGGGGGGGAGAGCACGAGGCGTTGTTCAGCACAGGGAAGTTAGATATGCTGGTGTCTGCATAGCACTCTCCCTGCACGCAGGATGCGGGCTTCCCATCGGGGAGGGGACTCTGGGACTGCAGGCACAGCCCGATGACAGCAGAACCCACGAGCCCTTTCCCATGCTGAAGGCAAAGGTAGCCATTCTTGGAGATCTACAAAGCAGAGAGGTACATAGAGACATCTGCTCAGGGTCTCGGATCCATAACATGGTCAGGTTGCAACGATGGGCCAACTCTGTAGGTTCACTTCCCTGCCGCGCTCTACCCATCCGGAGCCCGGATGCACTCTTCCTCCATGGAACTCATGTCATTTCTCCTTCCCTCTCTCTTTGGTGAAAATAGAGAAGATGAGGAGAAAGAAAGTCCACAAAATAAAGTAAAAACCGCTCTGCCGTCGAGTTTTGGTTTTAGCAATAATTTCCGTGAAAAAATGTCCCGCTGATACTAGGTCTGGGCCTTAACGACGGAGCCATTTGCTTTTAATCATTGCTGTCTTATAAATGCCTGTCTGGAATGCGACCATGGGCAGGGGCTGATGTCTAGAGGCTCCACAGTCGGCTTTGGGGAAAGGGTAGCCACAAGATGTTCCCACCCTTCTGTGTGCCCTCAGGAATTTGAAAATAAAACTCCCGTGAAAATAAGAACAGCAGCAGCAACTTCCTCCTCGCTGCAGCCAGATGCCTTTGTTGACCATATTCTGAACGGTTAGCTGTGGAAAAGAGAGCTCCCATGCCAAGCCGGCAGCCAGAGGCATTGCCACTTCTGTAACAAACTGCCTTTTAAAGACTCAGCCTCGACAAACAAGAATGATTTTAAACGGCTCGGGAGGATTTTAGACTAATTGAGGGAGAATTTTCTCAGCGCGTGTGAATTCCTGAGCATCTCTGTGTCTGTTCTTTTATTCCAGAATGGTAACGGCGAGGGTGATCATTCTCTGAGAGTGATTTGAGGTGGGGGGGGGGGACGGGGGGACAAAGGGTTCATGGTTGCCGGAATCTCTGTTCCTGTGCACAAGAACGGGTAGGATGTTAGAGCAAAGGGTTGAGGAAACCGCCCCCGTCTACAAAGTGGAAAGCCAAGAAGGGTTGAGGCAGAGACTATAAGACTCATATTTGAGCACTTTACTGTTTCAGCATGAAGGCTTAGCCTGTGGATAGTTAAAATCAATGTCAGACAAATGCAAAGAAGTATTGCTCTACAGAGTAAGTGAAACAGGTATGAAATTTGTTGTCCCGAGCACCAATGATGATGGAGATGTAATGTAAAAACAAAAAATTACAAAGAGAGTTTTGTAGCAAGTCAGTTGGTTCTGGGGCACACTCCTGATCTTTTTAGGGTGCGACCAAAGGAGAGTATTTTCTCTAGCATGGAACTAAGCAGACAGGCGTGGGTGGGCATGGTAGCTGGCTGGCATTGTCCACTCCTGCCTTCTACTGTGCTGCAATGCAGACTCGTTCTGGAATATCCAGTGCTCTGTCTGGGTTCCACCAGTAGGGACCAAGGCACATATGAAAGCTTTCGGCTTTTCTTTAGGATCATTTGTCATTATCCCAGGGTGTAGTCACTAAAGCTAGTGTTTAGAATCAAAGTGCAAGGCACCCCTTTTTCTGGTACCTAGGGCTCAAGTGTGGCCTGAATCGCTGATGGTATTAACAGCTTACTGCTCAAGGCAGCAGGGGCTTTGGAGTCTTAGCCATCCAGGGTGGCAGGAAGCTTCCTCATTGTCAAACGGGTTCTGCGGTGTCGCAGCTCTACAGTGGAGATTCAGTTCAGTGGTTGTGCAAACCATTCAATAAGTCAGTTTCTGCTTAAAGTAGCCAGAGCTGGTTCAGGCTCTGCAAGTGAACCCTGACTGATACAAACCCTGATTCCTGTGTTTGCAGAGAAAATGTAGTGCTTCCTGTTGTGTGTTTCAGAAAATATAATTACCAGTAGATACAAACTGATGACTTCTAGAGACTTGGCAGTAAACTGAAGAATGACTTGGAGACAGGGTTTTTCAACTGTGTTTCCTACAATTCTAGAGTTCTGTGGAGTTTTCTCTGCCATAAAGATTGTAGTTTTATGTAAGATTTCGTTTGAAAATGAGCTATACTAAACTACTAACACACACACACACACACACACACACACACACAGAGTAAAAACATTAAATAGATCAGGGGTTTGGGGGAAGGAAAAAAAAAGGAAAGAAAGAAATTACGAAGAAATTTCTTCTATACAACAGAAGTCCTTGCATACTTTAATTTGACTATATTGGGTGAGTCAAAAGGATTGCCTCTTACTTTTCTTGCTGCACTTGAGGTAATGAATGTCCTGAAAGGTAGTTTTTGTAAACTGAGTCAATCTTTTTTTTTTAATGTTGATTTATTTTTGAGAGACAGAGACAGAGCGCGAATGGGGGAGGGGTAAAGAGAGAGAAGGAGACAAGGAATCCGAAGCAGGCTCCAGGCTCTGAGCGGTCAGCACAGAGCCCGACGCGGGGCTCAAACTCACAGTGAGATCATGACCTGAGCCGAAGTCGGAGCCTTAACCGACTGAGCCATCCAGATGCCCCAGAACTGAATCAATCTTTAAGCTAAGAAAAAAATGGGTTTGTGGGAGTATTTCCAGAAATCCTCTGGTATAGTGGAGCGTGGTTTTGTGATGTAAGTATGGGTTTTCATACATGAGGTTTTCTGAAAGAAGGAAACTTCTTTCCTTATTCAAGTTTACCCTCTTGGCTCTCAATTCACCCGTAAGAAAGAATGTTCTTGTAAAAGATTACTGTGTAGATTCATGGTTTGTTTGTGCTTATTTTGAAAAGATAAAGTTCATCAGATGCCTTTCGAAATCTCTTGCTATTAACTCCTGGGTTGAAACCCTGTAACAGATTTCTCAGACTTTGAAGAAAGTGTTTAGTTAATATGATACCTGAGGAGATCCAGGCCCTTGAACAATATCTTGAGGATACTTTACAGACCAGATGCAGGTCAGGAGAGCCATCAACAGAGACGAATAGAAGATTTGACTCATTTTAAGGGTCAGAGCCCTCCCAGGCCACCGTTACTTTACAGGGTCTGTCGTTGGTAGGTCGTAACGATGAGGGGTCCTGGAGACTTGAGGTCTGCTGCTTCTGTCTCCTCCTCTACAGCTGGGGTGTTGCTAACCCTGAATTACAGGTCACTTTTTTGGAAAGTGTACATAAAACATTTCAATACTGCAGGTGAAGCTATGGGGTTAGATAACTAGATAGGTGACTTAAATTTCCAAAGCGATTTCAGGACATCAACCTGCCAGTAAGCCAGTGTGAAATCTTTGTCTCTGTCTGTCACAGCTGTGATACCCCATCCTAACCCAGACTCCTAGGTAATGTTTTTGCTTTTTTTCTGATGTAAAAAATACTCTTATTCAAAAAAGAACCCTTCATCAGGTTTCATAAGACAACACAAGAAAGTGTGGCAAGTTTTATCTGTTATTTATACCTCTCCACATCCAAAATAGATTTGATTTGGCTCATTCAAAGACAATAAAAGTATATAAGAACCATTAAAACAAGAATTAACACAAGTAGCAGTTGGGCACAATACGTGTGCCAGAAAAATTAAGATAGGGATAATTGCTATAATTGCAGCAAAGACAAAAAAAGAAGATAAAATGAGAAATGTACTGAGTCAAATGGATTTCATTATTTAAGACGAGGTGTGTACCAGTTCATTAGAAAAAAAAAAAAAAGAGTCTAAAGCACTATAACCCAAGAACTCCTGCATCTTAATGTCGTTGACAACGTATTATGTAATAGTTGTATTTAATAACGGCTGTCTTATGAAAAGGTTTTTCATACAGCTACGTCCTTACATAACAAGTCAAAATCCCGGGACCCAGTGTGAAGCCATGTTGGTAGAAGGCACATTTTCTTGGACTCTGTAGATTTCTGGTGATCTAATCTGGTACACGGGAAGAGTTGATAGAGTCTTGACAGTTGAGCTGGCCCTTAAGTGATTGGCCGTTGACCACTCGTTGTCTCTTCGGGGTACATAACTGTAGCTGGAGAGGAAAATTTGAGGGGCACGTCGCTACTGAAGGTTTGAATGACAAAAGAGCCTTAGAGAAGGAATCTCTCCCACGAAGACAAAATTCCAAATTTTTAATGTGTGCTAGTCATACTGGCTGTTAGTCTGTACTCTCTCCAGGAATGGGTTTGGAAATATCTGGATTCAGATGATGTATTCTGATATGCGCTGCTGCGTTTTGGTTGGAATCAGAGATGAGAGACATCAAGAGATGTTGCCTGAACTACGTATGGCGGGGGGAGAGATTTACTTCTCTGTTTTCCTCTGCCATGAAAGCTCAATGAAAATCTGTTGACTCTGTCTCGTTACTTTTTGGTAAATGTGAGATTCGTTGCACACTTAGAAGTTTCTTGCCAAGTTAACGTGTTCTTTAAAAGCTGACTTTAAAAAAAAATTTAAAAATTGAAAAAAAAATTGTTTTTTAATGTTTATTTATTTTTGAGACAGAGAGAGACACAGCATGAGCAGGGAAGGGGCAGAGAGAGAGAGGGAGACACAGAATGTGAAGCAGGCTCCAGGCTCTGAGCTGTCAGCACAGAGCCCGATGCGGGGCTCGAACTCACGAACTGTGAGATCATGACCTGAGCCGAAGTCGGACGCTTAACCGACTGAGCCACCCAGGTGCCCCAAAAGCTGACTTTAAAATATAACCAACACTTTGTGCTCATCTAATTCTATAAGAATTCCCACACATTTTTTTTGCACCAGCTTTTAAAGAATATTCTATGAAACACCAAAAACAATATTGAGATGTAAGCCAGCTTTATGTCATACCCTCAAGTAGAGCTCTATCCGTGGTGCTGTCATTCTAGCAGTGGCCTCCAGAGGGCTGCCCACTGACATCTGGAAACAGATTTTAGGCAGCGTCTGTATTTCAGGCAGAGTATAAGAACACAGGAAGGTACCCGTTCTGCATTGCTAGAGGGTAGACATATGTCTTCTTTGGTAAAGGAACTGGTGAATTCCTATGCAGATTTCTTGAGTTAGCTCTGGGATATGGCATTACAACTAAAAGGCCTCTAAATCTGGAGATGTTTTATGTGGACCACCAGTGGACTTGTTCTCTCCATCCAGAAATTGCTTTGGAGCCCCAAGCCACCACTGTGATGGTCTTTACCATCATATGTCAGTCTGAACCACTCTCCTAGGGGCTGTTATTGGCCAAATCATACCCCGCCTGCTCCCCCTTCCAAGTTCTTATGTTGAAGTTCTAACTCCCAGTATCTCACAATATGACTGTTTGGACATAGGGTCTCCAACAAGTTGATTAAGTTAAAATGAGGTCACTAGGGGCATCTGGGTGCTCAGTCTGTTAAGCATCCAACTTTGGCTCAGGTCATGATCTCACGGTTCGTGGGTTCAAGTCCCACATCGGGCTCTGGGCTGACAGCTCAGAGCCTGGAGCCTGCTTGGGATTCTGTATCTCCATGTCTCTCTGCCCCTCCCCTATTCCTGTTCTCTCTCTCTCTCTCTCTCTCTCTCTCTCTCAAAAATAAATAAACAGTAAAAAATTTTTTAAATAAAAAAATAAAATGAGATCATTAGACTGGGCCCTCATCCAATAGAACTGATGTCCTTATAAGAAGAGGGGTAAGGACATAGACAGGTATGGGAAGACACAGGGAGAAGATGGCATCTGTAAGCCAAGGGGAGAAATCTCAGAAGGAAACAACTCTTGATCTCAGCCTTCCAGGCTCCAGAACTGTGAGAAAATAAATTTCTGTTGTGAGCCCCCAAGTCTGTGGGACTTTGTTATGGCCGCCTAGCAGATGGATATAGGGGCTTGGGACGCCCTTCTCTTTCCTATTGTTTTCTCATTTGAGAGGACGATCAGCCTTATGGCAGTTGTCACAAACTTTAAGTGTTCCTTTCTCCCAGACAGGAAAATGAGGTTTGTCAAGTTTTCTGTTTATTTTGGTTTGGTTTCATTTTAGCCTCTGCAACCTTTGCGCAGTGCATTGACTTGGTGTCTCACTCAGCAGTGCGAGCGGGAATGTAAAAACCTTTGGTACCGATTCAACTTCTGTTCCTACTTTTCTGTTTGGCATCTCCTGAGCCCCCTCCTCAAGTTTGGGAAACGAAAGTTGTTTGACATTAACTGATTTCACTGTATCCCATCAAGAAAAGCTCCTAATTTCATCACGCTGAGTTTGAGTTCTAGAAAATTTGGCTAATGTCATTAGAAATGATATCCCCGCCAGCTTTTCACTTGCAGGCTTTTTCTAAGGTGTTAATTGGCTTTCATATATCTCTGGCTACATGGCTCCCAGTAACGTAAAGCTAAACACGATCAAAATAAATCTTTCCTTCCCCCCGCCTTCCACAAGTTTTGCTCACTCCCCAGTTTTTTTCCCTCTATTTATGTATTTATGCATTTATTAGGAATCTATTCAGTTTCCGGCACTGTTAAAGGTACCCGGGCGAGTTATTTAGAAACTGTATGAAATCTGGTTCTTGTATTTAAGGGGATTTCAGTATAACTAAAGACACATGGTACCCATGTCAGGACTTGAAAATAAATCAGACTACCCATGTGAAGCTGCACGGACCCCGGCCATGCTGCCCCCCGGCTGCATGAGTGGTCCGGTCTGCCCGTGCTTCTCTCTTCGCCTGGATTCGGTTCCTTCCTCCTGGCACCACCATACCTGCATGGTCCCCTCCCCACTTCACTCAGACCTCTGCTCAGACGGTGCTCATCAGGGTGCACTTCCCTGAGGGAGACAGCACCCACCCTGCCAGTCTCTGTCTGCTTACCCTGGTGTATTCTTTCTCATGACACTTCTCATTGAGGACAGTGGTTCTCACGCGTTAGCAGAGAACTTGTGAGGAGAAGTGTCTGGCTCTACCTCTTGGGGTTCTGATCCAGTGGATCTGGGGCGGGACCCGGAAATCGGCAGCTCTAACAAGTTCCCCGGGTGATGTTGCTATTTCTGATGCGGATCACTGAGTTAGGGTCCTAGGATGCCCTAGGAAAGAAATAGAGTGAATTCACAACATAGCACCACATGAAGGCATTTTAATCAGTCCTCGGTAAGGGATGGAAAGTAGTCATTATATTTTGGCAGAAGAATATGGAGACTTGAAACGTCTGCCCTGGATAATGTCCTGAAATTAGGGTATTTAATCCCAGCACACATTCACCAGCACGGCCCTCCCAGGAAGTCTGGGAATATGCATCCTTCCCACCGTGAGCTGCAGAGCATCTTGTTCATTAAGTCTGTCTCACCTTTGACTCTGTGCTGTTTCTATTTTTGGCCCCCGTCTTATCCCTGAACCAGCTTATCATCCCCCATCTTGACATGCTTAGAAATGTAGGTAGGTTCAACAATGGAAAGGTGGCCGACCTTTTCATTGGACTGCACGCCCCCTTTGTACACACGCCCCAGTTTCTGAAACTCAGGTATTTCCCTCCCCAGTGTCCTCCCTTTGTCTGCTCCAGGGGAGGTCAGCCCCAGCCATGGTCAGTTAGCACCCAGATGTTGATATTGGTCCTGGTCTGGACAAGGCAGAGGCAAATGAATGAGGCCAATGCAGCTGAAGATTTTCCCTGGGAGGAAAGTTCCTTTGGAACAAGATGCGTTATGCTTTGGTTCGGCAGTTAGTTTGGTTTTGCGTGATTGTGGAGTTACATGTTTTCCTATGCTTCCATTTGCCTTCATAAGAAAAGTCAAGTAACGTAGGAGCCTTTTGTAAAAGAGTTCAATGTAACAAGTGCATATTAAATACCTGCGGTGCACATGGTGTTATGTTAGGTAGGAAGAAAGAAAGTCATTCTTTTAGCAAATACTGACTGAGTTCCTACATAGGCACTCTTGGGCGCAATCCACAAAAGAGTCACAACCCTCTGATCTTCTGGAGCTTCTATTCTGTCCTTTGAGGCAGATGGCAAACAAATAAGATACACAATAGATGGTGTAAATGCTATGGAGAAAAATAAAATAGAAGCACGGGTACAGGGAGTGCCAAAGAGAGGAAGGCATGAGAGCTGCTGTTTTAAAAAGGATGGACAAGGGGAGCGTCACTGAACGACTGGCATTTGAGCCATGACCTGGAGCGTGTGGAGACGTGTAAGCCACCTAGATACCTGGGGGAGGAGAATTCCAGGTGGAGGCAGCAGCCAGCGCACAGGATCCAAGCAAGAACATGCCTGCAGCCTTCAAGGAACAGCAAGGAGAACCACTGTGGTTGGAGTTGCCCAGTAAGACAGGAGGAGGGAATGAGGTTGGAGAAGTGGCGGGGACTGGATAAAGTAGGCCTTTTGCAACATGCAAAGCTTTGGCTACACTGGCCATATCAGAATGGAAATGGCTGATCGCAGAAGTATAAGCAGTGGGTTCGCTTGAGTTCTGAAGATTGGCTTCTGGCTCCTGGGTTTGGAACAGACCCAAGGGGGCATGGGCAAAGTTGGGAGGCCAGTTTGAAGTCTGGCTTCGGTCTAGGGAGATGAGAGTGTTAGCAAAGGAAGTGGTGGGACGACTTTGGATTCTGCAGGTGTTTTGAAATTAGAGTAAGATGGTTTCCTGCCATCCAAGTTTGCGTTCTAATGGAGGAGGCATACGGAAAAGAAAGCCCGAATGCAGCTGCCATCATAGTAGCTAAAACTTGCTAAGTACTTACTCTGTGCCAATGAACACTTACTCTATGCCAGGCCGTATCTAATATGCTGAGCAGCAAAGCCAGGATTTGAACCCTGGCAGTCTGTCTCCAGACCCACATGCTCAACTCCTATCCTATCCTATCCTATCCTATACTATCCTATACTGAAAAGAGAAAGAAAGGAATTCCAATTTTGATAACTTGGGACGTTTTTAATGAAAAGTAGCATTTGAAGTGGACTTGAGTGTTGAAGAGAAGTTTGTCTGTTGGAAAAAGGATGGATCTTTTATGAGGGCAGTAAGCAGAATCATAGATACCATGCACTGAACACTTGAACTTCCTCTACAAGCTGGACTGGAGCCATACTGGTGCACTTCTGTCTACAGTACTCACCCCTGTCCCCTGCCATTCACACCTGTAGCTATGGTGTCCCCTCCCCCTCAAAAAAGAGCACTGGGTATCACAGAGGCAGCTGGTGTAGTGATTAGGGCCACCTCATCCAGACTCCATTACTTACCCGGTATGTGAGTTTGGGGGAGCCCCTTCGGTAAAGACCTACCTCTAGAATAATTGTAAAGGACAACTGAGGTCATATAAGTAACGCTGTTATTGTGGTGCCTGGCATATAGTAAGTACTCTGTCAGCTAACTGATGTTCATAACGATGACCTGAGTAATACATTAAAATGTCAATTACATTTTTCTTTTCTCAGGCAAGACATTATGGATTCCATTTAGAAATACTTACATCAAAACGGTGAAAATGAAAACATTTCCCGTTGGAGAGCGCTTAGCTTCTAACTTTATTTATCCACAGAGCTAATTAAAGGGATCATCTCAGCTTTCCCCCAATCCAAAATAGATGCCCCATCATTGCTCTTTGACATTATATTTTGCTTGCTCGGTTAGGGGTTATTTCACAGTAATTCCATTTTAGGCTGGCTGCTTCCTGACAGTCTTCACCTGCATCAGTCAATGTGCCCTTTTTTTTTTCTTTTTTCTTTTCAGCTTTATTAAGGTATAGTTGAAAAACCAAATCGTAAAGACCAAACTGTAAATTATTTAACGTATATATCATGATGATTTGATGCACATATGGATTGTGAGAGAATTCCCCCCCATCTCAGAAATTTATACATCTTTCATGTCACTCATACCTTTCTGTCAATCCTTCCCTATATCCCTCACCCCCAACCCCTGGAAACCACTTTCTACTCTGTTTTTAAGAATTTGTCTTTTGCTGTTTGACTTCTTTTAGTTAGTATAATGTCCTCAAGATCCGTCCATGTTGTTGCAAATGACAGATTCTCCTTTTTTTCTTTTTTTTTTTTTTATGGCAGAGGAACGTGCCATTAAGTCACGTGCCTTTAAATTACACTTTAGTCTAGGAGCACCTTGGTGGCTCAGTCGGTTGAGTGTCTGACTTCAGCCCAGGTCGTGATCCCGTGCTTTGTGGGTTCGAGCCCCCCATCAGGCTCTGTGCGGACAGCTCAGAGCCTGGAGCCTGCTTCAGATTCTGTGTCTCCGTCTCTCTGCCCCTCCCCCACTCTGTCTCTCTGTCTCCCAAAAATAAACACTTAAATTAAAAAAAATAAATAAAAACTAAAGTACACTTTAGTCTATACTGTTTTTGGATTTTGCCTCGCAGGCAACTGCCCCCATTCACGACGCTCCCTCCTTATTTGCTTGTTAGACATCATCTCTAAATTCTAGGTTCCATTCCATGTTCCATTATTCTTCTGGAGCCATCTCTTTCATGTCCTCTGTTCTTCAGTTCTAAGGGTATGACCCAGGTATCCCAGCAGGGAGACAGTTGGTGTTAAGTTGAATGTGAGTAGTATTTCAGAAAGAATCCAGAACATGTAGAAGTTATGTTTGCAGGGAGATTCTTAGGTCGAGATCTTAGGGAGATTCTAGCAATATGGCAAAGGTAAAGGAATGTAGAGTGCCAACAGTCCCCTTCTTCCTACAAACACATGGAAACATAAGATAAAATATAATAATAACAGCAGAAAATGAATACATGGCCGAGTTTGAAATAAAGGAAAGGAAATCCCCAGCTTCCAGAAGTGAAGAAGAGTATCAAAGTAGAAACGACAGTGAGCACAGATATTTCAGAAGTGGCTATTGCTCTCAGGCATTTGGGCTAGGACTCTGATATTTACATAGCAACAGGAAAATGAACAGAAAAACACACTATGGCCCCTACAGAAATAGGCCAGGGGTTCAGATAGGTGGGCATTTAATAAGATGGGAGGGGGTAGGGAGAGACCTTACTTACAGCCCAGGAAAACAACAACAAAGTTTACACTCTGACCCCAACATTGGTGAGAAATAAAGTGTTGTTTCTCAGAGGAACAAAAGCCCTAGACATGAACCACGCATAGGGAAGGAGCCTAAACTTATTCTAGTGGCATTTGGGGAGAATCTCCAAGTATATCAGTCAGCATAGGCTAGGTAATGCTTCAGTAACAGACAATCCCCAAATCTCAGTGGCACCTGGGACAACCAGTGTCTATTTATTGCTCAAATTGCCTGCCCACTGCAGGTTGGCAGAAGCCTCTGCCTTTCTTGGCCCCCCAAGGACCCATGCTGATAGAGGCTCCTTTTCAGTGTGTCACTAAAGGAGGAAAGGGGAGCCTGACAAGTCCTGCTGTGGCTCTGCAAGCTTCTGCATGCAGTGGTAGTTCAGTTAAAAGTCAGCACAACACTCTGCTCAACTTCAAAAGGGACAAAGGAGGTGCAAACCATCAATGTGCCTAGAAAAGAAGTAGACTGAGGGACAATACCAATGACAAGCAACGCAAACCTATAAATTCACTTAGAAATGATCAGGAACACCAGAATCCCTCAAGCGGGTTTTTCAACTGAGGAGAGAAATGATCCACTAGAATATAAGTCTTAGGAAATCTCACAATCTGAGGAGAGATAGAAAAGAAAAGAAGAGAAAAGAAAAGAAAAAAGAAAAGAAAAAAAAGAAAAGAAAAGAAAAGAAAAAAGAAAAGAAAAGAAAAGAAAGAAAAGAAGAAAGAAAGAAAAAGAAAGAAGGAAGGAAAGAAAGAAAGAAAGAAAGAAAGAAAGAAAGAAAGAAAGAAAGAAGGAAACATCAAAGGGCAATTCAGAGGCAGCATAAAACAGCCGAGGACATCAATGTCTAATAGGTACTCCACAAGACAAGACTAGTAATAATTGGGAGAAGACAATAATAGGAGATATAGCAAATGAGAATTTTTCTAAAATTGAAGACAGACCTGAGCCTTCAAGTTGAAACACCACACAAAATCCCAAGCAAAATTTAGGGGAAAAAAATCCACACATAGGCCCACTGTCGGGAAACTTCAAAACATCAGATGTCGAAAGCAAATCTTTACCACAGCCAGAAAGTAAGGACAGGTTATCTAAAAAGAAAAGAAAACTTGACAGCAGCATACTTTTACAAGTCAAGAAGTTTGAAAACAATGGAATAATATCTTTGAAATCCTGGGGGAAAGATCACTTTCAACCAATATTTCGTTAACTGGCAACGTTTTCACTTAAGGGTGAGGGCCAAAAGAAGACATGTCCAAATAAAATAAAGAGAATGTTGCATTTACAGAACTTTGGCTGAAAGAACTAGTAACAATGAATAAAATGAATCACAACCAAGTGATTTATTCCAGGTATGCAAGGCCATTGCAACATTTGAGGTTCAGTCAATGTAAGGTACCATATCGATAGGCTAAAGAAGAAAAATCGTATGATCATACCAATTGACACAGAAAAAGCATTTGAAAAAAATCTAGTACCCATTCATTATTTCAAAAAATAAATCAAAACTCTCAGCAAACTAAGAATAGAGGGAAACTGTCTCACCTCATAAAGACCGTCTGCAAAAACCTACCAGCTAACATCATACTTAATGGTGAAAGATTGAATGTTTTCCCTCTAGGATTGGGAACAAGGAAAGAATGTCCAATGTCACCACTCTTAATTAACATAATTCTGGAAGTTCTAGCCCATGCAATAGATAAGAAAAAGAAATACAAGCCATGCGACTTAGAAAGAAGAAATAAACTGCCTGTTTCCAGATGACATTATCTAATAGAAAATCTGAAAGAATGTAAAAAAAAAAAAAGCAAATAAAACACTTCATAGAAGTAATAAGTGAGTTAGCAAGGTCACAGCATACAAGATCAACACACAAAATCAATTGCATTTCTGTGTTCTAACAGCAAACAAATGGAAGGCAAAATGAAAAACACAAGACCGTTTACAACCGCTCCAGAGAAAATGAAACAATTACAAATCTAGTAAAACATGTATGCTTAAAATTGCAATGTATTGATGAGAGAAACCAGAGACCTAAGAGTTGAAGAGACATCCTGCTTTCATACATTGGAAGATTCAGTTCTCCCCCCAAATTGATCCCTTAGTTTAAAACAATTTCTATCAAAATCACAGCAAGATTTTTTTTAGCAGATTCTAAAATGTACATTAAAAAGGTAAAGGAGCTTGGGGCGCCTGGGTGGCTCAGTCGGTTAAGCGTCCGACTTCAGCTCGGGTCATGATCTCACAGTTCGTGAGTTCGAGCCCCGCGTCGGGCTCTGTGCTGACAGCTCGGAGCCTGGAGCCTGCTTCACGTTCTGTGTCTCCCTCTCTCTCTGCCCCTTCCCTGCTCATGCTCTGTCTCTCTCTGTCTCAAAAATAAATAAACATTAAAAAAAATTAAAAAAAAATAAAAAATAAAAATAAAAAGGTAAAGGAGCTAGAATAACTAAAACAGTTTGGGCCAAGAAGAATAAAGAGGGAGGAATCAGTTTACCGATTTCAAGTCTTTACCTTATTTTAAGTCTTACCATAGAACTACAGCAATCAAGATTGTGTGGGATTGGCAGAGAGATAGACACAAAGATCAATGAAATAGAATAGAGACTCCAGAAATACACCCACACAGTTATGCCCAACTGATACTGATCAAATTGCAAAAGCAATTCAGTGGAGGAAAGATAGTTTTTCCAACAAATCATGTTGGGGCAATTGGACATCCACAGGCAAAACCCGGGACTTTAACCTAAGTCTTGCACCTTATACAAAATTTACTTGAAATAGACCACGGACTTAAATGTAAAATGTAAAATTATGAAGCCGTTAGGAAAAAGAGGAAAGAGTATTCAGAACCTCAAGTTTTGTGAAGAGTTGTTAGCCATCACGCCAAAAGCATGATCCATGAAAGCAGAAGTTGATAAAATGGACTGCCTCCTAAAAAGACCCTATCAAGAGAATGAAAAGACAAGCTGTAGTTGGGGAGAAAAATCTCTGTAGTCACACAACCGAGAAAGGACTAGTATCTAGAATATATAAAGAATTCTCAAAACTTAGTAGCTAAAAACCAAACAATCCAATTGGAAACTAGACAAAAAAGTCAAGAAGAGACATTTCCCTGAAGAGGATGTACAGATAGTAAATAAGCAGAGGAAAATATGTTCATCATTTGCCTTTTGGAAAATGCAGACTCAAACTGCAGTTTGAAATATCACCCCCCACACAGAGTGGTTAAGATGATAAATAATGATAACACCAAATGCTGGCGAGGATGTAGAGAAACTGGGTCACTCATATATTGCTGGTGGGAATGTCAAAGGGTACAGCCTCTCTGAAAAACAGCCTTACAGTTAATTTTAAAATGAAAAATAGACTTACCATATGACCCAGCAATTGTACTCGTTGGCATTTATCTGAGAAATATGAAAATTTAATGTTCACCCAGAAACTTGTGTATGAATGTTCACAGCAGTTCTGTTTTGTAATGGCCAAAAGCTGGAAACTACCCAAGCACCCTTCTGTGGGTGCCTACTTAAACAGGTGAGGTACGTCCAGGCTGTGGAATTCTACTGCAGTAAACAGGGACACGCTACTGATATGCACAACAACTTGGTTGTACCTGCAGGGGTGTGCAGAGAAAAAAAAAGCCCCAAATTCTGAAGGTACTATTCCATTTATATAAAACACCAAATAGATAAAATCATAGAAATGGAGAACAGATTGGCAGTTGCCAGGGATTATGTATGGGGGGAGGTGACTAGGAAGGGGTAGCGTGAGAGAGCCTTGTTAGGATGATACAGTTACATAGCACCGTTGAGTTAGTGGTTACATGCAGTTAAATTTTACAGGATAACCCATGCACGCACATGTGCGCGCACGCGCACACACACACACACACACACACACGTGCATGTATAAATCTGAGTAAGCTCTGTGGGCTGTCCCAATTTCAATGACCCGGTTATTTCAATGACCTGGTTTTCTTATTGTCTATACTTAAACAAAAGGTCAACATTGTTGGAAGCAGGGTGAAGGTGCATGGGACCTCCCTGCACATTTTTTTTTGCAGCTTTCTGTGAATCTATAATTACTTCAGAACAAAGGACAACAAAAAGGTATATATTTTGCTAAGAAGTGTCATAAACATAGGAGGAGGAGGAGGTGGACTGTATCCAGTGATGTTGAGGAAACAAACTAGTGAGCGTGGTTTTTTGGTAAAATCGAAATAAGCATCAGTCATAATGAATCATTTAAGGGAGTTAAGACCAAAGGAAAATAAAAATACCAGCGAGAAACTGGTCCAGAGAGTGTGATGAGAGTAGATGCATTCTAAATCCTCGTACTGTTTAGGGAGGAGGATAGAAAACCATATATTTGAAATATCTTTATGATAAAAAGGTAGAATGGCATCTAAACCAACCCAAGTTCTTTTATTTCATACTAAAATCATCCACTGAACACCTGTTCTGTGTCTGGAAACCTACTGACATCACTAATTGCTGCCATAATCCTGAAAGAAGGATTGATGAAGAAACAGACTACGTGGGAGTGAGTCACATATGAACAGTCATAGCAGTAAGTTGTGAAGCCAGCATTTGAACCCAGGCTCACTGACACTTGAAGCCTATGTTCTTTCAATTCCACTGTGCCCTGCCGTTCACAATGAATATTGAAATAGATTAACTTTCTAAAGAGAATGCCTGCAGTGTGTTTTGAAGGTGAAATATTTTTACCTTACATGGATTGAAATATGACCCATTTCCAAACTGTGGGCAAAACAGAAAGCTTTTGTCTTACCCATTGCATTTCATGGCCCAGCCTGTGGGCAAAATCTACTGCAAAACAGAAAGCTTTCGTCTCTTGCCTTTTCCTTTGGCAGCTCTGAACAGTCGTTGTGAAGCCATGTGTCACGGGAGCTCATTCAACTGGTTGTGTTACTTGGGAGAATGAAGGGCAGTGGTTAACGTTCAAGTTTAGTGTTTTCTCAGTAAACAAAGCATGGGCTTAGAAATGAATTTTCTTTTTCATTTGATCCTGCGCGGATGAGAAAAGGGAAGTAACATTTTGAAGATCAAGGAAAACACCAGTCTCTCCAACTATTAGTTAATTTCCCATCTGTAAACCTTGTTTCTGTTTCTCCTGATGCTAAAGCGGTCTGGAAGCCCAACGAGCCCTGATACATCCTCGTACACACATATTCACAGAGTGTGCAGGGAGAATGCACGTACACATCGATGATAATAGGTGTTAGAGCGTTGTGGCTCATGTCTGTTGACAGGTTTGAATAAAAGGAACCGGAGGATTTGTCTCTGATCTATCAGGCTTTTTCTCCTTCTTTTAGCCAGGAATAAATGACTAAAGCTCTCCATTTTATAGGATTGAAAAGAAGGAGTACTTTTATCTTTACTTGAAACATTGTGCAGCAGAAGCTTCTATTTACTGGCTCATAAAAGATTTTATGCCTCATCTGTTGTACTTAGGATGACTATAGCGGATGTTCTAGAAAAAGATTTGAAATGTGTTGCCTCCTGAAGTTAGAATTATAATCAGGTGTATTACTGAACAATCCAACTTTCCTTAATGTGTACAGATTTCTCCACTGGCGGGAAGTACTGAAGAAAGCCGAGATAGAACATTAAGCAAAATGTAGCCTGAAACTCTAAAAACATGTGTGATTGCCCACCCCTCTGTGTGCAGACTTCAGAACGTGTTTGCCCAGCTTTTACAGTAGTTTCATCTGATGAAACAACAGAAGCACCTGTCACGGGGCTGAGCTCAAAGCCTTCTATAAAAACATTGGGAACATTCTGATCTCAGCGTTACCATCCCTGCTCTGTCATGGAATACCTCAGAGACCCTACGCAAATCTCTTATACTTCCTAGGCCTCAATTTCTTCATCCATAAAATCCTGACCCATTTCCCAGGAGACCTGAGAGAAAGATCCAGCACTAGAAAAATGGTTGTAAAGAGTAGAATGCCTCCCGGAAAGTCTTAGTAATGATAGAGTAAAGGGCCATTGGTTTATTTCATGCTCTTGATAAAGCGAAGATAGCTATTCTTTTACCAAAGAAAAACCAAAAGGCAAGTGCCAGAAAGAACGAATTCATCAGAGGGCAGGCAGTTATGGCCCTCATGCTCTGATTCCTTCATGCCCAGCCCCATTCTGGAGTCCGTGCTTTTCCAGTGGGTCACCTTCAGTGCAGCCTTTAACAGCACTCACCATTAATGTACTCATGGTTGTGAATAGTGGCCAGGCAACTTGACCTTATCCAAGAAGACCTATGAAAAGTGGCTCCACTGGGGCGCCTGGGTGGCTCAGTCAGTTAAGCGTCCGACTTTGGCTCAGGTCATTTTCTCATGGTTCGTGTGTTCATGCCCCACATCGGGCTCTATGCTGACAGCTCGGAGCCTGGAGCCTGGAGCCTGCTTCGGATTCCGTGTCCCCCTCTCTCTGTGTCCCTCCCCCACTCGCGCTGTCTCTCTTTCTCTCTGAAAAATGAATAAACATTAAAAAAATTTTTTTAGGGGCGCCTGGGTGGCGCAGTCGGTTAAGCGTCCGACTTCAGCCAGGTCACGGTCTCGCGGTCCGTGAGTTCGAGCCCCGCGTCGGGCTCTGGGCTGATGGCTCGGAGCCTGGAGCCTGTTTCCGATTCTGCGTCTCCCTCTCTCTCTGCCCCTCCCCCGTTCATGCTCTGTCTCTCTCTGTCCCCAAAATAAATAAACGTTGAAAAAAAAAATTAAAAAAAAAAAATTTTTTTTTAATTGGTAAAAAAAAGTGGCTCCACTGAAAATTGGTTTATCTTTAAAAAAATTGTTCTAATGTTTATTTTGAGAGCAAGAGAGAGAGAGAGAGACAGAGAACAAGCATGTGCACATGAGCAGGGGAGATGCACAGAGAGGGAGAAAGAATTCCAAGCAGGCTCCGTGCTGACAGAGTTCGAACTGTGGGGCTCGAACTCACGAACTGTGAGATCATGACCTGAGCTGAAACCAAGAGTCGGACGCTTAACCCACTGAACCACCCAGGCTTCCCGGTTTTTCTTGCTCTTAACAAAAGAGGGAAAGGTTATTTCTGAAATTTTTGTTTGGGACCCAACATTTTCAATGAATGGCCATCATAATATTTGTTTCTCAATTTTTTGGTTGAATTGGGTTCGTCAGGGTCAAGATAGTTATTATTTCTCTTACACATTAACCTTGAGAAGTCATATAATATATCAAGTGTAGACTCTGGAGCCAGACTGCCCAGAATTATACACCAGCTCTGTCACCAACCACTATGTGATGTGTGTCATATTCCTCAGTACTATTTGCCACAGTTTCCTTATCTATAAATGGATATAAAAGTAGAACCTACTTCATAGTGTTGTTGTAAGAATTAAAGTAGTTAATTTATGTTAATTGCTCAGTATTGTACCTGAATTGTAGTAAGTACTACATAAGTTGGGAATATTGTCATTATTAAGCATTTCATAAAGCCACTGTGGGGAAATAAATCCTGAGCTGTTGGCCCACTTGCTTTTTTTTTTTATAATGTTTTACTTGTTTTAGAGAGAGCACACGAGTGGGAATGGGGGAGGGACAAGAAGGGAGGGGAACAGAAGATCTGAAGCAGGCTCTTCGCTGAGAGCAGCAAGCCTAATGTGGGGCTCAAACTCACAAACTGCAAGATCATGACCTGAACCAAAGTCAGATGTTCAACTGACTGAGCCACCCCGGCTCTCCATATTGGCCCACTTTTCAAAATGTATCTAGACCCTGGCCACCTCTTACCTCTTCCATTCCTAATCCACCATCACCACTTGCTAGGACCCTTGCAGTAGCTTCCTCCTGGCCTCCCTACTTCCCCCTTGCCACCAACAGTCTCCACAGAGCCGCCTGAACGGTTATTCCAACCCTTAAGTCTTGTTGCAGCACTCTTCTGTACCAAGTGCTGTGTGGCCCATCATTTCACTCAAAGTCCAAGGTCATCCACCATCTGGTGAGTAGGTATAAGCCCATCTACCATCTGGCCTCACCTCCTTCCACCTCATACCCAAGAGGGTGTGTCGGAGGGGGGCAGGAGGTCCAGCTATCGACATCTTGGTAGTTCCCTTAACATCCTAGCTTACTGCTTCTCAAGTCCTTTTATACTTTCTGTTCCCTTTGCTTGAAATATTCTTCAGACATCTGTGAGAAGGGTGGCTTCTCCTTGATTCAGGATGACAATGCACATGTCATCTTATCTGAAGTGGGTGTCTCTGTCCACCCTTTCTCAAATATCTTTTCCTTTCCTTCTAGATTTACCCTTACCTGCTTTATTTCTCTGCAGCAGACTAATTACCGCAGACATAGTTTGCCATTTGTTTCTTGACATATGTTTGTCTCTCCCTGACTAGCATAAAAGGTCCATAAGAGCAGGTGTCTTATTTTGTCCACTGCTGTTTTACAAGCTCCTGATATGGTGCCTGCATATAGTAGATGCTCCACAAATATATGTTGAAGAATTAATGGAGTGGGTGATACAGTAGTTTGTGTTGGACTGGTCAAGCACTTCCACATATACTCTTATTAAATCCCATGATGTAGGAAGCCTGGGGGGCAAGTTTCTTTTCTTGCACTTACACCTATAAATAAAGGGTCAAATCTGAAAAAAAGACTTCTGTAGTGACAGAAAACGGATCAGTTTTTGCTTAGGCAATGGCGAGGATCACCAGGGCATACAAGATCATTTGGGGCTTAAGCAGATTTTCATTATCTTCACTGCAGTATATGAATATATCAAAACTTATCAAATTACTAAATTTTATGTATTTACTTATTTATTTACTTCTTGATTTACTTTGTTTTTGTAAGTTTATTTATTTTGAGAGAGAGCATTTGTACGTGCGGGGGAGGGGCAGAGAAGAGAGAGAGAGGGGATAGAGAGAATCCTAAGCAGGCTCTGCAGAGCCTGATGTGGGGCTCGAACTCATGAACTGTGAGATCGTGAGCTGAGCTGAAATGAAGAGTCAGGTGGTCAACCAACTGAGCCACCCGGGCGCCCCTCAATTTTCTACATTTTAAATATGTATGTTATGTTGTGTGTTATTTTACCTCAATAAAGCTGTACTAAACAATTTGTCAGGTGACCTACCCAAGGTCACACAACATTTTTCTGGAAAAGCTTGACTAGACCCCACACCGGTAGATTCATGGTCTGTTCTTCCGGTTCCCCGCATTACCTGCCAGGTGACGAACGAGCCTTGGCTCTTTAACAGGAACAATGCCAATTTGTTGTAACATCTATTTATGTATGCCTCTGTGTTGAAAAGGGAACTTTGATTTTATAGTTTAGAAGTATTGTCTATCACTTATGTAAGTTTCTATCCCCTAAATTCAGTAAAAGTCAAACAACCACAAATAATTGGATAATATTTGAGGACTCGCTGGTTTATAGATCTTTTAGGTAAGCAAACTGAAACAATGAAATGATTTAACCGAGGTCATCTAGAGCAGCGGCTTTGGCACAGGAATTAGAAATTGAGTAACCCCAGATTTTGTTTTCAGCATAAAAGCCACATTTCCTTCCATCTTTTATTGGCAATGATAACACTTTTTCCCCCCCAAACTACCAAGATTATCCGTTTCTTGAAGTCCTTTGTGCATATTGTCTTTTTCCATCTTCTGAATGAAGTGCTCTGAATGTCTTCTGACACATACAGGACTCACTGTTAGGCTCTTTTGGTTTATTTTTTAATTTACCGTGTACGAGGGCGCCACCTATGGAAGACGATACTGGTAGAATTGAAATCAGTAAAGATATCAGCAAAATGTACACGTCAAGTTAAGGCTAACGTTCTATCTATTGTGGTTAAATGGGGCCACATCGTAATTAATAAATCTGTTCCTGACGAAGCGATTGCTCTCAAATTGATCAATATTTTTCCACCCTTTAAAAAAAAAATTCCTGCCATGTGCTACTTAGTGTTCATTGACACAGAGAGGTACAAAGATGGTCAGCCTAATGTTCGGATAAACGGAATAGAACAAATGCACAAGTATTTTGTGATGCAAGGAAAGTATACTATTCTTGAGATGCTTAAGACTGTTTTTTTTTGTTTTGAATTATTACTGAACCTTTATCTTTTAGCTTTTAAATGTATTAGTTTATACCCTTTATTGCACTTATATTCCCAAGACCCTTGGTCAAATAATTTATAATTGTGAATTGAAGCACATTTGGATACTAACGGCTGCTTACAGACTATGCTTGGTGAATTCTTTCATAATACTACTGGTTAATTACTCCTTGGTTTATCCGTTATGAGAAACTGTGTATACATTGATATGTACATGTGTGAATATGTGTATACACACACACACACATATATATACAGGCGTATATGTGATTTTCTTAAAAATCTATATTTTCCATTATATTTGCAAGCATCACTAATCTTAGGAAAGCGTATTCTGGCAGAGAGAAAGAAAATAGTGGAAAATTTAAACTCCAGTGTGATTTTTTTCTTTCATTTGCAACATGTCTCACATCTGAACAGACACTAGTATGTTTCCTTGCATCAAGCTGGGAACATTGGAAACTTAATTTTTCTTTGGAATTTGGAGACTAGATGTTATCAGTAGGAAGTTGCTGATGGAAATTGATGCTTTTGCTTCTGGCCAAGCATACCACCGAGATCATGGAAGGAGCATCCAACCCTTGCAGAGCGTGCCTTATAAAACCAGAGAAGTCATCGGAGTGGGTGGGTTCCTTACATTTGCAAAGGAGCAAGTCCTAGCCAGATTGCTACCTATCACTGTGACCAAAATTTGTTTGTGTCTGCAGAATTCTCAAAGAAAGATCCTGTTCAATTTTTTTTTTTTATGTTTGTTACAATTTTCCATTCAGATTGGAAGAATACCACAAAAGTATTTGGTCAAAGAAATCTGAACCTTCTAAAAATATTTCTGTTATTACTGATGGCATTTGAGCCGTGGCTCATCTGACCTGCTTGTCAGTCTTCAGCAACCGTTTGGGACTATTTTGAGACTGGATTACCCAGTGCTTTAGCTTAAGCTCCCCTGTATCTTACAAAATCCCCTTCCAGTTACTGCCTCATTATGACAAAATGACTGGAAAGTGTTGTCTCTAAGCCCTGTCTCCATTTCCTCTCCTAGGATTTCTCTTGAACCCGCCCATTCAGACCTTTAGTCCCACCACTCCATAGAAACAGCTCTGGTCAAGGTCACCAGTGACCCCCACATGTTAACAATGTTTTATTATTAACAATGTTTTACTTGACTTGTCAGTGCCTGGCATGCTAGGTCACTTGCTGTCCTTAAGACATATGCTTCTCCTGGTTTCCTAGACACTTCTCACTCGTCAGTCTTCCTACCCCACTGACTGCTCCTCTTTTTTTTTTTTTAATTTTTTTAAATGTTTATTTATTTTTGAGAGAGAGAGCACAATCGGGGGAGGAGCAGAGATAGAGGGAAACACAGAATCTGAAGAGGCTCCAGGCTCCAAGCTGGCAGCACAGAATCCAGCGCAGGGCTCAAACCCGTGAACTGCGAGATCATGACCGGAGCGGAAGTCGGATGCTTAACCGACTGAGCCACCCAGGCGCCCTACTGACTGCTCCTCTTAAGTCTTCTTTTTGGTTCGTTCTCATTTTCTCACCCATAAGCATTAGCCTCAGCCCCCAGACTCCATCTGTTCTCAGTTATACTAGTTCTCTAGGTGATCTGATCTGGTCCCATGGTGCCGAATGTCCCCTGTATGGTTGACTTCGTCACCTTGGGCTGCCATGATAAAATATTACTGACTTGGTGGCTTAAACCATGGGAATTTCTTTTCTCACAGTTCTGGAAGCTGGGAAGTCCAAGTCTTCCTGGCTTACAGACAACTACCTTCTCTCTGTGTCCTCATATCGCCCTTCCTTGGTGCCTGTGCAGGGAGAAAGAAAGAGGACAAGCTTTCCTGTGTCTCTTCTTCTGAGGGTACTAATCCCACCTTCATGTCTTCAGATAAACCTTATCACCTTCCAAAGGGCCGACCTCCAAATACTGTCACATTGGGGATTGCAACTGCAACATATAAGTTGAGAGGAGGACATAAACATTCAGTCCGTAACAATGATAATGACCCCTCCGGCTCAGACCTCTCCCCTGAAGTCCAGATTCATATTTCACATCACCTACTTGACATCTCCCCCTAACAGGCTCCAAAATGAACTTCTAGTTCCTCCTCAACAACACCCAGTCCTTCCAGCGTCTTCCCCATCTCAGTAGATTGCGTCCCCCTCCTGCCGGTTGCTCACGCCAAAGCCTTGCCATTTGCCTGGACCCCTCCTTTGATCTCGTTTCACACCTAATCTGTCAGGAAATTTTATTCACCCTCCTTGCAGCATCTATCCAGATATCTGGTCACTGCTCACCATCCCTAGGACTCTGCCCAGGTCCAAACTACCACACTCTCTCTCCTGGCTTAAATTCAGTGCCTTAAATTTCGGTGGTCTCCTGAGGTGGGTCCTTGTCCCCGGGAGTCAGTTCTCAGCACCGTGGCTCTGGTAAATAAATCTCATTTTTGCCACACCTCTGCTTTCAGCCCTCTGTTGGCTTCCCGGCTCACGGAGACTCCTCCCCCATCTCCTCTCCTCCTCCTGTCCCCCACCCTGCTCATTTCCCTCCAAACGTGCTGGCCCCTCGCTGCTCCTGCCTCAAGGGAACTTGCTGTTCCCTCTGCCTGGATTGTTCTTTGCCCACATACCTACAAGACCGGCTCCCACCTTTCTTTCAAATATCTTAGCAGCGGTCATCCAACTCCTGTGAATAAAATAGCAATCCACCCACTCCAACCCCACTGCTCTCTGTCCCCCACGCCCTGTTTTGTTTGGTTCCCTATTATTTGGCCCACTCTACACATTCCTGTCTGTGAGCTTATTGTCTCTCCTACACCAGTAGAAGCTAGGACCTCTGAGCTTCCTGCTGTATCCCCAACCTTCAGAAAACAGTGTGGCAGGTACTCAGCGAATATTTCTAGAGCGAATGAAATCTGTCTTTTTTTTTTTAAATAAAATGTTTATTTATTTTTGAGAGAGAGAGCAGGGGAAGGGCAGAGAGAGAGAGAGAGAGAGAGAGAGAGAGAGAGAATCCCAAGCAGGCTCAGCACTGTCAGCACAGATGCTGACGTGGGGCTTGAACCCACGAACCGCAAGATCATGACCTGGGCTGAAATCAAGAGTCGGATGCTTAACTGACTGAGCCCCCCGAGCACCCCTGAAATCTCTCTTTTATGGCATTAATTGTGCTGAAGTGGGTGCAGTGCTCCTGCTCTGTGCATGTAAAATGGCCCCGAGCTTCGTGAATGTTCTCTATTCCTCAAGCTTTCATTTAAGGATCTGCTTAGCCTCTAGTTGTTTTAACCTGGATGAGCCCACTCTGGAAGTAGAATTACTTGTGCTGTGGAAAAGGGACCAAGCTTAGTATTCTCTCTTTTGTTACGTTTGTTTTAAAGCATAACGTTTATATATCCGTGGACCTGCTATTATAGAAAATAAAGCCAAGAGAATGCACGGACGCCTGTAAGTGACAGTCATTTGAGTTGGGTCTTGTTTTCTCCACGTTTCTTCTAGCAAGGGATAGGTGCTCAGTGTGTCCAGTGTATGCTTTGATGAGGGCAGCCCCAGGCAACAACGTGGCTTGGTTGATCCCTTAGCTGATCAAGCAGGTGCCTTTAGTAGGAATGTCAACAATTATCATTTTGATCTTGAGACATTTGGCGGCGGGGGTGGGGGGGGTCTCTTACCTACGAAAGTGGGAAGAGGGGAAAGAAAAGTTATTTATGGTGGATCTGGAAGCAGGGATGATATTTTACGGGCAGTGGTAAAGGAGACCAGGGACAGGGATCTGAGCAGGGACGCTTTTGTCATTGCGGCCTGTCCCCACCCACCACTCCCTCAGCTGCCTTAGCCACCCTCAGACATTTGTTCTTTGTTGTGATCTTGGGGCTGAGAACAGAAGCTGCTCTTAAAAGGCAGCACTGGAACCTCAAAGGGAAATGGGGAGGAGGAAACAGCCATGTGTGATGTCTCCTACGTGCCCCTTCGGAAAGTACCAGAGGGAACAGAAGGTAAAGGTACAATGAAAAGTCTTCCGGGGTCTTTTGAGGGCGATTCAAAAGGTCACTTGTGGAGCCCGGTCCTGGAGATCGTCATCGTGGCCCCTAGCACCCTGAGTCACTCCTTCCTTGGAGTCCCTGCGTGCTGGGGGGCCGGGCAGTAGCAGGGGTGGGGTGGGGGAGAGTGTGGCCTCATGTCGTTACCCCTGTGCACCTGGGATTCCCCCCAGCAGCAACGCTGTCTTTTCCCACTTACTCTTAAAGCAAGAAATGGCCAACAAGGGTAGCCTTGGGAAAATTAGAGAAGCCTGACAAAAACTTTGAAAAGCCCCCGCCCCCACCGGGACAAGTGCCACCAAAGGACTTAGATCCGAACACCTGACGAACAGCTCAGGCCCCACCACCATCCTCTCTCCTCTCCTGCTCACACGACAGTAAGTCCTGAGCACTCGTCCCCGGCCTTTCCACCGCCATCTCTCTGGATTCTTCTAGACAATAGCTCTCTTGGGAACCCCTTTATGCCTCTGGCCGGGACTGACACGATATTCCAGATCTCCCCACAGGGACAGGGCGTGCGGAGGGGCAGGGACAGAAGACACGGAGGAGGCTCCCAGAAGGTCCACACCCTCTGGCATAGACCCGAGGACACAGGAGGAGCGATACTGGAGCAGCAGGGAAGACACAGGGAGTGGGGATGGGCAGGAAGCCAGGGACAAGCCTCGGAACAGACTCACCCTGCCTCATGCTGTGTGTCACTGCCCACTTCAGGCTGGAGCCTGGCTGGGTCTGTCTGGGAGTGTCCACAGGACAGCCGTGGCCCATCACGGCAGAGGGAACCTTTACAGCAGCCCCGGGAGAGTCCGTCGAAAGCCCGGAGGAAACAGAATGATTAGCGGGTGATAGTAATAGGAAAAACGCAAAGCTTTAAGCAGTACGGAAAGCAGTTTGCCACCGTATAAAAAACGTGGAAACACTAAACGCAGCTTCGCGTGACTCCGCCCTTTCTACTGACAACCCAGAAATGAAGTCACCGAATCGCGGGAGGAGTTGGGGACACTCAGGTGCCTGCTTCCATTAGGACTGCTCAAAACAAAATCAACAGAAAGGCATCTGTTGATAGAGTGGATGGCACACCCACCCCGAGTGCCGGAAGGTGAAGAAGGTCCCATCCCCGGCTTCGATGCCGACGTTGGGGGGAACGCTTCTCGTCTCTCCGTGTCACACTCAAGCGTGCCTGGGGCAAGAGCACAGGGGCTCATGTGCCATCTGTCTAAATATTTTTAAAACTATAAATCGAGCTGGCCAACTGTTAGATGAAACATATTCTCTCCTCATCCTTCGATAAATATACCTTTGTGACCACGTCAAAAACTAGATTTGCTTTTAGCATTCTCAGAAATGCTCACGGAGTTCTGTGCTGGGTCACGAGATGAAGAAGGGCTTCCCCACCCCCAGCCTGTCCTCATTTCCACCACGCACATGTGAGCGATTATCCAGCCCACATGGGCCCTGCTAACAGCCGCGCCTCCATCACCCCTCAGTACTTGGAAAGAAGCTCTGAAGCGCAGTGCCCGGGGCCGGGTCCCTTTCCCGCACCCCTCCTCCATCTCACGGTTTGGCCCTCCTTCCATGGGGACTCCTGCACATGGGCCCTGCGCTTCTATGGAACCCCAGACGTTAAGGAAGTCGATCATTCCGACGAGAGGAGGACATCGGGTAGGTTGCCTTGTATTTTTGGGTCACGAAAGAGAAACAGCAAGTCTGGTTTTTTTTTTTTAAGAGCTCCAAATGAAGGCCAGTGAGATATGAATTCCCCCAAACTGCCCACACTCTCTTTCTCACCACTTTCTGGAAAAGAATTCCGAGCCTCCCCCTCAGACACCTAAGAAGAAGCAGAGAAAAAGCAGCCCAGAAGACGAACAGCTGCTCTACCCAGTGCATGCCTCACCCTCCTAGTTGGCCACACGCCCTGCATCGCCCTCTCTCGCAGACTTGGGGAGCAGAAGAGCGAGTGTTCCTGAATATCCCTCAATGGCTGCCTGTGGCCAGAGAGTCACCTTTCAGCTGAGGCAGCTCCCCTTTTTCACTGAGGCAGCTCTCCCTTCGGGGCCTGGTGACATGAGTAGATCCACCCCCAGGCTTCAGGGTGGCAAAGACCAGTCGTTTGCTGATAGTCTGACCGATAACTGAAGGTCATTTCCCCCTCCACCCCCCACCGCAGCATGTTTCCCTGAGCTGCTAGAGAGTGGATGAGTTCCATGACAGTCACAGACCCACAGAGACCAGCCTTGCCGGGGATGGGACCCCCTGTCTAAGGCTGGACTTTGGAGGGAGACCAAGGGGTACAGCTGGGGTACGGGAGCAAGGCAGAGAAAAGATGTGGGAAGAAGTGGCACCAGAAGGCAAGACTCTTTGGGGCCCAAGTATCCCACATTTACTACTTTATAAACATGAGTTTCACAAAGTCGGGAGTCTGCCCTCTGGAGCGAAATCCTAGAGAGTGGGTCTCTTGGCATTTGTTTATGACATTTGTCAGCAAAGGATGGTTTTTATTTTATTGCCATTAGCATATCGAAGTATAAATAAGCAACACTGCTCCGATTTACCCGGAAAGTTTCCTCGGGAAATCCCTGGTGATCCTGGGGGGGTTGCCTACAAGGGGAGAAAAAAGGCTCATCCTGTCAACATCTTGCAATGTCTTTCTCCCCCAACTTGAGGATGAAGAAGGTTGTTACCTTTTGGAGCAGAGTAATTTTCACAGAATAGTAGAAAACAAAAGAAATTCTGAATAATAAAATTAACACTGAATATTGGTGGGTTTTTGAAATCTACATGTAAATGACATAAAAGTTAGAATTTCATACTGAAAACTTTGCTAGAGATCTGTTTCTTCATCTGAAATAATTAGTGGTTATTATTATGTAAAATACTAATAATTTAGCAGGGAAGAAGTTTCAGAGTAATAATTTAGCAGGGAAGAAGTTTCAGAGTAACTCAGATGGTGTCTTACTAATGTCCATGATCTCTGTACCTAAATCTGCTTATCAGAATGATTGAAGAAAATGCAGGATGTACAAATCTCCTAGTGGGGTGGTTATAGGCTTTTTCTGAATTATAGCTAGAGTCTTTCTGGTACTTTGAAGACATGCATTGGAAACTGTAAAAGTTGCATTTTGCATATCCTTGAAAGGTCGAGAAATGTTTTTCTGAGATCAGGATTACTATACTTTTACGCTTTTGTTCTCGTCTTTAAGAAAATCTTCTTCCTTTTGTGCCCTTTATCCTTTGTGCTGTAAAATTCCCATACCCATTCTTTTATCAAAAGTCAAGGAAAACTTCCCAAATTCCCATAATTACATTCAGGTATAAGCTCCTGGGTGCTCTGTGGAAGTGACACTATTTAGACAGCATTATTTGGCATTCTTTTAAATATATGTATGTGTGTGTGCACACACATACACACACACATATACACACACATATGTGTGTGTGTATGTGTAATATACATACATATGTGTGTGTGTGTGTGTATATATATATATATATATATATACACACACACACACATATGTGGTTTTTAGTTTTTTGAATGGAAAAAGACAGAAAACATAATATAATAGACGTTACCAAAATTAAACAGATATTCGCATCTGTTTAACAGTTGAGAGACAGCATAGTACAGTGGTTACTGTCATTAACAGGGAGGATGAGTCATACAAGTTACTTCTCTTGCCTCAGTGTTCTTCATCTGTGAAATGGGGATAATTACAGTAGCGACCTCATAGAGAAGATTAAAGGAGTTAATGTGTGGAAAGGTCAGGGTCTGGTACATGGAAAGTGCTCTATACATTTCTGTCAAATTTTAAAAGGAAAAGTATCTCTCTCTTTTTTTAAAGTTATTTTTGTTTTACTAGTCTCTGTCCCAAACATGGGGCTTGAGCTCACGGCCCCAAGATCGAGAGTCATATGCTCCTCTGACTGAGCTAGCTGGGTGCCCCGAAAGGAAAACTATCTTTCTGTAATTGCTTCAGGCCCTCTGGCATTTTTAAAGAAGTAAAATGTAAAATTCGATCTTCTTTTCTTCCTCCCTACTTCCCCAGAGCTAACTACATGCTGAAGTTGGGGGATGTGACCGTCATGCCATTTTTAGTGCTTCTACTGGTATATCATAAATAGTATATATTATTTTTCTGCATTATAAAACTACATAAATAGGGACATATTGCGTGCATCCTTGGTAACTTTCTGCAGCCATGCAACATTATGTTTTTGATATTGATACACATTGATAGATGTGGTTCTAGTTTCTTCATTGTAAATGCTGTTTACTGTCCCATTATATGAATAAACCACTGAGAACAAAGTGGTGGGAAATGCTGTAAACAGCATCTTAGAACAAGTGCTTGGCTTGTGAGATTCTTCTCTCTGATGGATAATTTACAGTCAGGTGACAGGATGAACATCTTCAGTTTTACCAGGTATCTCACGAGCAGTGAATAGCAGACTGCATTTTCCATGACTTCACCAATACTTGGGGTCACTGGGTTTACTGACTTTTGCCTCTCTGATGGGTATGCAATGCCATGGTTTCCATTTTTATTTCCATAATCAATAGTGAGGTTGGGCACTTTTATGATTGTTGGCTGCTGGGGCTTCTTCCTCTGCGAGTTGCCTTCTTATGCCGTGAGTTTGGGATATCTATTATTTCCCACTTTCTATTTTCTTATTGATTGATAAGGGTTCTTTATTTATTCTGAATACTAGTCCTTGGTAGAACACGTGACTTGTAAATGACTTCTCTCAGACTGTGGTTTGTCTTCTTTATTTTGGTGATAATGCCTTTTACAGTAAAAATATTCTATAATGTAGTGTCATTCAGCAGTATTTGTCTCTATGGCTTATGGTTTTTATTTCTTTTAAAAGTCCCTGTAATGCCTGGGTGGCTCAGTCAGTTAATCATCTGACTCTTGATTTCAGCTCAGGTCATGGGATCGAACCCCGCGTTGGGCTCCACATTGGGTGTGGAACCTGCTTAAGGTTCTCTCTCTCCCTCTCCTTCTGCTTCTCTCTCTCTCTCTCTCTCTCTCTCTCTCTCTCAAATAAAATAAAATAAAATAAAATAAAATAAAATAAAAGTCCCCATATCAGTGTGTTAGGAGACAGCATCGTGTTTTGTTTTGTTTTGTTTTTTAAATCTCGTAGTTTTAACTTCTCACAGGTCTTTAGTCCATCAGGAATTTATTTTACTTATAGCATAAGGAAAGGATTTTTTTTCTTTTTTTACTTTTTCCGTTTTGAGAACCAACTTTCCTCACACTACTTCTTGAATAGTCCTTTCTCCATGGCTTTGTCCCACTCCTTCTGCCATATATCAAGCTTTCATAAATCCCGTGTCTTTTTCCGGGCTGTTTTGTTCCATAATTCTGTTTGTTCCATCCCTGTGCCAAAACCACAGTGTTAATAGTGTTGATAGCTAGTACAGCAAGTGCTCCCTCTTACTGTTTTCTTCAGAATTGCAGGATTGTTGCTGTCAGTGGTATATTTTTATTAAACTGTGTTCTCTAATTTTTTTTCTAGTATCTGGGGTTGCTGTTGAATCTATATATTGATTGTACATCATTCAGTCATATTGAATCCTCATTAGTTCTAATAGTGTGTCTGCAGGTTTCCTTGGATTCGCTGTTATATCACCTGAGAAAAAGCAGTTTTGATTATCCTTCCTAATCCATATGCGTTTTTATTTCTTTTTCTTGTACTAACGGTGCTACTCAGACTGACTTCAGATGCAGCAATAACAAAAAATCTGAGTTTCAAGTTTTTGTTTTTGAGTAATCTCTACACCCAACATCGGGCTCGGGCTTACACCCCTGAGATCAACAGTCTCATGCTCCACTGACTGAGCCAGCCTGGTGCTCCTATTCCCCCGCAAAAATCCAAGTTTAAGGACAATGTTTCTAATGTTTCATCATTAAGCGTTACCCTTCTCTGAGGTTTTTGGTTGGATATCTTTCGCCAAATTAAAAGAGTTCTTACTTATAACTTATTTTTTCTTAACCTTTTTCTGACGCTATCAAGATTATCGTATGGAGCTCCTCTTATTTCTTATTGTAGAATATATTAGGACTAGACTATGTAGCGTCAAACCATCCTTATATTCCTGAGATAAATTCTTCTTGGTCATGATGTATTTTTTCGTACTTTGCTAGGTCTGTTTTGCTAATATTTTATTTAGGGGGTTGCGTTTAAATTTCAAGCTTTTCCTTTTACTACTTGCCTATCATTCAGATTAATACTAGCCTTATAAAATGAATTGACAGGGCGCCTGGGTGGCTCAGTCGGTTGAGCAGCTGACTCTTGGTTTCAGCTCAAGTCATGATCCCAGGGTCGTGGGATCAAACCCCACATCAGCCTCTGTGCTGAGCATGGAGCATGCCTAATATTCTCTCTCTCTCTCTCTCTCTCTCTCTCTCTCTCTCTCCCTCTCTCTCTGCTCTTCTCCCCTGCTTGTGCTCTCTCTCTCTCTCTCTCTAAAATAAAATAACAATAAAAAATTTAAAAACATAAAATGAATGGACATTGCGATGTTTAATTTAACTGACAGCTCACCTGAAGTATAAGAAAGAATTTAGTTACAGTTGTACCGTACTTCTCATACTTAATTCCGGTGTTTCTCACAGCATTCCATGCATTTTCCACCCTAATTGCTGACTAACCTTCAAGATTAAATTATTGACTCCCTTGACATTGCGCAAGTTCTGTAGTGACTGTGCATTATAGCTTCTTCAGAGGCAAGTTTCTAACTATCCATGGAAAAAAGCAGTAAGATCCACTGGGAATGAATAGGGTCCCAGCCCCAGAAATCAGCATCTGACACACTCATGACTTCAACACAGCTTGAATTCCAGAAGTCATCAACACATTCTTCAAGGCATTTTTTTTTCTTAGAGAAATGCCTTTGGGATCTCACTTCAATGGTACTATCATATCACTTGAGTCCCAGGTATACCAATTTGGAACAAAATGAAGTTGAGTTAATCGCAATGGTGCCATGACTAAGACTTTGTCTTGAGAATGAGTGCCTCCGAGCAGGATCTCTGTCCAGTGACTACTGCCTGTCAGGTTGTTGAGTGGGGCAAGACTCTATCATATTCAACTTCCAACAGACTTATTTTTTTTTAACATCTTCTTCCGTGATGCTAATGCAGGTGGCTCCACAATTAGGACTCTTTAAAGCACATTGTAAATTAGAACTTGGCATAAAATTGCATTTATTTGCCAGGAAATTCTTAGTCTTTCATAAAGACTCTCCCTTAGGGATTCTCCAGAGGGCCTCCATAGTTCCTCAGTTGTAACTAATAGAAGATAAATTAGTTAAAAGACTTCACAAAGTCTTACATTGCCTTAAATATCAGGTATCTGGATGAAATAAGCAGCTATTTGATTGATATAATCGTTCTTCAGATACTTCTGCAAAGAGTCGTTGGTTACCCAAAACAAAGACACTGAAAGCTGAGAGGTTATTCCAAAAATAAAGATTATCAACTTTCTATGGAGAATAAATTTTCTATTACCTTGTGCCTCCTCACAAGGCAACTGTCGCCATCCTGCTTTGTCACCTGCTTGAAAAGCTACTCCATAGGAAGGGACATAGCAGCATGGGTCTGCTCAGGACAGGAAAAGTTACTGACATCTGAAGGCATGCTGGAGCTTTTCAAGGAACCCACGCAGACTTGTCTTGAAAACGCTGCTGTGTCCGAAACAGAATGCCAGCGGGTGTTAGCTATGAATCGCTAACTTCTAAAGAACAGTGTCGTTTATGGAGCCCCTCTGGAGGGGTTGGAACACAGAGGGTGACCAGAGGCTTGCCTCTGTACTTCCCATTTCTGGTATAGGACCCGGCACATCATAGGGGCTTATGTAGTGAAGGGATGAAGCCATCCCTACAGGTCCCCTTCAGTTCATTTTGTTCTAAATCATAAGACTCTTGAATTCAGTCTCTTAAGGGTACACCAGCGTGTTAACTAATCTGGAATCTTTGGTTTATATCAACCACCAATGCCGTCCCCATTTCAGATGCCAGTTTACAATTCTGCCGACGCCAATGGAAATTTTTCTAGGAGCAGCCTCCTTGGCCCATCTCTTCCGGCTGAAAAAACTCCCCGGTTTCCTGAGGAGAATCCCTAGTTGGCCAGTCTCTTTAGATCTGTGGAGGTTACCTTTTCAAATGATCAAATGAAAGCATACTTATTCTAGGAAATGGAGAATATGCAGAAAAATCGCAGAGAACAATATCATCCATGACCTTATCACCCAAAGACAATGACTCTTCTTGTCACTTTGGTGTGCAGTCATCAAATAGGTAGACTTACCATGAACTTGATGAAACCAAGGTTCAGGTCCCCATGCATAAGTAATTAACTTTCCTACTGGATTTGATATTTCTAATTGTTCTTAAAGAGGTCCCTCAAAACTGTATAAGCTTCAAACCAAACAAGACCTGTTCCATCATCCCTGCCATCAAGGTGATTAACTGATTTCTACAAATCTGGTTCCTTTCTGTTTTGTAGTATGCTTTACCACTTAACAAACTATAAAAATTTTCTCGTATCCTTCTAGAATTCCTTTAATGACAGTGTAGTGTTCAACGAATTTATTTATCAAATGAATGGATTTATTAAATGACTCCCCTAATGTTGGAATTCCCCTATGTTCTTCCTATAGATGATGTTTTATTGAGCATCCTGACAACTACATCTTCATGCATAAATATGTAGAAATGAAATTATCGGCTCAAACCGTATGTGTAATTTAGAGGGCTTTTGACACAAATAGCCCTTTAGAGAAGCGCTGTCAGTTTACTTTCCCAACAGTGGTATGTGAGAAAATTCACTTTCCCAACCCTTGTCAGCACTGTTTATTGTACTGTAAACGCCTTTGCCAATTTCACAGGTATAAAAAGCTATCTTAATATTTTCATATTTATATTTTTCTTATTAAGTTGACAACTGAGTTCCCTATCGGAAAGTACTATAAGCACTCTTTCTATTTTTAAGGCATTGGCCATTTGCAATAGTTGTAATGCAGATACTGATTTGCATAATCATAAATTGGATTTGGAGAAACTGAGGAATGTAGGTCATTTGGATTGTCCCCATCATCTGCCTGTGGGAAATGCCATTTAGGGGAGATTATGGAAGGCATGCCAGAAGGGAAGCATACATATTAGATTGGCCGCATTACAGGGAGAATTGAATTCATTTCAGCTGAAAGATATGTGAGCATCTACTACGAGTCTAACATTCTACTATATATTCCCATCTGATGAATGCAGGTAATCATACTGTGGAATTAAAAGCTATACTTGTGGAGCGCCTGGGTGCCTCAGTCGGTTAAGCGTCTGACTTCAGCTCAGGTCACGATCTCACGGTTCGTGAGTTTGAGCCCCGCGTCGGACTCTGTGCTGACAGCTCAGAGCCTGGAGCCTGCCTCGGATTCTGTGTCTCCCTTTCTCTCTGTCTTTCCCCTGCTTGCACTTGATCTCTCTCTTAAAAAACAAATAAACATTAATTTTTTTTTTAAAAAAAAGCCATGCTTGTAATTTGTAAAACACAATGTGAGCACAGGTGTAAGAAAAATTAATTCCTGGGGCACCTGGGTGGCTCTGATGGTTAAGCGTCCAGCTCTTGATTTCAACTCAGGTCACCATCTCCCAGTTCGTGGGTTTGAGCCCCACATCGGGCTCTGCGCTCACGGCACAGAGCCTCTCTCTGCCCCTCCCCTGCTTGCGTGCACGCACACGCATTCTCTTGTTCTGTCTCTCAGAATAAATAAACTTGAAAAGAAAGAAAAATTAATTCCTCGATTCTCAGTGGAAACGTGACACAGGAGTGGTCGCGGAAGATGGCTCAGAGGAGGTAGTGTGTGTGCCCAGCAAACTGGTGGGAAGGTCACCCACGGTGGCGGTGCAGCGTGCGTCGTAAGCGTGCATGCTGAGTTCACAGAACAGCAAGATTTGCGGCACATCCAGAGTGCCATAGGACTGCGGCCTGGTGTGGGGTAATAGGGCCGCAATGGGAGACTGAGGTCTGTATTGGCCCATTCAGGCTGCTGTCACAAACTCGAGTACACAGAGTATCTTAAAACAGCGTATTTGTCACAGTTCCAAAGGCTGGAAGTTCAAGACCAAGGCACCAGCAAATCCGGCTGGTGCCCGGGGCGGACCCACTTCACGGTTCGCCGATGGCTCTCTTCTCAGTCTATGTCTGTGTGACAGAAAACGGAGAGAGAAAACAAACTCTTGTGTCGCTTCTTAGAAGGGCACTCCTGGCATGGGGGTCCTCCACCCTTGGGGGCCTAATTACCTCCCAGAGGCCCCACCTCCAAACACCATCACCTGGGAGATTAGGGTTTTAACATAAGAATGGGGGGGGGGAGGCACACAGACATTCAGTCCGTAGCAAGGCGACTGGGTGAAAATCCTTGCTTAACTACATCAAGACAAGGAATATTCGAGATGTCCCACGTTCCGGAACTCATTCCGAGATTCAAAAGATTATAAGGATGTATAGCCCCAGCGTGACCTGCCAAGCGTACTTTATTTCTGTTTTGTAAAATGTGACCAAGAGTTCTTGGTGAAAAATCCACATTGCCTCTGCAGGGCCATTGAGGTGGAAGAACCCTGGGACATTCTGGCCTCTCAGAGGGGCTCCAGGTGTCTTGAGGTTGATTTCAATACTGTTGCTCTCAGAGCCCTATGCCTGCCCCGGCTCCCCTCGGCAAAGTGGATTGTTTCCAACCACATGTCAGTGTTTAAGTAGACTTAAAGACGGGAATCTTTTTTTCTGAGCTGCCCCCCCACCCCCATCATGCTTCAGTATCATCAAGCCGATGGGCAGGAGAAGAGTGTGAGGACAGCTAGCATTGTCCAGAGAGGAAGAGTGGAGGAGATGGGTAAGACTCGGTGCAGAATTTCAGACGCCTTATGCGTCAAGGGAGGGATTGTGGGGTCTGTGATTGACAGAATGGGATATCGAAGCTAGATAGCCATTTACTAGCTTTCGCTTTAGGCAGGCACCTTGGACCTTCTGATCTTCCTTTTCCTTATCTGTGACATGGGGCCATCATAGCCACCTGACAGGAGACACAGTGCTGATGGGAAAACTGTGCACCCCGTTGCTGACACATAGCAGACCTCCTCTAAAGGCGTTTCCCTGTCCTCCTCCTTCACAAAAGGAGAGTTTATGATCCAAAGTCCTTCAGACTGCCCCTGGAATCTGGATCAGGCAGTACAGCCGAGGGCTAGGAAAGTAGCCAGCGTGTACTGAATCTCATCACCATGCCAGTAAAACGCCATCATGTATTAAGAGATTGCCTTCTGACTTAAAGCATTTCTAAATACCTCTCCTGAGTCGAGAAAGCAAACTGAATCCAGTGCAAAAAGACTCTTCCCCTCTGTTTGAAAAGGCATTTTTCCCGTCTTCTCCGGATTTTCACAATCTCTAACTGGACTCTTAGCCCCAGCTGGCAGCTGCACCAGCCAGACCCTGAGGTAACCGTCATTTGGGCCCAATCTTTTCTTTTTTTTTTTCACTCAGAGCCTACAAATTCTATTTCAAGCACACACACGTACAGAATGCAGATGTGGGAATGAGAACCAGGCCCTCTGGGTGAATGAGGCTGTCATATTTGACTGTAGCGAGGCCATAAGTAACCCATTGGCGGGGGCCTCGCCCAGGCATGGTCGGGTCCCAGACCTCAAGAGTGGTTTTGGCATTTTGCTACGGCATTACCGATCCCATTGGGGCAGTCACCACGTCTCCCGTTTGGGACGAAAAATTGCAAGATCTGTGTGATCAGACAGACTCGAAAGGATTTTTCTGAACCCTGAGGAATCTGTAACGGCATGGATATTTTGAAAAACTCACTCCCTGAAGAAGTTGAGGATCAAAATTTCCTCGGAGGGGAAATCTAGCTGCTTATGCTCAGTGCAGAAGGACTACTCCAATCAAGGAGTAAGGAAACAGCTACTTCAGAAAGTATTTCTAATCTGTGTACAAATCAGAAACAAGACTACTAGGCTGTTTCATGTAGCAAAAGCCCTTACAGCTTGCACAGACCCCAGGCGAACATTCCTTTTGGCTGACTGACAAACCATTCATTCCTTCATTCATTCAACAGACATTTGTTGAGAACTTGCTTCGCGACAGGTGGTATCTATAGGCACTAAGGGTTCTGTGGTGAACAACAACAAAAGTTTAAAAACCAATCCCAGACCTCATGAAGGTTACAGTCTAGAGGAAGAAAGTGATGACAAATAACAGCAAGAGTTAAAATATGAATTACACTGTATGTGAATGTTACTGAGGAATAGAAATGAAATAAGAATGGGGGGTATGAAGTATTAGGGTGAATGGTTGCTGAAATTTTGGACAAGGTGGAAAGGCCTCATGAGAAGCTGATTATGATAAATACCTCATTGATGGTCTGCGTGGATATAGACCGAGATCAAAAATATTTCCTTCCGGATTTTCAAAGCTATTTCTCCATTGTCTTCTGGTTTCTGAGTTGCTATTGACTGACTTTCTTTTTCTTCCTTTCTTTCTTCCTTCTTCTTTCTTTCTTTCCTTCTTTCTTTCTTTCTCTTTCCTTCCTTCCTTCCTTCCTTCCTTTCTTTCCTTCTTTGCTTCCTTCCTTCATTTTATTTACTTTTTTATTGAAAAATTTTTTAATTTATTTTTTTTTAGAGAGAGAGAGTAAGGAAAGGGCAGAGAGAGAGGGAGAGAGAGAATCTTAAACAGCTTCCATGTCCAGCACAGAGCCCAATGGGGGCCTCCATCTCAGGACCATGAGATCATGACCTGAACTGAAATCAAGAGTCAGAAGCTAGACCAACTGAGCCACCCAAGCCCCCTCCGGGTGGCTGTTCTAATGCCTTTCTGACTCCTGATTCTTTATGACCTTCCTCCCCAAATCCCTGGGAACTTGTAGGACCTTCTGTTCTCCCCTTACCATCTGGAATGTCTCAGTGACAAGCCCGAGTCTGTGGTGTGTTTCATAAGCTTTTTCGATCTCTGATGTCAGGTCCTTCAGTGTGGGGGAACATTTTTTCAGGATACTTTTTGTAGAACTTTTGCTTTCCCTGATCTCTTTTATCCAAATTCCAGTTAGTAAGACTTGGGATGCTCTGAAATAATTCTGTTTTTCTTACTGTTTTTCACTGTCTCCTGTCCCGTCATCTTTTTGCTCTGCTTTCTGTGATTTCATCAACTTTTTCTTCCTCCCTGAATTTTTTTTTTAATTAAGTAATCTGTACGCCCAACCCCAAGATCAAAAGTCACATGCTCTACTGACTGAGCCTGCCAGGCACGCCTCTTCTCCCTCAATTCTTAATTCCTGCTGTCATGGTTCCCAGAGACTGCCCTTGTTCTCCAAATGTTCCCCTTTTCTTGGACAGTCTCATCTTTTCTGAGTTTCTGTTTTCTGTTTATTTTGGTGTTTCATGTTAGTGGTTTCTGTGAAATGTCTGTTAATCCTGGGTAGTCTGTGAGTGTGTGAGTGGGGCATAGTCGTACTAACTGGAAGCTTTCATATGGGGTTGGGCCACTTCGCAATGAGGTGATCAGACAGCACTTGACCGTTACCCTCAAGTGTAATGGAACCCCTGTAGGGTTCCTCCAGCTTCCTGACTGAGGGTCACCTCTTTGCAAGCGTTTTGTCAGAAGGCACCTCACCCACTCTCCCCTGTGCCTGATGAGCCAGAATCCAGTCTGTTTTTTTCTACCTCTTAAGTCTTCTTCTGTAGGGAGTCGGTTGGCTGAGTGGGATAGAAGGGGAGTTTCAAACCGTTTGCAGCACCATTAAAAAGAAGGAACAGTTCCATCAGGCTTCGTGATTTGCACTCAGTCTGAATTCCTCCCCTCAGAAGGATCTGGTGCTTTGGTTTTGGAGCTTCCCTGGCCCTGCATGTTTTTTGTCTGTTAGTCTGCTTTGTTTTGTTTTGTTGGTTTTTTTTTAAGGGATATTTCTTTATTTTAGTTTATTTTTATTTTTTGAGAGAGAGAGTGCTCAAGTTCGCACACAGGTTGGGGAGGGGCAGAGGGAAAGGGAGGGAGAGAATCTCAAGCAGGCTCCACGCTCAGCACAGAGCCTAATGCAGGGCTCAATCTCACGACCCTGAGATCATGACCTGAGCCGAAATCAAGAGTCAGACACTTAACTGACTGAGCCACCCAGGCACCCCAGCCCTGCATGTTTTATGTGGAGTTCTCCCCTTGAAGACTTAGGTGTTGACTTTCTCTTGTCTGTTGTTTCCTCTCTCATTCCCTTAATTCTTTAATTTATGCTTTGTTAATCTCCGTTGTCACTTTAATGGACTTTCAGGAGGAGATAGAGACGAATACGTTGCATGAATTGCCATCTTTAATCAGAAACCATATTCTATTCTCTTTTGAGTCTCTCCTGCCAAGGCTTACTCTAAGGGTATTAGTCTGTCCTCAATAGATTCTCACAGGAAGTGGATTCAAATGAAATGTCCGGATCTTTGATACCCTGTTTCAGTTATACATTTCTGAATAACAAGGGACCCTAAACATAGTGAGTTAAATTAACAACTATTTATTTGCTTTATTCTGTAGTTTCGGCAGGGCTTGGAGGGGGCATTGCATTTCTGTTCCATCTGACAGCTGGAGCAGGTCACCTGGGAGCTGGAGGTGCTCTCAAGATGGGTCACCCACATGACTGGCCAGTGGTCCGGCTATCGAATGGGTGCTTAGTGGGGGCTGTCAGTCAGGACTTTCATTCTTCTTCATGTGGCCTCGCCATTGGGCTCAGGTGGACTCACAGAAGCTTGGTTCAGTGAGGGAGCGTCCAACACCACACTCATCGAGAAGATAAGGTCTAGTGTGCAAGCACTTACCAAGCCTCCATTTTGCATTTTGCATGCTAATGTCTCATTGGTCAAAACAAGCGAGACATGGTCAAACCCAGACACAATGTGGTAAGGGATTACACTCACAGGGGTATGAATACCGGGAGGTATTGTTCATTGGAAGCCACATACCCCCTGGAACTCCAAAATTCTGTGATCTGATGTTTCCATTTGTCTTTTGTGTAACTGGTTTGCTCCATTTTCTTTCTGAAACATTGGGGTACCAGATTCTTTTCTTAGATAGTTTCATTTGGCATAAACATTCAATAAATATGTATTAGAGCCACAGAAATATTGTAGCCTTTCCTCTTAACATGTCTCTGAATGGACTATAAAGATTTAAACTATTTGGCGTACCCATCACTGTAATGATTGTGTTGTTAGTTAGCGAAAGACATGGGGAAAATCACCCTACGAGTCAAATTCCTAAATATTCCTTTCAGGGGAATCGAGTATTGTCTTTTGCTTTCGGCTACCAGAAGTTGGCTTCCTGTCTCTGGTTTTAAGAGTTGAAAATTAGCCTCTTTAACATCTGCCTGGACTCCAAGGAATAAAAGTGAATATTTATGCGAATCTTTGGAAATTCCAAACAAATGTCTCTTATTACACTCTTTCCAAGCTTGTCCTGAACATTGCTGTCTGTGGTAAGACAGGAGTGGCTGAACTTTTGCTGCGTGTTGTGTGCATCTTGATCTGGGACTGATAACCTTGTTCATTTTGCATGCAGGGGTTCTCTATCTCCAGTATGGGGACGAAACCAAGCAGCTCAGGATGCCGAATGAAATCACAAGTGCAGACACAATCCGTGCTCTCTTCGTAAGTGCCTTTCCACAGCAGCTCACCATGAAGATGCTAGAGTCGCCCAGTGTTGCCATTTACATCAAAGACGAAAGCAGAAATGTCTATTATGAACTAAACGATGTAAGGTAGGTAGTTACATCGTGTGTGTGTGTGCGTGTGTGTGTGTGTGTGTGTGTGTGTGTGTGTGTATGTCCAACATACTGCAGTTAGCATTGTTACAGTTTGTACTGAGTCCTAATCTCTCCATGTCCCCATGAACAAAGCACAGCTATTACCCTGATTGGTAGGCTTATCTTACCCCCAGGTGTGGATTCACGATCTGCTTTTCTGTAATCCATTTATAAGGTCTGGTTTACAAAGATGAGGACAGACTTCTTCCACATAGATCCTTGCCTATTACATCTGAAAAGAATGTTAAGAAATAATCTAGTCCACTAAGAGTTAGGGAAACTGAGGCCCAGAAGGTAGTGGAGGGACTTGATCAACACCATAAGGCCATGCTTGTGACTGGAACTTTCCCAGCTCCTTCTCAAGTGCTCTTTCCCTCACAGAGGCCGTGAAACATTTTAGGTAATGATCCCACTGCGCCATTATTTAAACCAACAGGTTAGAGTCAAAGCAGGGGACCCTGTGCTGTTGTCCACAAGAAAAAAGACTGAGAAACATTGTCCTTTTTCATGTTTTTCTTAAATAGTTGGCCTTACCAAAGAATCTCACTTCCCAGGTGGGCTTTCTCCAGGGCCCCCAGGAAAATGTCCTCTCAAATGAAGCTAAGCAGACTCAAGCCACAGCAGGCTGCACAGAAGTAAAAGCATCTGTGTCTACTGAGGTGTTGGTGTGTCCAGAGCAGAGGGGACCCATCTGATCTCTTCCAGCCAAACAGCCTGACAAACCGGACTTAGGTCAGCCCAGAAAAGCAGTCGCTCCTATAGCCTCTAGACATTTTAGAACTTAAAAAATTATGTAGTGACTAATTCCGCCCTTTCATTTTATGGGACCAGAAACTCGGATGTGTAAAAGTTAAAGGGCTCATTCAAGATCACACAGCCAGGTTATTTCCAAGCCCAGCCCCAGGCCTGACTGTCCGCATCCTTGGTGACAAGTTTTTTATTCCCTCGGAATGTTCTCTGACCAACTGACCTGGTCCACAACTTGGATTTTTGGGTCCCTTCCCCATGGGGACAACAGGAGGCCCTGTTTCTTCATTATGAAATTAGTAAGAACCACTTCCTAAAAATATGCCTCCTAGTGCATACGAAGTGTAAACTGATAAATATCTAACAATGATCACAGATGACATATTTAGGCGTGTGCCAAAGTGTATGAGTAATTTAGGGCTTTCAAAGTTTGACGCATGCCCTAAGGTATGGGTGCTACATCTGTTGCACGGCCTTGCTGCTTTTAAAAAACATGTTTAAATATTCATGGGTATCAGAAAATTCATGTCTGTTTTTTGAAATAAATTATTAATCAGCCTGCCACCAAAAAACAAAATCGAATTTATAGAGCATGAACTTAAACGTGGAGCGATCGCAGGATCTCTGAAGAGTGTGTTTGCGGTCATACGATCGCGTGTAGTATTTTCACACTGACATACAGCAATTGTTTTACAGCAATTTCCTTGAATTTCCATGTTGTGCAGTCAGAGTACTGGAATAGTAAATCCGTATGACACTACACGAAGCCACTTTTCATTATGGAGCTCAAGCCTGATGAGGTGATTAGAAACAATTGGACCCCACTGTCTTGCAACCATTTTTATTTATTGACTTATTTATTTTCATGCAAGCACTTTTAAACTGCAATGAGTCACGATTTTCTAGAGACTTTCCCAAACTCAGGGTGCTACTGCTAGGGTTTCCTCTACACGTTCTTCCAGAGTGTTGCAAGGAAGTCTTAGAAAAAGAGATGGGAGGGAGGTCAAAGAGGACGAGGTCGCCCCAAATTTCAAACTGAGATACTTCTCCTTGGTGCAAAGTCAGTTGACAAAATAGATAAAAATAGTGCTTGAGAGAAGATGGGATCCTTTCTTTAAACATTAATAATATTCAGTTAATATGTTTACATTTGTGAAAGTGATTTTAATCTCATTTAAAATGTTTAACTGGTGGGGCGCCTGGGTGGCTCAGTCGGGTAAGCATCCGACTTCGGCTCACGTCATGATCTCGCGATTCATGAGTTTGAGCCCCGGGTCAGGCTCTGTGCTGACAGCTCAGAGCCTGGAGCCTGCTTCCGATTCTGTGTCTCCCTCTCTCTCTGCCCCTCCCCTGCTCGTACTCTGTCTCTGAATAAACGTTAAAAAAATTTTTTTAATGTTTAACTGGAAAGTCATTGATTTATAACTTTGTCTATAATTTTACTTTTCAGTATTTTGATTTCCTTATAAAAATGGACCTACAAATATTTTAAGTGGGTAAAGTGTTTTTATTTCGTGATGAATATAATGTTTATGCTAGGTGATCAAATGTAGGTTTGTTTCCCAAGAATTACTCTCTTTCTTTGCTCATGTGCATAAAATGCCTCAATTATGTTTTATTTGAATGGGAGAATAACTTCTCACCATCGGCATTATATACAGTGCCCCCTTCCCCACAAAATGTACCATGTAGACTATAACTGAAGACAATGGCTTTCATCTTCTGAGCCCAGAGACAAATTTCCTTCCACATCCAGTATTTTTGAGACAAATTTCCTTTCATATCTAGTATTTTTGAAGTGAGAGCGTATTTGTTAAACATTTAACTATTTCGTCATTGTGTTGGGTTCTTCGTATTTTCCTTAAGGAAATGCTGTAGAGCGGTCAGGTTGAAATCCCATGTTGTAAATGTTGCCATGGTAAATGCAATCTGGGCCTTTGCTGTTGGTTCCTCTTGGATGAGCATGTTTCTAAATTAATCATAAACCAACCTCATCTTTTTAAAATACCTTTAGAATCACACTAAGTTTTTTTCATGGCTCAAGTGAGGTTTTCAGCTTCTTCATATTGTCACTTGTGACTCCCTCCCCCCTCCAGCCACAGGAGGGTCCTTTAGGGAATTCCTGTATCCTCACCTTCTGTGAGCTCTTGCCTTCGAAGTAACCCAACCCCTCTCACACCAGCTTGTAATGAGCTACTTGAAGGCTGGGGCAGCCATGCAAGCTTGGGCTAGTCATTGCTTCAAAGCAATTACTGACATATTTAAAGGAGGGAAGCAAGACCAGTCCAAGAATCCCTCACTTCATTTAAAACAAAACATAACCCAGTAATGCCAGAGATTGCGATCAGCCCACAGAGCGTGTGCTGCACCTGGAGGAAAGGAATGCGTTTTCCTGCACACATTTCCCTGAGCTCAGCGCGCCGGCCTTGGGGAGACTCAGTGTAGACGGGGCTGAAAGTGCCCTGGGTGGCCCTTCTGCTGATGAAAGCTGAATGTGGAGGGAGAAGGACTTCATAGAAGTTCATATGCTTTTAAACAATTATAAGGTAGGGCTCTAAGCAAGGTGTGGGACTTCTGTCCTTTGCTGCAGTATGGCTGACACTGGAGCTCTAAACGCTAGGCTCAGAAGGAGAAACAGACCAGCGGAAGACTTTCTCTGCTATTCCTTCTAAACACCCTGCACGTCCAGTAAGTCAACCTGTATGCAGAAAAGTCTTTTTAAAACCCACTGTGGAAGAGAAAAAAAAAAAAAAAGCATCGGAAGGATACTAGTTTTGATCTTGGTGGTACTTTTTTTTTTTTTTCTGGACTGCAAATACATTTTCTTTTCCTTGCTGAAAGTATTTGAAGGGGAAACCATTTTCATTTGTGCGCATTCATGAGATAAGCAGAAAACCAGGTGTTTGGGCAAAGTAAACTATTAAATATTTAAATATTAACCAAATCTCTTTGAACGTATTGTAAGTATTGGAGCTTTATTGTCTCTTTAAGTGTTAGCTTTCCTTGCTCAAATCTTGAAAGAAAGCCCCTGCTACCTGGTATTTGTGGGTGGAGGACGCTGGGGAAAGACTGATACTTTCCTAAGAACAAAAACAGGATAGAAAAGCCGACGTCACTTTTCTCCTTTTCCTTATTTATTTTTGCCTATTTTGTGGTGAAGGGACTTTTTGTCTGGTTGATTGTCGACAACAGCTGGAGTGTCTGTTCATGTCTTTTACCTGATTCTCCAGGGCAGGCAAAGGACATGGCCAAAATAAGGCTCCTTTCATCTGCCATAGTTATTGCTGTGTTTGATTCCAGGAACATTCAGGACCGATCGCTCCTCAAAGTGTACAATAAAGACCCTGCGCACGCATTCAATCACACACCGAAAACTGTGAATGGAGACATGAGGGTAAGTGTTCCCGTTCTATTTTTAATTTTGTTCGACAGGTCAGACCGGCCCATTTGTTCTCTGGCATGGTCTCCTGATGGCAACCACAGTCCACCATCAGATCTTAAAGGTTCTCAACACTCATCTTGTCTGATGACTCATTATTTGTTCCTTGGTAAAGAAATCAGATTTCCTGGACATTTGGGGCAAAGGGAGTGATATAGGGCCCGACACATCCTCATTTATCTCTAAGCATGGAATTTCGTTGTGTCCTCACTCCGAGGGGATCCTGCGAATCTTTGCATAAAAGTATCTGTGGTCTACGTACAATTAACTTACTCAGAGGATCTCTTGCTCTTTTTTTCTCCAATGAAAACTAACAAAACAACAACAACAACAAAACCAATGTACAGTTCCACGTAGAATCTGTTAACATTCTCCTGTCAGCTATTCCAAGCATCCTACTTAAATTGTTCCCTTTTGAATTGAAGACCGTTTGCTGCTGTACTGTATTAACATTATCAGACCTTATCTGAATCACGTTGAAGGCATAGTCCAAAAATCTGCATGATTTGGGAGCTAAAGTTCTCTAGATGTAGATCATCTCAGAAGATTATCCAAACATTCAAAGCACACAGGGATGTTTTGAAGAAAAAAGCACCGGGGAACAGAAAAGGCAGGTTTTTAAAATCACATTAATGCAGGTTCGCTAAAAAGGGATTGAGTTTCTAACAATAACGTTACGTTCCCCTCCAGCTGTACCTCCTCCCCACCACACACACAAATTTAGAAGATGCTGCACCATTTTATATCATCCTTTCTGAGGATTAGCACTTTGCTGGATGCTGGAGTTTAACTAGAAAAAAGTAAATGAATAGGTGTTCTTGTCAAAGAGACCAGGCACTGTCCGTGTCGTGGTAGCATTCCCGAGGTAAGGCTGTCTCTGCTTCCGGACAGCACGTATCAGTTTGCTGTTGTTGCTGTAACAAATGAATATACGTTTAGTGGCTTAACATGACACAGGTTTGCTATCTTAAACTTCTCGAGGTCAGAAGTCTGACATGGTCCTCAGTGGACTATAAACTCCAGGAGTCATTGACAGGACATCAGCTGTCCTTTCTGGAAGCTGTAGAGAGAATGTTTCCATTTTTCCCGGTTTCTGGAGGTCACACGCATTCCTTGACTTGTGGTCCCCTTTCTCCATCTTCAGACTCAGCCAAATAGCATCTCTCTGACCCTGCTTCCATCATCACGTCTCTAACCCTCCCTCTTCCACTTTTAAGGACATTTGTGATTACATCGAGCCCACCCAGTGCTCCAAAATAATCTCCTTATTTTAAGGTCGGCTCTGTAGCAACCTTAATCCCCCTTTCCTGTATAGTCAGAGGTTCAATGGATTCGGATGCAGACATCTTTGGGGGACGATTGTTCTGTGTCCCCCACAAGGTGTGTGAGTTTAGGACCGAGAGGCCAGGAGGTCCGATCGAAAGCACTGGAAGAATTTCTAGGGAATGCTGGACTGCAATATGAGTGATGACATTGTGGGACAGAGCCCACACCTTGGGAAAAAGGCTTCTTGCGTCCTCAACTGCTTTTTTTATGTCAGAAATGATGTGCAATTTGAAGTGAAGGCTGTGTTGCTACTTCAGAAAATCTAGGATTTTGAGGCTTATTTTTAGCTAGTTACACTTTAAATGTAAACCAGCACCACGTGAAGACAGATTGAGTCATGCTGATCATGAAACATGGACTGAGTGTCATAGTACCCTTGCTTTTTATTATTTCATTATTTTTTCTCACTGACATCCTTAAGTGTCTTTGTTCCCTTGGTATCCTTATTTTTTTGATATGTCTGGCCTTCGAACTGGACTTTCGTGGCTGTCGCAGTTCTGTTTCTGTTACGTGGAGGCCACACGGGGCCCCAGAATCGCCTCTGAAAATCTTGTTTATGGCTGGGGAGGACACCTGTTTTAACTCTTAAGCAGATGTGGTACCTACATAAAGACCAGCAGTGAGCACGTAGAGACTCAAATATCAACCATATGGATGAAACCCGTTAGAATTCAGAACTTTGGCTATGAGTTTCAGTAAAGCTGTTCTGCTTTCACTTTTAGACGAGACCCTAGCGATCTTTCTGTGTTGCCCACAGCCTCCTTTTACACAGTGGTGTGTGTGTGTGTGTGTGTGTGTGTGTGTGTGTGAGGAAATCAACTGTTGTCCTCAGATGACAAGACAGCACATGTTCGCCATCCAACCCACAGACACGCTTTTAGGTTTCCATGAAGACTACTCAGATATGAGAAACAGAACGTGGTTTTAAAACCAACGAGGTGTGATCATGCCTGCAGTTTGTAACTTGGCCCCGATTTGCAGATTCCAGAAGCTAAGAGACATGGAATTCTCTCTCTTTCCCCCATGAGCGTGGCTGCCTTGCCATTAAAGGAAAGGAGGTTTTGGTGAGCCCGGCCTGAAGCCCAGCTGCATTACCCCGTCAGTTATGGTAAAGAACAGAAAGAGAGAACAAAGCAGGGATCAATTGTTGTAGACTAAACCAAGCTGCATGGTAGGCTTAGGGGAGCTCCATCCTTCCGTATGTTTGCAATGTGCGTGTGGCCGTGAAGAAATCTGATGATAACTACTCGTATGAGTCAGTTACGCAGCCCTGCGCCTGATGTCATCTGCCTTCAACCACCAGCCTCCAGATGCAGCCTGGGACAGCCCGCCCGGCTGCCCACTCATTACCAGCAAATACGCATATCAGCAGAAACATTGGTTGGATCAAGCAGGGGTGCAAAAACAGCAACACCAGAGCTTGGCAGTGGCCCCTGAGACCGTCTGGCAACGGTGCCTTTAAGATCTTACCTGCAAAACCCAAGAAAACGTGAGACTCCGAATCCACCACAGTCCGTTCCCCAGAGCAGTTTTATGATGGCGGTGGTGTTACTCGGGAAGCATGTTAGACTCAAGTATTAACTTTGAGGATGTGGGCCCCAGAGCATGCACAGAATATGCCTGCTGGGGAAAACATGTGTCTAGTTTTTCATTTAGCATCTAGCTGAGCACTTCTGAGGCTAGTCTGTGGAAGGAGACTTGTAGTTTTCTGCTGGAACTGAGCACACCCGGCTCCTGATTCTTTACACGTGGGTGCAAATCACCCTGATCTAATTTAATCACATGGCTTTTGTTTTATTACAAAATTAGATAGTCGCTTTGAAATTTAGTTCCCAAGGGATTGAGCTCACCATATGGAAGAGGCCCTCTTGCAAAAAATGGTGCATGCATTCACAGGGCTTGCAATTCACAAATGTACAACTCAAAGATGAGCCATTCCATTTTGTGGCTCTCAGAGGGTACCAGTGACTTCCTGTTCACCAAACCCAGTGGCTTTTTCACAGTTAGGGCCTTTTCTACCTTTTTACGCACTTTGAGATTACTACCTTAGATTTTCTGGTCCCATCTTTCAGTTCTTTCCCTCTTGTGTGTCTTTAATTTTTACTTATATGTGACAGCTTTGCATTTAGATACGCATTTCGAACACACTCCCCCAATTGGCCCTACATCCTAAATTATTTCCTAATACCAAAATCAGTCGCTGCCTCCCAGACCTCTTTTATTTCAGGTCCGCATTTGCACCAACCAGTGGTTTCCTTAGAAATCTTGGTTCCCATTACACCGCCATTTCTAAATCCCCTCCGTATGTTCAAACACATCTCAGCCTGCTTCATTCACTAACTCCTCTTCCTTCTGCCCCTAAACCGTCTTCAGTGTGCTCAGGCAGAACTCACTACAGTGTATGTGTGTGTGTTGAGTGTGTGTATATGTGTGAATTTGCTTTTGTTTAAATATGCACCTTTTCACTTGTGGTTTTTATCTTACTGCTGGCTTCGCTTACCTCAACGTGGATGACCCTAGAAACTATAACCCTAACTTTGCCATTTCTCTAGACTTCAAGAGCTCAGTGTTCAACTTCCAGTGACTATCTCCATGTGGATATTCTTCCAATGTCTCCGTTATATCCTGTTGAAAAAATCCTAATTTCTTTTTCTCCTAAGTCCTTTTCCTGCTTGCTTTTCTATTTTTGCACATGGTAGGGTGACTGCGATGGTGCATGTGTGTGTTTTGAAGGGTGGGGAAGAAGAGACTTAAAAAGTTGAGCTATCAGTGATTCTTTAAGTGCCTGACCCCTGTTTCTCAACACATCCCTGGTCACCAGAGCTCATGCAGGCCACTCAGCAAGGCCTCTCATGGATGGTCCTTCTACGATTGCCTGCACCACTGCTAACTTTATTGAGCATTTATTACACACTCCTACAGGTGATCTCATTTAATCCCCAGGACAACATTTTGAGGCAGGTATCGGTATAAGCTCTCATGTTTATAGCTCAGAAAACAGTCACTTAGGTATGTTAAGAGATTTGTCCAAGAATGCACAGCTAGAGAGTGGCAGAGCTGAGATTTGAACCCAGGTAGGTAGGCTCCGGATCCTCAGCTCTTGGCAACATGACTCTGCTGCTCTAGGTCTGGCGTTCAGTATTATCCTAGCAATCAGTCATGCAACAGTCTTTAGCCAGGCTTCCAACTCTTCTCACCCCAGTCTAACGACGACTCTTCCCCAAGCCATACCCCTAAGCCCACCTTCCCACTGCACCAAGAATAGCACAGGCCGATAGACAGTAGTATCATCTGCACCCCGACACCCAAGCAGAGACACCTCACAGTTCTTACTCCAGGTGTGTGAGGTGGCCTTTCCTTCCCCAAATATCTACCTTTCAAAATTCTATCCATCTAGCACACTACAAAACGGTTGCCCAATTCCTTCTATAAGCTACTGGCCTGAAAAAAGGGTTGGCGGGGACAGTATTACGTTTCCTGGGTCACATCTATACCCTAACAACCAAATGCCATGTGTGTGCCATGTTAGGATCCTGATTGGAACAACCAACTCTAACAAAAGAAAAGAGAAAAAAGAAAAAAATCTTTGAAACCCTTTAAGAAATCCGAACATGTGTTAGAAATTGGATGATATTAGGGGATAACTGGTAATTCTGTTGGGTATAATAATGGCTTGCTGGTTATGTTTTTTAAAATGAGACATACTAAGTGTTTGCAGGCTAAATGGCACGATAAATGGGACTTGCTGAAAAATAGTCCAGCAGAGGAAACCCAAAAAGTGGACATAGGTGATACAAAATTGGTAAACTGCTGAAAAATGTCAAAGATAGATGAAAGGAATTCCCTGTATTATTTTCTCCACTGTTTCTGAATGGTTGAAAATATCTGCATTAAGATCTGTCAAAACACAAACGCTTGTTTTTAGAGACCAAATGAAAGACCACCTACTCGATGAAGCTTTCCCTAATGCTCTGTCAGAATTTATCTTTCCTTTTTGGGGCACGTTGCACATTGTCCTTGTGTTATAATTATTTATCGATTTATTTTTAAGTAATAGCACTTTTTTTTAAATTTATTTGAGAGAAAGAGAACATGTGCGGGGGAGGGGACGTTAGAGAGAGAGGGAGACGGAATCCCAAACAGGCTCTGCACACTCAGCACAGAGCCCAATGCAGGGTTTGAACCCACGAACCATGAGATTATGACCTGAGCCAAAACCGAGAGTCAGACGCTTCTACGATGGAGTGACCCAGGCACCCCATGGTATTATAATCATTTAGATGCACATTCATCTCAGTCTGCAAGACTGTAAATTCTCCAAAAGCATAAACCGTCTCGTGTTCATCTTTGTATCCCTCAGAAAGTCGGCCGAGGTGTCCTACCCATGGTGAGTGTAAACACGGAATGCATTGAGTACTATCATGGTAGTGCTGTAAATACTGTATTATTCATTTTCTGTCATTAACGAGAACCCACTGTAAAAATATCTCTCTGTTCTCATCACCAGAAATAGTTGTGCTTCTCCTGGTTTATTTTTGTCATATGGACACTTTGAATCTTGAAAGTGATCATTTTCCCTCTTTGTGTTGCTACTCTAAAGCTTGGAATTAAATTTGTGGCCCGCCCACAACAAGCGTACAGGCGTTTGCGGCGTGTATTTTGTGTGTTGGCTTCGTTCCTGGCCTCTCTTTTTTAATTTTCCTATTTTTATCTTTTTGTCATATGCTCCACTTTGACTTTTTTGGGGCAAAATTGTAATGATTTATGCGAATTCTATTCCTTTGTGGAATCAGGCAGAATATAAGAAGTATTCATTCTATACCATTGTTTTTTTTTTTTTCGATGTAAGGTAAGAGACCTTTTTGTATCTCTACAGTAGGCAATGTGTTAAATACTTTACATACTGTCTAGTCCATAGCTCTGCAAAGTAGGTATACTGTCTCCATCTTTATGGATGATACGACTGAGGCCAGTGAGTCTTTCCCAGGCCCACAAGCTGGTAAATGTCAGACATCGGATTTGAACCCAGTTCTTTCTAACTCTTTGTATTCAGTTCTAGCCTCCCTTCCTTGATATTTCTATGAAAGTTTAAAAAGTTTTGAAATGATGCTCCTGATGAGATTTTAGAACATGTAAATATCCTTTCTTAATATCTGTTTCACTTTCTTAACTCTACTATGCATCTATTTCGTGGCATCTTTTTATATTTAACTTTGCTCCATTTCATTCTTTTTTGGCCAAGCTAAAAAGATACTCTCCACCCTTACCCCCGCTCCCACCCACCCCCCCCCCAAAAAAAAATAAAAGAAGAAGAAGCATATGTCATTTAGTATGTATGTCTGAAATGGCCATGCCTTAGAGCTTTTTTCCATGGGGTAGTGTTCTGGCTGAGAGGATTTGGGGAGGGATGAAGTAATCCTATAGAAATGGAAGAGGAAAGAACCCCAGAGAAATGGAAGTTTCCAGGGCACCTGGGTGGCTCAAATCTATTGAGCATCCAACTTTGGCCTCAGGTCATGATCTCACGGCTCTCGAGTTGTCAACATGGAGCCTGCTTGGGATTCTCTGTCCCCCTCTCTCTTTACCCCTCCCTGCTTGTGCATTCTCTCTCAAAAATAAACAAACATTTTTTTTTTTAAAAAAAGGAAAGAAGTGGAAGTTTCCAGAAACACTCTTTCATCATTCAAGGTCCTCCTCCTTGACCCACCACCACCAGCAGTGGTATTAGTGACTATCATTCATCACCTACTGACTCTCTGCCAGGTACTGCTCCAAACATCGCACCCCTATTCATTCTCATTTGATTCTCAGAACAACCCAGTGTGAAGGAAATTCTCATTATCCCCTGTTTCAGATGTGGGAGCCGAAGGTCAGAGAGGCTAGGGAACTTGCTCGAAGCCGCACGGCTCTTCAGTGGTAGAACTGGCTTTGGAACCAGGCAGGCCAACTCTAGGACTGGCCTTCTTGCTCACTCTGGTGGCCACAACTGTCCTTCCCCACTCTGCTGTCTTCATCATCAATGTCCATGTGCCACCTATGTTTGGGGACCTAACTCAAAAGCCAGTATTTTTAACATGACCTCCCTACCATTTCCTTTCGCCAAGCCTGTCTCAGAACCTCCACAGGACCTTAGCTGTCCATCTCCTTCCCTTTCTTCCTGCCTGCCATGGACACACCAGAAGTTCCTTTCTAACCCCTGAGCTTCTTTAGGGGTGAAGGTTTCCTCCAGTTCGTCTTCATGCTCCCTGTGTTTCCCTCTGGCAATGTCCTGCTCTGAGGAAATTCTCATTAACTGTCCGGATGAAAAAGGGGTTCGCTTCAGCACTTTTCCTACTGCAAACTTTCCGTGAATGCCCTATTTGCTAAGATCAGTACAATGATTTGTAAATAGAAGTATGAGCATTTGTAACACATTCCCTAGCTTATCTTAGTGGTAGTTCCTGACCAAAATGAGAAATGAGAGTATCTGTCTTGTCCTAACAAATTCTCCCATCCTATCAATAAAATTGTATAACAGTTAATAATCCTAACTTTTCTTAACGTTTATTATTTATTTTGAGAAAGGGAGAGAGAGAGACAGAGTGCAAGCAGGGGAGGGGCAGAGAGAGAGGGAGGCACAGAATCCGAAGCAGGCTCCAGGCTCTGAGCTCTCAGCACAGAACCCGATGTGGGGCTCGGACTCACAAACTGTGAGATCATGACCTGGAACCAAAGTTGGATGCTCAATGGACTGGGCCACCCAGGCACCCCAATAACCCTAACATTTAAGATGAGTCTAACAGATTTGTCGGAGTGAACTAAGTGATTGTCAGAAAAGCACACATATTTTCCCTTTTTAAAAATTTTATTTTCAGGAGTTAAATTCACCTGTGGTAGGAAGTACACTAATCTCTGGATACCCAATTAAATATAACAGATCTTGTTTTGCTGTGTTTTATAATTCAGTAGGACAAATTTGCTGGTAGATTGAGTTGTTGGTCAGAATTCCCAATACCTCCAAACTCACAAAGTAGGATTGATGATTTCAGACCAGTTCACCTACCCCCAAGGTTCACCGGTTCACTTACCCAGCCATTATGCGTCACACCCCTCCTCTGACTCTGGCTCTTGTGCGAGATTCTGAAGATGTAATAGTGAGCAAGTGTGGTGACTGCCCTCGCAAATCTTCTAATCTAGCAGAAGATCTGAAGTCAATAATCAACAGGTCAATAATCAGTTGTGATACAGACATCTGTACATTTTCAAATCAGTTCCAGGCTCCGTGAAATCCTTGCCTCCGTTCTATTATTTGCTCGAGTTAGCACAGTGGAACTCACTTGAGTGATGTATCTAATTATGCCCCTTTTATGTCATGCTTTTCTGACCGGCCGAAAGATGTTTATGTTACAGTTGGTAAGGAATTACTCTTATTGAAATGGTTACGGGGGCAAACACATTTGAATCCAGTGGCTATCCAGAGCACGGTAGAGATTTTCTTCCTCCCTAGCTGCTTCCAGTAATACTTTCTTTTATTTTCTAAGAAGCAAGAAAGGGTAATATATGCACATCTGATATACAGCTTCCAAGTGATACAAATCTCATCTTTCCTGCTGTGTGGCTGCTTGCTTTTCCTTGCACTTTTTTTTTTTTTTGTCATTGAGAGGTTATGACAACATGAGCCATATTGTATTTATAAACATCACGTGTTTCCTTGATATGGCTTGCAGTTTCTGCCAGACGGAACACATGGAAGAAACATTTCTCGTTAGCTCAGCATTGGTTTTAGTTATGCTGATTTCCGGGACAGGAAAAATGCCTTCCTACTCAGATTTAACTTTCATAGAGTAGAAACAAAACCTCTGAATGTCCGTGAAATGGTTTTAACAAGGGTGGATACTGCTCCTTTAAACCACATATTTTGACTAAAAGCTTCCTTCTGTAAAAAAAAAAAAAAAAAAACCAAGCCTTGCATTTAGTCACCATAAAGACAGAGCTGGAAGCATTCGAGAGATGGGTGGTTTCAAGGTCTCTGCAAGTCTAGAAAGTTTCTTCTAGAGGAGAAAGGTTCACGGAAGATGTAAGGTAAGAACTGTGCCTTTATAACAAAATACCATTGTCAGAATTTTTTTTTTGCCATGCTGTGGGACATCTGCCTTCAACTGAGGCAGGTCTTCTGTATTTAAGTTCAATTCAATGAAGAGTTGAAATTCCAGCTTTTTAATTTTCACTTTTTACAAACTGCTTAAAAGGAAAGTCCTTTTTTATTGGCAATCGTCTGTTTTGAAAAATCCATTTAAATGACATTTGGTTGTCTTTCATCTGTAAATCTTATGATCTAGTTTCTGTTTAACCTTATTAAAAAGAATTGAAGGTGTCAGGATTATCTGCCAGTATAGATCTCACTGATGTATGTGTTTTGTGACCATTTTCAGTGTTTTCATGAGGATGTTGACTTGTATTTAGTTTCTAAGACAAACGTAGAAGATTTGAAGATGTGATACAATGGGAGGGGAACCTTAGTCTGTGTCCTTCAACACTCCAGGGAAAATTATGTGTTGAGTTTTTTTTTTCCTTGTGAAAAACACTTTAAATTTTAAATTAAAAATAGCTCTTGTATCTCGGTTTTGACTTTTTTAAAAGAAATATCCCTGTAAGCCTCATGAGTAACACTTAAAACTTCTAGGGTTTTATGTAACAGATATAATCCTATTATGTCAGGCTTATTGATTGCCTGAAAAAACTCTTTGGCAGAAATTTTATTTACCAGACGTAGCTATTTTGTCTTATTCTTGTAATAGTTAAGCCACAATATTTTGCATTTTTTTTAAAAAAAGAATTCAGTACGGCAATGAAATTAAATTTTAAATGAGTCTATTTCCCTTTAAAGGTTCATGTGTGCATGGATCTGCTTATCCAGATCCCTGTGGTTATCTTTATCCCCTTTTCGAGAGGAGTTAATAATTATTGCATGAAAAGTTGTTATCTAGTGTGGTCTAAATAATATATAATATTTCATTGAATCATCAGAATAGCTCAATTTCATAGGCACAGTTATACCCATTTTTAGATCGGAAAAACTGAGGCCAAGAGATTAAGTAACGAGATCCCATACGAGTAAGTAGCAAAGCTGAAGTTCAAACCCAGGCCAACTGTCTTACTAGTAGGTAAGAGCTCTGTCTGAAGTCAGAGACAGAGAACTTAACTTGAAAGTACTAATTACAAATAAGCAATCTTTATTTGGCTCAAGATAAATTATTTAGTACAATTTGCCTGGGGGGGGTGGGGGTTGGTTGGTTGGTTGGTTGGTTGGTTTAGATCTGTAGCATCCAAAACCTACTATCAGACTGGTTGTTGTGTCAGAGACTTGGTTACAACTTACTCTGAGTGGAACGAGAACGGTAAACAGGAGGCAGCGTGGGGATAGTTTTAGACAAACTACCCTTTCCTCTTTGCTCCTTCCTTCTTTGCTTCCTGTGCCGTGTCACTCGAAAACTGGTTTCATAGACCCGGGTCAGGGAGCTTATTCGTGAGCTTGATCTGGAAGTGAGAAAGTGTCTTTGAATGGAGAGCTGCCCACATGCCAGGCTACGCAGCCTGTCAGGCTTCCGGCAGAGCCGTTGGGGGAGGACAGGGAGAACGTTGAATAACGTTGAAGGCGGAGGGCTCTGGAGTGGGGGCAGCCAGCCGAGCCACCTCGGGACCAGGGACTGCTGCTCCCCTCACCCCCTCCTGGAGACTGAGGCATCCACTCCAGCCACAAAAATATCCTGGTGATTTGTGATGCGAAGTCATCACTGCCAACGGCGTCAACAGGGGATGCAGCTGTTCTTTCTTCCCAGCATCGCACTTGGGCTTCGGGATCGAGACAGCCAGCTTCCAACACCATTTCTGCATGAAATCCGGGGCTGGCTGAGCAGCCGCCTCAACTGAAAGTCGATTGGAGCAGGACCTTCCTTTAGCAGGTACTGGGGTTGTTCCCAAAGAATCCTGTGCCAGTGCTGGAGAGCTCAGGAGAGGTTTGCACCACACCCTCCGCCCTTTGATATCCAAACCACATCCCTTTTCTTGGCTCTTGTAAATACAGATGTTAGCGGAAATTGCCTTTGACTGGGAGCATATGTCCTGGTATTTTCAGGTTGTAACCGGTGCACCTACATGCTGCTTTCTTCCCGGGGTTTAGCTTTTCTGTCTTCTTTGTGGGTCCCCATCAGGGTAACCCAGACCGTAGGAAATTGTTTCCTGCCAAGTATGCACAGGCTCCCTCCGTCCACGATCTTGCCCAGTAGAGGGCTTCCAGATGACCATTCTTTCCTTTACACTTCTTCTAAAATTTCTCAGGTAAGTATGTGTTGCTTTTATTTAAATTTGTGCGTGAGGTGGAGGGGAGTGCATGTTAGTTTCTTACAGAGAAAAAAAATGTATTTTTAAGGTACATCCATATCGACTGTTGGCAAGCCATTTCCTCTCTCCCCTGCTTTTCTTCCCATCGGGTTGCTGATCCCTTGGCTTGCGCGTCATTTTTGCAGGAGCGATACTCTGTCTGCTCCTGTAGATTTGGGTCAGGGAGATACCTGACCTAGTAGTTGGTACCACCTCAAGCAACGGGCCTGACTTTTTCGGAATCCTAGGGTTTCGGAGGTGGAGAGACAGTCCTGTGCATCGGCTTTTAGAACCCATCCGGTGAGACTTAGGGGGTCTAGCGTGGTTGCAAAGACTTGGAGTGACAAGATCACAAGACAAGGAAGGAACAAATACAGGGCTGGAACCACCTGTCCCTCAGGCTAACCCTTTGTCCATCCCCCAGGGCTTCCCTGCTTTTGCTCTGGCCCCACTGGGTCTCACTTGATTGATTTAGCAAAGTGTTGCCTACCTGACTTCTCCTAGCCAGCCATTGGCCTCACCTACCATCCAGAGCAGCACGTGTCTAGAGTGGGGCCAAACCTCATTAATTGGAAATGCATGGGCCTGGACCAAAAATAAATGGATTTTGAACTAACCAGATTGAGATGATCCAATATTTTTATTGAAGGAGAATAAGCCCTCAAGTCATCTGAAAAACAGCAGCTGCTTCAAATTATGGGATGCTTTGAATAAAACAATACATACTGGCTTAAAAGGGGTGTGTAGTCTTATAACCTTATTTTCAAAAGTCAGCCTTTTTGCTAAGGAAAATGGCTTCTACGGTAACTCTGTTTGAAATGTTAATGTATTTCCATTCGGATGACTTTCAAAGTCATTTTTCACGCAGAACCAGTGATTTTAGGTGGGACCTCGTAAAACGGGTTTTGAAATTTTAATAATTGTGTAATGTTTTAATGAATATTAGGTAAGTAGCACAAACAGCTTGAGAGTTAATGAATATTTTTCCTTCACCACAACTAAGTAAAAAAAAAAAAAAGAGTCAATTTAAAATTGACTTGGGGCACCTGGGTGGCTCAATCAGCTAAGCGTCTGACTGTTCTCAGCTCAGGTCTTGATCTCAGGGTCGTGAGTTCAAGCCCCACACAGGGCTCCACACTGGATGTGAAGCCTCCTTAACTCAATCAATCAATCAATCAATCAATAATAACATTGACTTAAAGAAAATCATTAAATGGGTAATAGCACAGTTGGTATGAGAAAGTGACCAAAATGGTGACGGTGTCTTATTACTGAGTAAACTGTAAAAACGGAGGCTTTGAGACAAGGGGCCAGTCAGGGGTTTGTGAAGACAGAGCAAAACGTCATTAAAGATTATATGGTTGAAAAAATGAACCGTTTTGATGTCAGAATCAGAACTAATTCCCATTTAGGAGTTCTGAAGAACTCCGGCACCTTGTCATTTGGCACAAAAGAAAAGCTGTTCATTAAATCATTTCTGTTCAGTTTTCTTGATTTGAGGCTCTCCGGATAGAAGGGGTGAATATCCAGTGTGCCATTTAAGCCAGAGGGATGCCTTCTCGTGGTTCAGGTGGCGCTAACTCACTCCATATTCCTGAAATACAGAAAATATGTTTCTCTCGGTTGATCGACACATGTACTTGATTTCTTTCTTTTTATTTTTTCTTTTCCTGTGAAATCAAAGTTCATGCTTTCCCTTGTTCGGATTTAACTCTCTGAACCTGTGCCTTTTCATTTGCCCTTGATATCTTAGGAAGAGCAGTCAAACACAAACCCCAACAACAGTAAGAAATCATAACGATGTCAGTGATGAGGTGATGCAGAAATAGCAGAGACCTGCTTAAACTTCAATGCATGTTTTTCATAAAGCAAGCCTCTAGAGCATTAGGTATCACAGTCAGGGTGTGATAGCTTTCGTCTAGGATGAGCGTCTAGAGCTGTTCCTTGCACTGACTTAACAAGAAGGAAGGCGGCCGAGAGAGCATTCTGTACATGGTGGACTCCTTGTAGGAGGGACTGAGGGAACATTCTGGATACATATCTACAAAGTGGATACCATTTTTGCTTGCTTTTAAAAGCAAATCTAAAAATATATTTCCTAGCAGCTGTGTAACTGCAAAACAAAAAAATCTGCTCCACTGCAGCGCAAATTACTTACTAGATATCTCCAGGGTTCTGATCTTAATGCTTCAGAAATTTGCTTTAGATTTTATTGTATATATTTAGACCAAGGAGCCTATTAGCTTGCGATCTGGGTGAACCTCTGCATTCTCATGAAAATGAGAAATGTGCCACTCTTGGCAACCTAAGGCTATAATTATGTTAATATGACCATTTTAAGACTGAAATATGTTGTTTTAAAATGTTTCTGTATTTTTATTATTCGTAACAATGATCCGAAGAAATTTAGGGAAATGCTAATAAGTTTTTGTTCAGTATCACTTTGTGACTAGAGCATAAAAATGATTCAGATGTGGTATTTTGAGATTTTTAATTTTGACAGAGAATTTCTATCCATAGATAAGTACTCCTGTATATAGTCCATTTTAATAATATAAAAACTACCCAAACCTTCTTTTGTATTTTAAATGTAGATGCAGTGAATATATCTGAAGGGCCATCTCGACCTGTAAGTTCCATGACAGCATTTTTTTTTTTAATTTTTTTATGTTTTATTTATCTTTGAGAGAGACAGCGGGAGACAGCGCGAGCAGGGGAGGGACAGAGACAGAGGGAGACACAGAATCGGAAGCAGGCTCCAGGCTGTGAGCTGTCAGCACAGAGCCTGACGTGGGGTTCGAACTCACAAACGGTGAGATCATGACCCGAGCCGAAGTCAGATGCGTAACTGACTGAGCCACCCAGGCGTCCTTCCATGACACTTGCATTAAATCACCACGCTTTGCAATAATTAAATAAATAAATAAATAAATAACCACAGTTCAAGAAAGAAAGAAAGAAAGAAAGAAAGAAAGAAAGAAAGAAAGAAAAGAAAAGAAAAGGAACGAAAGAAAAAAGAGCACCAAAAACTATCTTTTGAGCAATATGGCAAGATAGCTGTTTTTCTATCAAGGACTATCCTAAAGCACACAGATGCCTGCTTTTAATATAAATGTGGGAGACTAGAATGAACAATATAGTTGGAATTCTGAAAGGATCCAAAAAACTTGTGTCTAGCTTATTGGTTCATCCTTGCCCCCACTACCCAAAACTTTTATTCTGGCTACAGGCAAGATTCCTTCCCAAAGACAGGTTCTCCCAGGTGGCGCCACAGGAAGGGAAGGAGAAGGGCAGGAGCAGAGATGTGGATAATGGCCCGTCTCATAATTTTTATAAATAACTGACGTTTGAATCTCTATCAGTATAAAGTTGATTAGAAATCTTTTACTGAGCCTAATCCGGCTTCAGAATCGCCCATTAATTCGGGAATGGGAATGAGGAAAAGCGCTTTCTTGACTGTGAGTCCATTGCCTATAACCAGACTTTTTTCTCAAGGGTATGTCTTTGGAATATAATGCGGCATGGCACGCTTCCTTTCCGAAGCTCCATCCATTCTTTCTTTCTGGGAGCTCGTGTATCTCATGAAAGTGTGTCATTCTCATCGTGCTCCTATGAATATATTAAAGTGAACATTATCCATTCTATTCATTTTGCTCTCATTTGAGTGAGCCCATGAATGCTTGTGGACAATTGTAATAATAACCCACGCGGTTCACGCTTCCCTGCTCGCAAGCCATACAAGAGTAATTCAGCTCACTTGATGTTCACAGAACTAGGAGGTGTTCCTGAAGCCACCGAGCAGCAGAACCAGAGGTTCAGAAAAGTTCGGTGGCGGAGCCACAATCATGGCGGTAAGAGCACACGCGAGGAGATCCTCAGGAGGAGAAACAGAGTGTTTTCATTCAGCATCCAGTACTCATTCCACCACGACCCACCGCCTTCCCTGGGCGTCACGGTGCAGAGGAGTACTGATGATTAGAGGATGATTAGACCTTTAAAAATGTTTTGTTTTGGAAACTAACTTGTAGACTGCAGCCTGTTGAAGGACAAGTTGAGGTTGAGGGCCATTGGAATGAAGCCTGTGTCTCACTGCACCAAGTATAAGAAACTCCCTTTGTCTGTGTATTCACCCCTGTCTTCCTGTCCTCTCTGGGAGAAGCTTTGTCCCTATGTTGCTTTTGAAGTGAAGTTGGACACTAACTAGTTGGACAACTAGTTGGACAACTAGACCATGTCCACCCCCTCACCCGATGTGGAAGCTTTGTCATATGGACCGTGACTTCCCTTTTTTTTTTAAATTTTTTTTAATGTTTGTTGATTTTGAAGGGGAGAGAGAGACAGAGTATGAGCGGGGGAGGGGCAGAGAGAGAGGGAGACTCAGAATCCAAATCAGGCTCCAGGCTATGAGCTGTCAGCACAGAGCCCGACGCGGGGCTCGGACTCACGAACTGTGAGATCTCGACCTGAGCTGAAGTCTGTCGAGTAACTGACTGAGCTGCCCAGGTGCCCCTGGACCGTGACTTCTTTAACATGGAGTCACTGAGCTAGTGGCTCTCCATTTGTTTCTCATGAGCTGCTGAGATTTGGGGATGCAGGGCTTCCTTTGAATGTAGGAATGCCCAAAGTCCGGCATTTCTTGGGACACAGGGAAGCAGATCCCGTCTCAGAGCGGGAGGCTGCTGGCAGTGTTGAAACCCAGTGGGAAGCGGTGACTGGCCAAACTCCCCCAGCTGTCGAACAGGGCAAGGCCGGGCAGGGCGTGGGTGGAGAGGCTTGCCAAACCCAGCCTCGGGGTATGCACAGCTCCCAAACTGGTTGTCTTGGAGGCTGTTATTTATCCAAATAAGGAGAAGTAGTGGTTTTGCTGACCATCTCAGATTTCTGAGCCATGTCCACTGGCTTGCTGGCTGACTTGACGTGATATTTGAACTGAACACACAAAGGTATTTCTTTGAAATGGAGCCCTCTTGTGGGGCTCACGGACATCCTGGGGTCATCATTTGGAAGGTGGTTTTTCCCCACATTTGTAGATAACGGTAACATGGTCTGGTCTATGTTACTGTTCTCTTGTGTCTTCTGTAACATTCGATACAGATGACTTTGTTCAGGTATTTCTGAACCCAATTTTACATGGTGAGAATACTGACCTTAGGGATCCCTGAACTGCTGCCTTCCTTTGAAGAGTATTCAAAGAAGATCGAGCCTCCACACTGATTTCTTAACACTCGAGTATGAGATTTTTCTGGCACTTCATAGATCCTGGCCCTGTTATTTGACTTTGGGTAAGACATTTGAAGTCTCTGGGCCCCAGTTCCTCATCTGTAATATGGGGATTATAATGTTTATCTGATGGGAATCTGCTGGGAATTAAATGAGCTGGTTTTGGAAAGCATTGGTAAATAGGAAGTCTTCAAAAACATGAGTTTCCTTGCCATTGTTCCGTTTTCTCCTGGCAGATTTAGTTGAAAGTATTTATTTATAGAGAAATCATAAGTAATTAAAATTGTCACCCAAAGTTTAATAAGGTCAGCTTCCTGAATTAGGATTTAACCAAACCCACACTAGAAGGAAGATTTTGATGGGCACTTCCCACTCCCCTTTACTCCCTAGAGCAGTGGTTCTTCAAGAACATTCCACGGACCAGCAGCTTAGCATCACCTGGGGACCTGTTAGAAATGCAAATTCTCAGGCCCAACCGCTGACCTACTATCTCAGACACTCTGGAAGTGGGGCCCATTAATCTGTATTTTAGCAAGTGCTTCTAATGTAGGTTAAAATTGGAGAACCATTTGCTGTTTGGGTCAGAGATCTGTCTGTTCCTCTGGGTCACTTAGCGTTCCCCATCTCTGGTCTCTAATGACGCCTTACTTCCTGCCTGGAATACCTAAGAAAGCAACCTCTTTCTTTCTTCTCTACTGAAGTCTTGCTCATAATGTGTGGATTCATTTCATCTCACCTCTTCAGAGAAGTGTTCCTCAACTATCCCAGCCAGAAGAATCTTACCCTTCTGTAGATTCCGAGAATATTTGTGTATTGCACTCATTGAACGCTTGCCAGAGTTATTCTTGCTTTGTCTTACTTTGAATATTCATGTACGTGCCTCATTATCCCTGCTAGAAGGTAAGCTCTTAAAAGGTGAGAAGTACGTCTTAAAGATCCTTTTCCCCCATCATCAGTCTTAATCCTGAGCTTCGTATACAGAATGACTATTTAGAAAATATGTCATGGATACACAGAATGTGATCATATAGAGACAGTCTAGATGAGACTTTCTCGTTTATGTATAATGAACCTGATGTTAGCATCTGGTTCTGAATGCAGGTTCCACCATGCTTCAATGACTGTTGGAAGACACCCTGAATGGGGGCATCCGGGACCCCTGGCGTGGTCCAAAGTTGCAGCTGCTCTTGTGATCTTTGCCACACCTCCAGTCACACCTGAGGAAGACAGACATGTTTTCAAAGATATATTCATTTAATTTATAGGCCTGGAACCTTTTAGATTCTTTCATAACTAATGAGAGCTGGGAAATTTATGAGTGTATATAATTATACAACAAATGGCATCAATTTCCAGTCTTACAGGAGAGAATTTTCTCAGCTCACACACTCAATACACCTGGGATACCCATGGAACTTCTTTAGGGTTTGAAAGTTGCTTGAGGGGTTGAAAGTTGTTGCTAAAGAGAAGAGCGATTGGCTCTTCTGAAACCATGAAGAATTGGCACAAGGGATGTTTTGATCTGGATCTCCATTGTTGTTTTGTCATGTTTGTTTTAAGGGAAAATTGAACTTGGTGGATTTGTGAATTACTGTCCTTCAGTGTTATCCTCTGGGGTTCTTCCCCTCACAGGATCCTTGCTGCTTTTGATACATTTGTTAATACTGTTCAGCTGAAGGTCAGAATAACAGCAGAACTAAAAAATCGTACATCAGAAGCCTCTTTTTTACCATTTATTTTTATTTACTTTCATTTTTATTTTTAATTTGAATCCAAGTTAGGTAACATGTGGTTAGTTAACATATAGTAATAATGATTTCAGGAATAGAATTTAGTGATTTGTCACTTACATACACCACCCAGTGCTCATCCCAACAAGTGCTCCTTAATGCCCATCACCTATTTAGCCCATCCCACCCACCCACCTCCCTGCCAGCAGCCCTCAGTTTGTTCTCCATATTTATGAGTTTCTTCTGTTTTGGCCCCCTCCCTGTTTTTATATATTATTTTTGTTTCCCTTCCCTTATGTTCATCTGTTTTGTCTCTTAAAGTTCTCATATGAGTGAAGTCATAGGATTTTTGTCTTTCTCTGATGGACTAATTTCACTTAGCATAACGCCCTCCAGTTCCATCCACGTAGTTGCAAATGGCAAGATTTCATTCTTTTTGATTGCTGAGTAATACTCCATTGTATATATATATACACCACATCTTCTTTATCCATTCATCCATCGATGGACAGTTGGGCTCTTTGCATACTTTGGCTATTGTTGATAGTGCTGCCATAAATGTTGGGGTGCGTGTGCCCCTTTGAATCAGCATTTTTGTATCCCTCGGATAAATGCCTAGTAGTGCAATTGCTGGGTCGTAGAGTAGTTCTCTTTTAATTTTTTGAGGAACCTCCACGCTGTTTCCCAGAGCGGCTGCACCAGTCTGCATTCCCACCAACGGTGCAAGAGGGTTCCCCTTTCCCACATCCTCTCTGACATCTGTTGTTTGCTGGGTTGTTAATTTTAGCCATTCTGACAGGTATAAGGTGGTATCTCATTGTGGTTTTGTGTAAAATTCCCTTTTAGACTCACTCTGCTGGCATAACTCACCTCGTGTTGTGTGTTCGTTCTATTCTTTGCTGATAGAACCAGCACATGCTTTGCTTTGATTGATATGAAAACAGAGCAGCCTACAGGCAGTGGGGTGATGCCATTAGAGGGACCTCACTTGTAACCTGGGTCCACAGGGGCGATTCCAGAAGAGTCATGAGGAAAGAGGGACAAGGAGTGGACCCGAAGGAGTTACACGTACCAGGGAACACTCTTGGACACTGCCACAGGGGTCCTGGGATGTGACAGGACAGCGACCGACCAAGAACAAAAGACCATTTGTTTTCCAGCATCCATCAGCCATCGATTTGTTTACACACCATTTTTTCCACTGAGAAATATCTATCCTTCAGCTGTGTCTGTGAGCATAAAATTCTATACAGAATGTCATCAGTTTGTTGAGATACGGTGAGGATGTGTCATATCATCAAACCGAGATTTTTTTTTTTTTTTTCAAAAATTCTTACATCGAGGGGCGCCGGGGTGGTTCAGTCGGTTGAGCATCTGACTCGTGATTTCGGCCCAGGTCATGGTCTCACAGGCATGAGTTCGAGCCCCACATCAGGCTCTGGGCTGGCAACGAGGAGCCTGCTTGGGTTTCTTTCTCCCTCTCCCTCTCCCTCTCCCTCTCTCTGTCTCTCTCTCTGTCCCTCCCCTGCGTGTGCTCGTGCGCTCTCTCTGAAAATAAACTAACTTAAAAAAATGATGACTTATTTAAAAACTGTAGTAAAAATATTCTTAACATTGTTGTGAACATCCTAAAGCTTTATAGCGTTATATCAACTTTTTTCACTCATCGTATAGTCAACTTGGTCGGTTTCCCTGATGAAAGGTTAGAGGGGCATAGGATACAGTGACAGAATTATAATAGCTCTTTCAGTGACTCATACACCTCTGAGAGATACAGTCCCAGGGATGTCACTCGGCATTGGGATTGGAGTCAGAGAGGTGAGGAATGCTAATCAAAGGAAGCCTAGCCATTTTATCCCATAAGTCATGTGGCGTCTGTGACCGATGAAAGTCTATGTGTGTGTATATACACGTTTGCACGTATATGACTAGTGATGCAGTGATATCTGTATAGTGATAATCAGTGATACAGAACAGAGAAGTACATGTATGCAAGTGTAATGTATACAGACATATACTACCATACATGTAACTAATTTTGAGGCAAGTAGATAAAACCTAGTAGTAATCAAGACAGTGTCTGGATAATTGGATCCAAAGTCCCCTGAGATGTCAATTATTTTTTTCCTTTGCTGTGAAAATCTGGACCAGAGAATGAAGCAGACAAGGTACTGCTCAAGCCGAGTTCACCACGCTGCCTGCTGAAGTTCAGAGCTCAAGCAGATAAACATTCAGTAGTCCCTGCGGGGAAGGCCTTGGGGGCACGGTTCCTCTCAGAGCAGCACAGTGTCTTAGAGGACACATGGTTTCCCACTTAAACTGTGAAGGAAGCAGGGACACCGTGGCGAACCTGAAGACGGGCATTCTTGCCGCCTCACGACTTTGTCACCACGCGAGGTTGGGCGAGGTTTGAAACTCCTGACGCTTCCTTTTCCTAACCAGTCACATGGGGATAGGAGTATCAGATCTGTGTGTGGTTCCCCGAGTTCAGAGGTCCGCGAAATAGAATCACAATTGTAAGCTGCAGACGGCTGGGTGACCGTCTTGTGTCTGTGGATCGGGGTGTCCGTAACCATCGCAAACCCTTCATAGAATGAGAAACATTGTCAATAAACAAAGCAATGTATTATATGTTGCGGAGTGCGTGTTGACAAGCCAAATGGGAGTTCAGGGAACAGTCAGGAAAGGAAAAATAAAGTCGAAGGCACTGAGAAGTTCTATTTGGGTGACAGAAATGACTTACCACTAGAACAAATCTAGAAGCCCCAAAGGGAGATGCATAAACAAATAGCGTCCTTACGGGAAATGCGTGAGTGTGCAGGGGGATGGGGATGAAAAACGAGGACTTATTTGCACTATCTGTTACAAGTGGTAGAGAGAAGATACTGTTTTATAAACTGTAACTATTTTAGGTGCGAAAGGAGGTTGTCCTTGGCCTGGATGATACAGGAGTATCCCAGAAGATTAAGTATCAGTGAGAGAAGCACATTTTTCTTTTATCTGTCCCTCAGCTCCACACAGTTACTGACTGTGGCTTGGAAGCTGAGTGATTTATTTAACATCCCTTTATTCTGTTCCAGACTGGGATCTTTAATCACCGTTGGGCAGTGTTACGTCAGCTGGGTCCCGGTACTGGAGGGCTCACCAGTGCTTCCCATGTCAAAATATTTGTGGAAATAACGCTCCTCTTAAATACAGCCGTCAGCTAACCACTGACTGGACCATCTCTTTGCTGAGAATTGAATAATTTTGGCAACAGTCTGTCTGTCTCGTGTCTGGGAGACATTCCATTTATGATCAAATGAAACATTAATAGTTTCGCGAAGACCTCACAAATGACCGCCTTTCCAATTTTAACAGTGTAAGCAAGACGGACTTGAAATTTCCCAACGTCATAATTACTTCCCTTCACCACGCCGTCTTCATGCTCATAAGCACATTTTAGATTTCCTTTTATCATATGTAATTTTTTAAAAGCCAATAAAGAAATGAACGAGAGAGAGGAAATAGAAATAAATTTCCACAAGACTGTTAGCCTTACCAGAGCATAAAAATTATTTCCTGTTGAGGTAATGCTGAATATTTACTAGCATGTTCTTTTTTAATACTAACTCCAAAGAAATACATTGCTTCCACTTTGCTTATCGTGCCAGTTAATGAAAGGAAGAAGGGGCATCGAGAGTGGAACACTCAATACACCACTGGGAAGAACAAATTCACAAAGGCTGCAGCCTCCCAAGGTGGGTCACGCAGAGGAGGGTCCGGTGAAGAAAGGACGCCAGAGCGCGGGGACGCGGTGGTTGGCCGCACCCAGGATGAGCCACATTTTGGGGTGAGTTCTCCTGAATGAGCTGTTCTCTGGAGAGCACGAGCCGGACAGGTGAAGTCAAATCCTGCACAGCACCAGGATATTGCTTTAGGAAATTAGCCCGCCTGGTTCTTCACCGGGCACTCGAGGACCTTAGGGTCCTCTCTCGAGGGTGACCTGTGTGCTTCGTACTGGAGGATATTTAACTCATCCTGATTCCCTGCAGCTTTCAAACTCCTGATGGTGAATTACAGCTCTCCTCATGACGAGGCCATGCGCATACTCTCCAGACCGTGCCCTGAAACGTTTCAGAAAAGTGAAAGGAAATTGCTCTGAACGTGACGGGAAGGAAGAGATGGGAGACGTAAACCAGAACTTCTCTCACCTTGCACCCCCCACCCCGACTTGCAAGGCAGCTGGGTCAACAGAAGCCACCTGTTTCCGCCGTAGCCGGCGTGGACGCCCGTGTGGAGTATGGCGTGAGGCACGTAGCGAAACAGTGGTGAGCGCTCAGCGCGTCTGTTTTCCGGGGGGGACAGCGTGGCCCAGACACTGCACATTCATTCATCCGTTCTTACAAGCCGTCCTGCTTGTGTAAACAGCAGGTAAATCAGTACAAGAGCCGTTAGGACATCTGATGCCAGAAAGCGGGGTCTTCGGGGGATATGGTAGGGGTGGAATCACGGCTTAATCAGACGAGGGAGGCCAACCCCTACATCTCCCTTCCTGGAAAACGTGTGTTTGACTGCAGAAGCAAAACCTGCCAAATGTTCCAGGGGCTGATAGCGCGCGTGCTTCCCATACTCTGGTGAGAAATCACAAACTCCTGCTGATGAGATTAAACATCGAAACAAGCGTTCTCTCATTCCTTCTACTCTTTTCCGACCTCTTAGGTGGCATCTGTTACCACCACTTCATCCAAATATTGTGTCTAACGAGGCATCTTAGGAGGGTGACAGTGCCCCGTGCTCCGTGGTCCCCCGCCCTTAATAGCCACAAAGCATTCTGATGGCGGTAAACAGTTTTCTTTAGAAAGCCTGAAGCACTGACTGGATTTGAACCTGAGAGACGTCATGGAATTCTTTGGGTCAGCAAGAACAGCCTCGAAAAGCCTTAAAATGTTTGAAAAATGCACAGGCTTCCCAGAGCCTGGTCGCGGGGTGTGGCGTGAGGCCAGTGGGTTTCCAGCCCAGCATTTCGAGTTACTTGTCGCTGGATTCCCACTTGGATAGCTTTCCTTTCCCCTCCGTCCCTAAGGGCTCAGAGAGCATGGTGGTGATTAAACAGAGCCTACCCGCCAGCTAAGGAAATGCTTTTTCTCCGTCACCTTTTGGGAGTGAGGCGTTGATACCTGTCCTCTGTTCAGCGCTGCACAAGCCACTTCTTGTTGGGAACACACACCTTCTTGTGCCTGTCGCCCCGCAAGAGATCAGCTGCATTGACAGCAGTTGCCAATGGGGCGGGGGGAGGGGGTTGGGGTGCCTCTGGAGACTGCCCTGGTCTCTGCTCCTCAGCCTTGTTGAAGGTGGGGCAGAAGGATTCTGGCTCCCTTTCTGGAATCCCCTCGTGGTGTAGCCCTAGTTTTCCCTCCCTCTTCTCTCTCAGGTATGTTTCCCAGAATGATCGCAGTTACTTGCCCGGCGCTGGGTAGGAGTGATTCATGGCTGCTACCCAAAGTGCATCTTGGTAAAACCAGGCTGGTTAATTAATAGACAGCCTCCTTAATCACCCCTCTGTTTTCTTTCTGCTGTTCAAAACCAGGAGGGGAGAGGCTCGCGTTCCCTTGACTGGCCAGGCCACCGACTTCAAAAGTGTGGCAGCAGAATGAGTGTTGGGTGCTGCTGGCCTATCTAGATTTTTCTCAGCGGCTCACACTCGGAGAGTTGGTCCAATACGGTAATTAGCGTCCCGGGGTTTCCGATGGTCTTGTGGTGGCTGGTTGTCTGTTTCAGGGAGCCTGTTTGCCTCTCCGTCCGGTCTAGTTTGTCACGTTCCTTTCACTGTTAACCCATTTACCTAGGCCTCTCGGAGTCTGTTCGTTGGTGTGTGTTTTCCGTGTAAGCAATTGTTACAGGCCTGAGTCACCCGTGAGGTAGCCTGTGGTTGGATGTGAGCTGAGGTTACTCAGTGACTAATTTCCAAGGGGAGGAGAAATTGGCTTATCATGGGGAGGACTACTTTTCATCCATGCCTGTGACAGCCTCACTCGGAAGACTGGGGGAAACAGAATGGTTTTTTTTACCGGTTGTAAACACTCAACCTGGGAACGTTTTAGGATCTGTGGCCTTTGCGATTTCTTCCCTGAAGACAAAGCTGTCTAAAACATCCAAATGTGGAACTGAGGATTTAGATGAAACCAGCAAACAAAGAAAGCGCATAATTGGGAGCTGAGCCAATGTGCTGTTTTCACGGCGTTAGTTGTACAGGTGATTTCCTTAAGAAAAAGTAAGTGGCTTTAATTCTTTGAGGATGAAAGAGTCTTATAACAATCCTTTTCAGTTTTGTCCGGTTACTTCATTGTGTGGTCTGACTGACTGGTGTGTTTACAAATTCTAGACTTGGAAGGGTGGGGTTTGAAATACAATAAACTGTACAGAATACTCCCTTTCCGCAAAGAATATATATATTTTAAATACTCCACAAAGAGACGTGATTACATGAGACAGCTTCCCAAAATGATTTGAAATAAACATTTTGCATGCTAGATTTTTTTTTTCCAGAAACAATTGTAAGTTTTTTGCCCCTTCTTATCTTACATTCAGGCAACTTCTAAGTGAGCAATGTTTGATTTAACTTACTGTGTTTTGGGGAAATGAAATATAGATATGTGTTAGGATTCCTAACTCAAATTTCAGATAATCAATTTGAAACTGCCCCCAGATTCTTTCTGGTCTCTAGGAAGTGTGGCCCAAACAGCGTACTGAGGTCTGTGCTGTGGGCAGAGGCAGTGGCCTCTCGGTCAGAGCCACGGTGCTGAGCTCCGGAGGAAGCCCCACTGTTTATAAGAACGGGAAGCACTCAAACAAGAGAAAGCAGGGGTTTGGGCAGTAATGGCAAGAGGGAGAAGTGATGCTCAACAAAGTAAGGCGTAGAGTAAGGAGAATTATCTGGTTCATACATTGCCAGTGATTCTAGTGAAGGTAATCGAATATTTTCTTTGTCTGGGCCGAGGTATAGGCAAATGGAGATCCGAGATCCGAGTTGTGTTCTGGTAAGGTGTGAAAAGACCCCTTATTCCTGGGCTTAAGTTAGCTTTTTCTTGCTGTAAAATGAAATTCTTCAAAGCCTACATAAAGACATTAAGTGTTGAGGGCTTCTGGGACAGAAGTGTCTGTGACACAAGGTTTCCAGATATTTTGAGAAAAATAACAGGATAAGATTAGTGACATCAGAGACTGGCGGGAGAAAAAGCGAGTCAGATATACTGATATCTGATATACTGTATACTGATATACAGATAGAAGGTGAGTCACAGTAGTGTGTGATGTGTGTGTGTGTGCCGCTAATTTATTTTACTTTTGAAGTTTGACATAATTTTCTCCTAAGAGGTCTGACTTCCAGGCCTAGTGCAGGAAGAACTCAATATGCATTTAATGCCATTTGTGTTAAGAAAACAGAACAAAACCGTGCAGGTGCCTGATGCTAGGAGATCTCTCCACGGAAAGAGCACTAAGCTGTAACACTGGGACTTCTTAAGATTATGTATTATAGAATCTTAACCATCATCCCGATTGTCAATCAGAGAGTGAATAACTCCTGGAGGCTACAAAGTCCACTTTTTACTGGAACAGCAAGTGGTCTCCTTGGGTGATCATGGCGAAGACTTGAAAAAGATTCTCTTTTCATCTCCCCGTCGCTTCTGCCTCATTTTCAGAGAGAGTGCCTTTGGTTGATCCATATCCTTTCGTGGATGAACCTCAGTTTTAAAATTTTAAAGGTTCATCCTAGTTGTAGGCTTAAAACATTTTCCCACAGTCTGATGGAACCATCGTGTCCTTCTCTTCCTGGGCTGAGGGGAATTGCTGAGGAGGACATCACCATGGGTTCTTTTATCAGGGGTCTTGTGAAGTCAGTCAGAGCTTGGCAAAGCAAGATAGGAATTCTACCAAAGACTTCCAACCTCCAAGTCACCAGGATTGATGGAGGCATTCAATCTTAGGTCACCTGTTCTGTCATAGCTGAGTCCTTGTATTCACCGCCACTGTGGAGGACTCAGGTGGACAGTGATTCTTTCAGTGACCCCGAGGGGTGATGGCAACGTTAGTTTGAGATGGACAAGACAAGGCTGATAGGCAGCATTACCACTGGGTACATGATGCTGATTGCGTACAGATAGGACCCATCCTGGTTGGCCAGAGTCCCATTCCGGTTGGTTGGCACCCATGTGACATTAGCTACCAGATGGTAAATATTTTGACTATCACCCGTATTTGCATATGAGTGCACAGCATATCAGAATTACCGTTGTTACTTCTCTTTCTGAATTCATCTGTACGTGGCAACAAGAAAGTCTAGTATTAGAGATTTGTGTGTGTTTTATTTTAAAAGTTCGTTATATAATGTACCTCCCAACCATTTCTTCTCACATCAGCAAACTTGTTTGTTTTTTTTTTTAATATCTATGCAGGTGTCTGTGTTGTTGTTTTTAAAAATGTTTTGATGTTTATTTTTGAGAGAGTGACAGAGACAAAGACAGAGTGCAGGTGGGGCGAGAGCAGAGAGAGAGGGAGACACAGAATCCCAAACAGGCTCCAGGCTCTGAGCTGTCAGCACAGAGCCCAACACGGGGCTCAAACTCATGAGCAGCGAGATCATGACCTGAGCCAAAGTTGGCTGCTTAACCGACTGAGCCACCCAGGCACCCTGGTATCTCTGTTGTTTTAAAAGAAATTTACTCAACTTTTCATTAATTAAAATTAATTTTCTATTTTCCTTTCATTAATATCCCTTATCCTTCTAGACAGTTCTGTACTACTTGAATTATTAATGTGTCTTCTTACTCTTTTGCCAGGAAAGGGGGGCGTTCACTGTGTGTTAATTGGGGTCAATTTGGATCCCCCAAACTCTGATGTAATCTGAGGCCAGATAAAGACGACTAATAGTTTGGATTATTGTTTATCCAGAGGGATAAACAACAGACATTTGGAACCTTTTTTAAGAAATGGTATCAGGGGCGCCTGGGTGGCTCAGTCGGTTAAGCGTCCGACTTCGGCTCAGGTCATGATCTTGCGGTCCGTGAGTTCGAGCCCCGCCTCAGTCTCTGGGCTGACAGCTCAGAGCCTGGGGCCTGTTTCAGATTCTGTGTCTCCCTCTCTCTCTCTGACCCTCCCCCGTTCATGCTCTGTCTCTCTCTGTCTCAAAAATAAATAAACGTTAAAAAAAATTAAAAAAAAAAAAAAGAAATGATATCAGTAATGACAATAGTTACCTGTCTTTTGTTGCACTTGATTTGCCCTGCACACTCGCTGTGTTATGTCTTACACACGGTGGCATGTTTGAATCTGTATGAATTTATCTTTACCTTTGTTTGGATTAAATCTTGTGTTGTGTGGTCTGATTGCGTGGGGAGTTTGGCCAGATATGTGCTGCTGCCTAAGCCAGTGCCTCTTGTCTTTTATGATCTATGAAGCCCTGCTTTACTTAACCACTTTTCTTTTCGCTGAGCCTTGCCTTGTGAAAGATGGGGTGGTAGAGATATTTATGAAGGATCTGTGTAGATCTGTTGCAGAACTTCTGACGTATGGTTACTCAGCCATTGTGGGAGGACAGTCTTGTGTGTCATCACACACTGACCTTGGGGATGCCCTCCTGGTCTAAGGCCCTGAGCCCCTGAGTTATGAGGGTGTCAAGTGAGTGAGCAGAGGGAGGACCATGTGGGGCGTCAGGCCTGGGCCACGTGGAGCAGATGCACCTGGAGCCAGACCTTGACCCTCAGTCTTGGTTTGGATCCACAAGGGCCAGGAAATGGGGAGAGAGTCCCAGGGGTGAGGACAGCCTGAGGACGTCCCAGATTTGGTTTAGAGGGGGGAACCGACTAGCCTGTTGTGGGAGTGCACGTGGGGCTAGTGGAGATAAAATTGTAGCTGCACGTGAGAAGCCTGCATACTCTGGGGCCCCCACCAGGGCATTGAGGAACCAAATCAGTGATGCACAGGTAACACACCCTCGGAAGGTTCCTTTTGCTTGCTACATATTTGCGTCTTGCCTGCATTTGTTTTATTGGTCATTTCTGTTAGAAAATCCGGCATCATTTATAAAACTCCCGGACCAGGGATTCTGCACTGGTGGATTCTTCCAGAGGCAAGATAAGGAAGCTGTGGGGTTCCCAAGGCCTCTTCCTCTGTGTGTTCATCTAAGAAATATACAGAGGAACGTACCTTCTCAAGGGCAGGAACTTGGGGGCTTATTTAGAACAATGTCTTATTCTTAGCAAGTGCTTGGTAAATATTGCTTACTAAATGAATGCATTTGTAAGATAAGGAAACAGTACGTATTCAGAACATTGGTCTCTGTTTCATCCTCATTCAGCCTTCTCCTGTTGCCTCTGTTTTTTGTTTTTGCTTTTTCTATCCCTCCCCATCACGCGCACTGTGGGCCTCTTGACTGCCCACTTTGGTTTTGGTCCATTTGAGCCCACCTCCTCTCTTCCTCATGCCCCTACCTCACCCACCTCCCAACCCTTCATGTTCCCCCTGTCTGTCACATCTGCCAAAAGTCTAGACAGGAATACGGGCTCCTGTGATGGTACAAATAGAACTTGAAGAGTGAGCTTGGTAGATGCCAAAGCTGTCCATCCCTTCCCGGTAGCCGTTTGGAGAATCTCGGTGAGTTAGTTATTACCTTCTTTGGCTTTGACCAAAACAAAGTGTATCAAATATTCATATTTTGAATTAATTTGTATTTTTTATTCTGCCCCTTGCTACACACAGTAGCGTAATTGCAAATCAGTTTCCCCTTGCCCCCTTACCTTGATTCTTTTTTTATTGACATATAATTGACAAGGTAGCATTATATTAGTTTCAGATGTACAACATAGTGAGTTGATATTTGTGTATATTGCAAATGATGACCAACAATAAGTCCAGTTAGTATCCATCACCACACATATTTATAGTTTTCTTGTGAGAAGAACCTTTAAAATCTACTCCCCTACTTACTTTCAAATATACAATACAGTATCACTAATTACAGTCACCATGCTATACATTATATCCCCATGACATTTATTTTACAGCTGCATATTTATACCTTTTGACTCCCTTTACCCATTTCACCCAACCCCAACATCCTGCCTCTGGCAACCACCAGTCTGTTCTCTGTGTCTATGATTCTTAAGTCATTGATTCTTTACCCCTCGTTTCGTGCAAAGGAGAGCTGATGGAAGACCGAGTGGGAGTCTTCAGTCTCCTGGACTGGATGGTAATGACACCACCCAGAAGTCACTGCTGCCTGGGCAAGAAGTACTTGGCTTACGACGGGCAACTCCATCAGGCTCTTTATCACATGGCAGACCCAGAAGGGTTTTCTTAGGATTCTCACTCTTCACCATGCCTCAGATTCCTTTCCCTCTTCTCTACCTTACCCACCCACCCCCCCACCACCATGAGTTTTGCCTCCAATTACATTCTTACCTCTCAGATCATTATTTTCTCCCAACCTCTTGGAGCTGGTTTCTCCAAGGCTCAAGTAGAGGGCTGGTGAAATAATGAAACTTACTTCCAAGTTTTCCCTGTGCATCTCATTACCCTCTCTGGCCATGTCTCTAGATTGTCTCTGCTTGGAGAGATGGGAGAGATGCTTAGTAACTACTTTCCAGGGCCAATACTAGAAAATGCGCCCCGGACAAATTTTAGAAAATAATATTTTAGCACTTTTGATACATTAGATTTGCATTTATTAAGTGTCTCTAAGAAGCTGTGACCTGCCAAAGCAAACCACTGCGGTGTTTTCCCCCCAAACCCTCACAATGTTGAGCTCTTTATTGGGCGTATTTGTTTCTTGGGGTTGCTGTAACTAACTACCACAGACTTAGTGGCTTAGAACACCAAAAGTGCATTCGCTTACAGTTGTTGAGATCAGAAGTGCAGAATGGATTTTACAGGCAATATGAAGGTACTGGCCGTGCCTCACTCCCTTTGGAGGCGCTAGGGGAGCATCTGTTTCCTTGCCTTTTCCAGCTGCTAGAGGCCACCTGCAACTCTTGACTCCTGGCCCCTTCCTCCCTCTTTACAGTTATCATCAGCAGAGCATCTTTTAGTCTCTCTCTCTGGCCCTGCTTCTGTCCTCTCGTCTCCTTCCCTGACTCTGACCCCCTCCTCTCTCTTGCACATATAGTAGGATAGCATTGGGCCTATCTGGATAATCCCGGATATTCTTCCCATCTCAATATCCTTAAAAAGGAACATCCGTAAAGTCCCTTTTGCCACGAAAGGTAACATGGTTCCAGGTTCCAGGGATTAGAGTACGGGCATCCTGCTGAAGGAGGGGCCGTGATTCAGCCTGCTACATCAGGAAAGCCACACTGTCACACCGAGACATCTCTACGAACATGAATATCAAAGGAGATTTTCTAACGTCTTGTTTTATTTTCAGATGCAGAGAGAAATTGTTTATGCAAGAGGAGATGGCCCTGGTGCCTCTCGGCCTGGATCCACAGCTCATCCACCCCATGCCATTCCAAGTTCTCCACCATCCACTCCCGTGCCCCATTCCATGCCTCCTTCCCCATCCAGAATTCCTTACGGGGGCACCCGCCCGATGGTTGTTCCTGGCAACGCCACCATCCCCAGAGACAGACTCTCCAGCCTGCCAGTCTCCAGATCCATCTCACCCAGCCCAAGCGCCATTTTGGAAAGAAGAGATGTGAAGCCGGACGAAGACATGAGTGGCAAGAACATTGCCATGTACCGAAACGAGGGCTTCTATACTGATCCCTACCTTTATCACGAGGGACGGATGAGCATAGCCTCTTCCCACGGTGGGCACCCGCTGGATGTCCCTGATCACATCATTGCATATCACCGCACGGCAATTCGCTCGGCGAGTGCATACTGCAACCCTTCCTTGCAAGCAGAAATGCATATGGAGCAGTCACTGTACAGACAGAAATCAAGGAAATACCCAGATAGCCACTTGCCTACTCTGGGCGCCAAAACACCTCCCGCCTCTCCCCACCGAGTCGGTGACCTGAGAATGGTAGACATGCATGCCCACCATAACGCCCACGGGCCCCCTCACACCCTGCAGCCAGATCGGGCCTCTCCAAGCCGCCAGGCCTTCAAAAAGGAGCCCGGCACCTTGGTGTATATTGAAAAACCACGGACCGCTCCAGGATTATCCAGCATTGTGGACTTCGGCCCACCTCTAGTTGAGAAGCAAGTGTTTGCTTACAGCACTGCTACAATACCCAAAGATAGAGAGACCAGGTAAGATGGTGAGGGTGGCCGCGGGTGGTCTGCGTGCGCCTGGGAGTTATTGAGGACCCTTCTTGAGAGTCAAACCGAGGGAACCGGTGTCGACTGAGCACCGGCCCTGTGCAGCGTGCCCTGCGGGTGTTGGAGAAGCCACAGAGTAGGATCAAAGGCCATCCTTGTCTGCAAGGAGTTTCTGAACAGTGGGGGGGTCAAGTGAAGCAGGCCAGTAGCCATGCTAAAGGGCGGGGGGCAGACACACAGTGCGGTGACGCATGCTGCGGGCAACGCCAGCCTGGGGGGGCATGGGTCTAACGTCATCATCAGCGTAAATCTGAATAAGTGGAAAGAAAATTGTGATCAGCAGAAACCATTTGGACTAACAGATCAGGAGCTCATGGGAATTGATCTGTGCACGAAGAAGAGTGAGCGGTTCAAGTTGTAAGTGTTCGAAATGGCCATTTGTGTTTTTCCTTATAGAGTGCGCTTTTGCTTTCTCATCTGGCCTTCGGAAGTGGAAAGAATGTGTCACTGTCTGTCATCTAGGATGATAAAGCATGGATTTGCATAAAAATAGATTGGTTTAGATTTAATACTCATTCAGAAGTGGTACTGAGATCAGCAAAATTTGTCTAGGGAATGAGACACTCCGAGTATCTAAATTTCTTTTTTAATGTATGTATTTTTATAACTTTCCAGCCCAGTCCATTTTTAAAACTCTGCAAAGTTCATATAATAATAGAAAAGCTAATTTGGATAGAGGGACTTTCTCTAGCCTGAATTGGTTGAAGGAAGCCAACATAATAATTATAATCCTAAAAATCTGGTTGAGGAAATGGAGTCTGAAAGAGGTTAAGCATCTTACCTGTTGTCACATATGAATTCAGTTACTCAGCACTTTATTAGAACCACTATTCCCTGTTCCTCACCAAAAGGGTAGTATCACTTACATACTATTATCATCCCTATTTTATAGATGCAGAAACTGAGGCTCAGAGAGGTTAAGTACTTCCTCAAGGTCATAAAGCCAGTAAGTGGCATAGAATGTCCATATCTATTAAAGAGTCCATACTTTTTTTTTTTTTTTTACCACTGTGCAATATTCTGCCTGATGGGTGAGGATTTATGAGCTACACGTTTACCCAGCAGAGAGGTAAATTGAGGTGTGCATTCTGAGCATTTCAACTAGAATTCTTCAAAATTTGTTTCGGGACCGGATGCTAAGTAACTGCTCCTAAAGGATATTTACAGTCATAAACATGGTAGCATTTGCATAATTATGCTGCTAAGTATATACAGGCCATTTAAAATATAACTGCCCTAGCTAGTATATTAGCGCAATTATGCAGCAATGGGGAAAGAAAGAAAACATTTTTGATAGATTTTATTTGCAAAAAACGAATCGTATTTTGTGAAAGTATTTTGTGAAAGTTTAAAAACAAGAGCACCGGAAACAATTACTGAAGCACAAAATTAGAGCCCATTGTTTCCCCCTGTACTGTGCTGTCATCCTGGATGCATTTAATCTGTATACTTTTAAGAGTTCAACCCTTAAAAGTCCACCTTCGTGAATGCAGGGTCCTGTAAAGCGCCAAATCAATTTCTGTTGCCATTGCAAAATATTAAAAAGCAAATAAATCTTGAGAGTGCTTTTCATATGAAACTCTGAAGCGAAATTCTACATCTAAGATGTGAAGCTACAAAAACACAGGAGGGGGACTAAGAAATCAGTAGCGTTGCTTTCTTTTGGGCACTGATGAATTCAAGTGCTGTTCAGAAGAGCATCGTATATGAAATGGCCCAGATAACTGCAGGATGTTTGAAATCAGAGAGAAAAATTCTTTCTTTCCCATCTGTACTTAGGAAACCTCCAACGGTAGCTTTTTTGGGGGGGAGGGGAGTGTGAGAAACATGATTTTATAACAGCTCTATTGACTTGAAAATGACGAGTTAAAGATAAATTTCATGTCGGTTCTTATATTTAGTCATGTGCCTTGATCTAAAGAATTTGGCTTCTCTTTTCTTATAGAGATGTTTCCACAAGGCATCTAGCGATGACAAGTTATATATAGAAGATCTGGGGGGAAAATAGCGTCTATAATAGAACATAGATGATGGTAGGGCTCTCCTCCTGAGATGGCCATGGATCTTGGGGGCAGGGGAGCAGATTCCAGCCACTTTGACTTTCAAGACAGCAATTCTTCTATCTGAGCTTCTAGAAAGAAAATGATCTCAGGTGTTAAAGTGGCTTTACACAGATGACGTCCCTTCAGCTGGGACCCCAAGAAGAGAATGGTCCATGTGGCTATGAGGGAGTGCAAGGCGTAGGGGAGGGCGTGTGACAGATGACTCCGTGCATGAGGTTCTGTCTTCCCTAGGCTATAAAATTCCTTCATTAAACAGCATCGTTATTTCTATTCACGGCACATAAAACAGCCCTTAAGAACTGTAAAAATCTAGGACATTTATGTTTTGCTACTTTCTATTTATAGTGTGGATCCTATAATGTAAAGTATCTTTATCGAAAGAACACTCAGAATTCAAGAGTGCTCATTGCAAAGTGACTAATCGCTCTCTTTCCAAATGTATAACAGATTCTTCCTAATGTAATATTTTTCAAGACATGGTAAACTCATATTTTTATACCATTCCACACTACCGTGGCTAAATTCAACAAATGAGTGAAGAATCCAGCGGGGAGCAAATTCTTGCCCCGCCTAGGTACCTGCATGTGGAGAAAGAAAAGCCATGTGAAATCCCATCGTGATTTCTAAGAATTCCCAGATTTAGAGAAGCAGAGTTCCCTGCCCTGGGCCAATTAGAAGAGGACAGGGAGCTTCTGTGTACGGGAGGAAGCCCACATGCTCGCTGGTAGCTTATGTCTGTTCTTAATCACCTCATCTCACTTTCTTTATGAGGATTATGTGTTACTGTGTTGGTAGCTTTGAGGGGTGGGATGCATGCTTGGTTGAACAACTGATTGAGTGAAAGTCTAAATTTAAATTTATGTCGTTTAAAAATGGTCACAGTAGGGGTGTCTATGTGGCTGTCGGTTAAGCTTCCGACTCCGGCTCAGGTCATGATCTTACAGTCCATGGGTTTGAGCCCCGCGTCGGGCTCTGTGCTGACAGCTCAAAGCCTGGAGCCTGCTTCAGGTTCTCTGTTTCCCTCTCTGTCTGCCCCTCCCCCTCTTGTGCTCTGTCTCTCTTTCTCTCTCTCAAAAATAAACATTAAAAAAAAATTTTTTTTAAATGTTCATAGTGACTGGTAGACCTTTGAAGGTTTTCTAAACTATGCTCTATCCTACTGGAGAAGTGAGCCTGAATGACTGAAAAATAATAATTTTTTTCCTTTTCCTGAATGTGTAGTCCAAAGTGAGCCACATCAGAGACCTCCTAAGTAGTTACACTTGGGATCTTTCTAGAACAAGGTTTCTTAGCCTCTGCACTAATTGATATTTGGGACAGGATAACGTGTTGTTTGCAGGGACGGAGGGGTTCCCCTGAGATTCAAAGGATATTTAGTGGCATCTCCAGCTTCTACCCCACTAGATGTCAGTAGCAAAACTCCCCTCTACCCTGCCCTAGTCATGACAATCAAAATATCTCCCGAGGTTGCCAAATGCACCCCCTGCACTGGGGGGATGGGTTCAAAATGCCCCTGTTTGAGAAGCACCCCTCTAAGGGAAATGTGGACTTTTTCTACTCAATGAAGTGGAGAAACGAAGGAATGCCAATTGTGACCTTCATAAAACATGGCTCCAATTCTGCCCTTCACCTCTTGGGAAAGCAACTTCATTATTGTGGGAACGTACTATTGGTACTGTTACCTTTGATTCAATCAATCTGTGATCAGCGATTTATGGAGAGGCCACAATGTGTCCTGTTTATGAACGTGAACTCCAAAGCCAGACTGCCTGGGTTCCATTCCCAGTTCTAACACTTGCTAGCAGTAGAGACTTTGGACAAGTTACTGAATCTCTGTCTCAGTTTGCTTATCTGTAAAATAGAGATGATAGTAACGAATCTACCTCACGGAGTAGAACAACTCATGACAGTTAAGTGCCGTGTCCCGTGCCTGGCACATAGTAAGTGCTCGAGTGTCCCCACTTTGAGCAAAGCTCTCTGCTACATGCTGCTAAACAGACGTCAGTACGCAGAGCTGCCCAGGACACAAGACCGTACCTAAAGAAGCAAGGAAACAAATTGTCCAGTGTATCACCAGGAAGAACATAATGCAGGTGGGGGGTGTGTAGACAATAAAACTGAAGTGTGAACAGAGAACAGAATTAACTGGGCTTAAAGATCCAAACTAGAATGTCGCGAATATCAAAGCCACTTTCAAATCCATTTCAGGGGAGTAGTCAGGGTTACATCTCTTCTTGGGTCCAGGAGCAAAAAGACAAGCCAGGATTAGGGCATCCTTTTAAATGCACCAGAGCTATCTAATTGATGACAAAGAGACCTACCAGGTAGAGCTGACATTATGAGTTTATCTGTTTTGATGCCTAACAGTGCCTGACTGATTCAGCCCTTGTCTGAATTGCTTTCCCATGTGGCTCTAATTATGGATCAATAAATGTTTATTGAGCCCCTCTTAAGTGCTGAGCTGAGGACTGGATGCTTTACAGCGTACAAAGAAACATAGATGTGGTCCCCATGCACAAGGACTAGAAATCAGGAAGACAGCATATAAAACGTTAAAACGTATAAAAACATATAAGCTGTGCCACAGTTCCGTACGGGAAGCTTCTGAGCTACAATTGTAGGTTAAATAACTGTTTTTGCAGGAACAACCACAGCAGTAGGGTTTCCTTCACGGGTGGTGCCCAGGGATGTCCTTGTTGTCACCTAAGAGTGACACTATCTCCTAGTGAAGAAGAAAGAAGGGAGGAGGCCATGCCAGGCCACTAAGGGGGAAAGAGTGTCTCTCCCTGAGGCTGGGACTCCGGGGGAGATCTGTTCTCACACCTCCACGTCCAGCTGGAAAGTCAGGACACGTTTTTTTCTTGAAAACAATGGGGAACAATGATAGCACTAATAATACATTGTAGGTTAAAGAGGCTTCTGTGGGCCAGCTGGAAATCCAACCACCAATTCCAAGTTCTAAACAATGAAAGTACAAGTAAACTTTTCAATTACAAGGCTATCATCATCTGGGGACTGCTTGTACATAATTAATTCAAAAGAAGTGATACAGACAGTAATTGCTGTGAATTCAGAAGAAAAGAGAACTTTCCTGAACTTACACTGGTCTGGGAGCTTTCATGAGAATGTCGGAACGGACTGCAATTTAAGGGACATACACAATGAAGTGAAAAGATAACATTTGGAAAGACAGACTGATCTCGATTCAAAATTTGCTCTATTTCTGCCATTATGGTACTATAAAAAATAGCATCTGGATATGACGTTTTGCCAGCCTCAGAAGTCAAATGAGCGCCAATAAATTGAATTATTACTTAATTCATAGGAATATAACTTCATGGTTGAGTATTCTTTGCTTGTCATTCCTTAGGCTGCTAGATGCAGGCAAGAACTGACTGGTAAACACAATACTTAACGAACTGACAAGTTTATGAAGGTAGCTTTGCTCTCACACAAGGGATATTCTACCAAAAATACCAGTGGAATGAATGTCACAAGGTCTGTGTTACTTTAAGCAAACCAATTTCTCAAAAGGGAAAGCCATCATCTGTCACTAATTAGATGAAATTAAATGCACCCTGTATCTTCTTTGAATATTCACGAGGTGCTGTCAGTCAGATGCCTGACGTCTGAAACCAGAAGCAAAGCCAGAGTAACCTACATCCTGTGGATTCAGATACTCCCTTCTCCTTGCCTTCTTCAAAAAGAGGAATAAATGTTTAGGTACAGGGTCTTCCTCCTTGAACTATGGCAAGAACAGTTCAATGCAGAGTCTTGCCCGAAGCAATGCAAAGCCAGCCCAAAGATAGGATTCCTCCAAGTAACCCGGTGGCCCAGGAGCTGGGTAATCCCGGGTCCTCGTGATGTCAGGGACGCATTTTAGCCTCATTTGTGATTGGTTGTCCTTCTGTCTGGCAGAGATGGAGATTTACACTGGTCCTTATTGAATCTTTGGAGTTTATTTTTCATGAATGAAGTGTTTGAAAAATATCACCAGGTCTAAGGATTCATTCAAACTTCCAAAAACCGCAGGTCTTAAAAAGTCTGCATTGCCCACTCCACTCGTGTAGTGCTAGTGAATACCTCCTCTCCCTCCCTGTCCATCCTCAGAGCTGAAGGGGTCTTAGAGACCACTGTGCTCATCATTGACGTTGTAGGAGAAACAGGCAGGAGACTTTCCAAAAGCCCCATGTCTTGAGTTACTCCAGCCACATGATGTTTTCACTATCAAACTGTCTCAATATGTTTTTTGTCTTTGTAACAAAGGCAGTATGTCGCTAACTTCCCCAGTAAACACAAGTATCTAAGAAGACAAAATACAAAAAGACATGATAGACGCCAATGGTAGGAAATGTCTTCCTTCCTTTTCCCGAGTCATTACCTTTTGAGTTCATGCTGCGATTTCACAGATCAAAAGCAGTTGGGAGTGGAGAACTTATTGTCACAGCTCCCTTAGGACCAGTCAAGGGACCATCTATCCATCACCGCTGACGCTATCTCTCTTGGAAGGTGAATTACAGGCCCCTGTTCAGGTAGCTGGGACAGGAATGAACGGCTGTTCCTACCGGTTTGTACCTGTACAAAATGTGAGATGTCACTTCCAGAGCATGAATATGAAAGCTTGCCCTCAGGGAAGAGAAAGAAAATGCAAAGGAGGTGATTTCATACGCCGGGGTGTAGGCTTGTCCTGGAGAGTGAAGGTTCTTGGCCCCCACGGAAATGTGGAGTGCCCCACCCCAGATGGTGAGTCACACTGTGTGAGGCAACTCAGAGCCGTGCAGGGAGCACCAGATCATGGGATTGCAGGTGAACTAGCCGTGTGTCTTTAGGAGAACCTCTGCCTTGCTAAACCTCCATGCCCTTCGCTGGAACCTCTCAGTGGTTCTGTGCAGCTCTAATCAACATGGGTAGAAACTGGACAGTGAACTGGAAAATTCTCTATAAATAAGAGCAATACTGACTTCTTCCTGCAGGGCCACTGGATCTGGCCATTTGGATGTGGGTATCCTCATGCCTGACTTGGGACTGTATTCTGGTCCCAGCCAGGACAGCATGCCCAGAAAGCAAGTTGTGAAATAGATTAAAAGCTACCTGGAGAACTCCCAGGCGCATTTGCTGTGCTGGGCAGAACACGGTTGGAACATCGTTTGCAAGGAGTGATTATACTCTTGGGAGCACAGACCTGGGCGAGGCTGTGCTTTGCCTGACCTGCTGGGCCTGCCACACCTTTTTTTTTTTTTTTTTTTTTTTTTGCTTGTCAAGATCACTGAACCAGAATGGAAGGAAATCTGTAAATGTGTGGGACCTAAATAAGTTCCTTTCAACCAGAAAATTCTGTAATTCTAGAATTCTAAGTCTGGCAGCATTTCAGACATGGTATTTGAGTGTTGGGCATAAGAAGATTGGCAAGGGGCAGGAGACTTTGAAGGGCCTATTTCCTCTGCATGTTGAAAGCTCATTCAGCCTTTTGCATAACCTGTCACAAGTTCCTCCATCACTGGCTTCCTGTGTTTGAACTTGTCAGGCCTTTCCTGCCTCAGGGACTTTGCATATGCTCTTTCTGTACCCTGTGCCTTCTTTTCCCACATGTCTACCTGACTGGCTCCTCACCAACATCAGGGCTTTTACTCCAACACCATCAGCTCAGCGAGGCCCTTACCGGCCGTTGTAATTAAAGTTGCAACACACACACACACACACACACACACACACACACACATATAATTAAATACATAAAATACATATTTCTATATAAGACCATATACATCTATTTATACACATACATAAATCGTTGTTGTACCATTACCCTCATCCCCTAGAATGTAAATTCGATGAGAGCAAGCCCTCTGTTTCATTCGCCGTTACATCCCCCGGCCACTGGAACTGTGCCTGGCACACAATCGATGCCAGAAAAATATCTGCTGAGTGAATGAAGTCAAAGGGTTAAAGGAAGCCATGTGCACCCCTAATGTTCTGTAGGTTATAAGGTGCTTGCACATATACTTTCTCCTTTGCCGTCATTTCCTGGGCCTCTGTAGGATGACAGCCCTGTGGGACAGGGAAGGCTGTTGTTAGCCTAGTTTGACGGTTGAGGAAGCTGAGGCTTGGAGGCATTAAGTGACGTGTGAGTGCAGATTTTGTGTTCCCCACCCCCCTCAGATGTCTGTTGGTTGGCTTGAACCCCGTGTGTCCGAAGATGAGCTCCTGTCTTCTCATCTCAGGCACGGCAGCTTCATTCATTCCTTACTCAGGTGGAAAGCCTCGGGTGCCATCTTGATTGCTGGCTCTCGCACTCCCCATTTGGACAACCAGAGAATGCTGTTAGTTCAATACCAAAGGTTCCTTGACTCCAGCCGTAGTTCTTGACCTCATGGATGCCACACTGGTCCCAGCCACCACCACTCTTACCTGATCTGCTACCCTTGCCTCCTGCCAAGTCTCCGTACCCTGCCCCTGCCCGCTTCTGGAGTCAGAGCACAGGTCTAGATTAATTCCTGGTCCACAGTTTTTGCTTCCATTAAATTGTATTAGTCTAATGCTTCTGCTCTTGCCCTGGGACTCCCCTTAGAACACTCTTCTACTCTCTTCTCCTTCCTCTTCTCCCTCTGCTAACTCCTATTCTCTTGGGCTTCATTCACACATTACCTTCTAGGAGGAGGTGCTCTTCCCCAGGAGACTGCTCTGTGTCTATCATCCAGGGGCACCTGATTGCTTGGAGCACACGCACCTCTTAGAACTCAGCCAGCTGTGCCCACCCCATTGGGGTCCTCTGAAGCCTGGGGTCGGCAAGAAAGACTGGCATCCTTTACCCCCTCAGTGTCCGTCCCAGCACTCACACTCAGTGATTGTTGAAGTTGCTGGCCTTCCAATGTCATCTGAGTCCTTTAGGGGAAACAGCATCAGTTACTGGCTAATATGTGAAGAACTGTTTATTCCAAGGAATACTGTCATTCTCACAAAATTCTCTCTTAACATCCCTATTACAAACCTCCATTTTCTCAGTGCCTCTGTGAGGTTATGAAGAAAGATTAGAAATAGCTTTTTTCCCTGGTCCCTTGTAAACGGGGCTCCATTTTAGCCTGTTTCGTTACAGGTGCCGTTAAATGCATGTATCTTTGTGTCCATAAGTAAAATACAGAGCATTCCAGGTGAACACCTCAGCTTCGGTCACGGTTTCCTTCTTGACTTGGTGAAAACTTGGACTTTTAGATCTAGACAGTAAAAGCATACCAAGTAAGAATGTAAGGTCAGAGCATGTCTATGAAGAAGTGCTGAAGGTCTGTATTGGCCAACTTCGAAAGGTTATCCGAGCAGATATTGAAGCCACAAGAGATAATGGATTGGAATGTGACAGACAGGAGGCCAGCTTCCCACACTGAAGTTCTCCAAGGATGTGAGGGAACTTCCTAGATGCTCGTAGGGCATTCACAGATGAGTAACTCAGAATTCAGAAGCATGGGAGATGTTGTGAGCTCAGACAGAACAATGAATTGAAGGGGTAATAGGAAACATGAACATACCCAGTCTTCCTTCTCCGTGAGCAGAGGACAAGGAGAGAAATAGCAGCTTTCAAGGCCAGTGTTAGAAGCAATATTTCTTCATGACCTTCTGTGTGCCCAGTTTTCATCTAAGGACTGAGAACACGAGAAAAATTGCCAGACATGGTCGTTCTCCCTGAGCAGCATGCAGCGGGGTGAGGATGGGGTCGATCTTAATACATACAAAACATTGCAGCCCCTTTGCAGTGACTACCAACTCCATCAGTGTCTCCTCCATAAATCTAGATGTTTCCATGAGAAGTTAAATTTATGGGGAGTTTTTGGAGGAATGTTTTTAGTTCTACAGTTTTTTTCACCAGTAGGTTAACATCAGGCAGAAATAGAAAGTTCATTGCTCAGAGTCCTATTTGAAAAGCTTTACCACAAATTCAGATAATTTGAATTCCAGTGTTCTGTTGAACCCTTCTGAAAACAGTGTCTTTAATTACTTTGGGTTTTTTTTCCCCCTCATACCAGAGAATCAGGGCATGAGCAAACAAGGGCATCGCCTAGCTTTAAGCCTGTTCACTCTTCAGCTCTGGAAAATGCCTTTGTCACTGCCAAGACTAAAGGGTTTTAGTTCACTTAGATTTCTCCCAGAAAAGAAAAAAAAAAAGTGACTTTGTGAAGGAATGATGGTACTTTATTCACCCCTGTGTTCACAGAGGATTGCTCCGTGCCTAGCACATATTAAGTGCTCAGAAACATTTGTTGGTGACTTGTTGACTGTGTTTCTGACTTTCTGGGGAGAGAGAGATGACGGGATGAGCAGGAACCAACACAAAAATAGTCACAAAATATTAGAACTAGAAATGAATTGATTGGCCACCTGGTAAGCACTCCCAGAAGAACAGCCCTGGTTAGTGTCATTGTAATTGACTCTCCTGCACCAGTGGGTTTTAGCGTTGGTAGCTGGTTTGGAAGGTGAGCGCCTCCGACAGAGGCTGATCCCGTCAGCTCGCCTGACTGGTTTCCATCAGCTCCCTGACACTTCTGGATATTTAAAACCATATCCTTAGGGATTCATTATGGAGGAATTACCAGTCTCCTAGTTGTTGCCGCACCGACTTGTTTTTTTAATAGCCATTAATTTACTTAGATGTACAATGATAAGGACTTAATTCAGGTTTAACGAGGCCTCGGTCAGCCTAAAGGCAAGTCTCTAGGCAAAAAACTGGCGAAGGTGGAAATTTGAATCAAGAAGTTGTATAAATTGGGGCACCTGGGTGGCTCAGTCAGTTAAGGGTCCGACTTCAGCTCAGGTCATGATCTCACAGGTTGTGGGTTTGAGCCCCGCGTCGGGCTCTGTGCTGACCACTCAGAGCCTGGAGCCTGCTTCGGTTTCTGTGTCTCCCTCTCTCCCTCAAATGCAGACTCTTTCCTTCCCTGAACTTCACTGAAGACAAGAGCAGACTGTGCCCAGTCAGGGTTTTGCTTCATCACAGGCAGACACGGGTTTGCAGGGAAAGCTGGTTGTAGCAGAGGGAATTTAAATACTGGGATCAGCACTTTCCCTGGATTGGACTTGAATTTTTTATTAATATTACGCTTGGGTCCCAAGAAGATGCATTCAGCCAGGCTGACTTTACGGCACTAAATGACTAGTTAACCATACATCCTAATCACATAAATATGGTTTATGGAATGATACAAAATGGTTTATGAAATCACTTTTAAACCATCTTTTCAACAGTAATTATACCAGTTCTGTAATACCTTAAACCAAACAATATTGGCAAGAATTAGCTTAAGCATTTTTAATATTCTGACGATTATCATACAAAATTGCCACTGCAATTAAATGACAGGGTCATATTTAATTTCTTTTCTTCCACTGCATTTCTCTTTTTTCCTTTTCACATTAAAACATCCTTCATAACATTTCATCATGGAAGAAGGCTGCATAAGTTTCCAGTTGCTGTAATTTAGTTAAACCATAAAATTGTTTCCAGATTACCAACCATGAAATGGAAAGACAGTCTTATTTATGAATTTATAAATCAGATAATCTCCCTCAAATGAATCCTGAAACCAGAAACACTTTGATGATTAAATAGGAGGGAAAAAGTTTTCTCATTACCATGTGTCAAAAGAATTGTATTTTTGTAAAGCGGGTTTGGCCGAGGCAGCGGGACACGCATGTGCAATCAGTCCGTGTGATGCCTCGGTCGTGTACCCTCCCCACTATTTCCTGGACAGTGGGAGAGAATTGCTCCCTCTTGGCCATCAGGCTCAAGTGTTCTGAACTCTCAAGGCTCTGACAGATCATGGCTCCTTCCTGGTGGCCCCACCAGTGACATAGCCTGGAGGAGGCCACTCAGGGAGCATTCACGACCATCCTCACAGATCGAAAGGGGGAGCCAAGTGTGTGTGTACCAGGACTGGGTATGAGGCTGGGCTCCACGGTACCCAAACTCTTACCCCAGGCAGTTTTGCGATTTTGACTTAATCGCACCATGTCTCTGTGAGGCAAGAAGAATGGAGCGCTGGTTAGGTATTGTCTTTCTCTGTATCCTAAAACCCTTGTCAGGGGGGAGCCCAGTGAGAAGCCAAGTACCCACTGAGCCAAGGAAAAAGCCAAAGGTGTGTAAGAAGGAAGCCCCATGGACACCCATGTGGAGAGGACCCAACCTGTGCTGTAACATTCTGCACTTCTACCCGTGATGATGACTGAGCAGTGTTCTGAACCTGGAATGATTCAGGTGCTTTGCTTGCTGTTTTGTGCTGCTGCCCTCCTTTGTTAAAGTGGGTAATGAAAGTGGTGACTAGAGAGCAATGATCAGAGGGAACACTGATTGGGCCCTAATCAGGTTGGGTGATGTTAGAATCTCTTATGCTATTTCCGCCTGTCAGATTCTCCTTTATTCCCTACAGTCATAGACTTAGCCTTTTCTCCTCTTTCTTTTTTTTTTTTTTTAATATTTATTTATTTTTGATAGAGAGAGAGACAGAACGTGAGTGGGAGAGGGGCAGAGAGAGAGGGAGGCACAGAATCCAAAGCAGGCTCCAGGCTCTAAACTGTCAGCACAGAGCCCGATGTAGGGCTCGAACTCACAAAGTGTGAGATCACAGCCTGGACACTTCACCAACTGAGCACCACGGGGCCCCTTTTTCTTCTCTTTCTTAACTTTGTTGTCATCGTGTCTGGATAGGTTGTCACTGCGCCTTCCTATCCCACATTCCAGCTTCACGGACTGTTTTAAGCCACTCCCTAACCAAAGCTGCCTACACTCTAAAAATGTCATCCCACTTAAAAAAGAGAGAGGGAGGAAGGAAGGAAGGGAGGGAGGGAGGAAGGAAGGAATCCTTTGCATTTTCCTAGAATTGAATAAGCTAGTACATCTCAAGGTGGTTCTGAATGCACCTGCACCCTTAGGGCCATGAGCTTGACTCCAGCATTACCGTGGGAAGAATGGGGGCACTGGACGACTTCCATCCAGTGCTCAGCAGGGCTGCTGGGAGTCATTCATTTCCCACGAGCCCATTTGACTAAGGCTGTGTCTCCCACATGAAGGCAGCATGATCGAACACCACCCATATTTTCTTTGCGATAGGGGTCTGATAAGCTTGGGATTTCCGTTGGATATTTACTAACCTGTTTTCTTGACTGAAATTTCTTACTAACTTGTCTCTTTGGCACATGTTCTGTCTTATGGCAGAGACAAGGCCAAGAGCACAGGTGTAAGACTCAAAATGTTCTGCAGCTTTGATGTTTGGTCTTCACTACTCTGCCTGGAAATACCTGGAAAGCCCTTCCATGGAATTTCGGCTCAGACTATTTGAGATTTCTCCTCTCCATACCATTAGAACTAAGAGATCATATTATTAATACATCAGCTGGTTTTTTTTTCCTTATCATGTTCAGAACCGGTAACTATTCAGACTGTATGGCTCACATCCGAGAAACTCAGTCTTGGGACAGAACGATCCATTTTAAGCTAAAGAAAATGCATGAAATTGTGAAGTCAGAAACTCGTAATTGGGAAATTAACTTCAGTGATTCATATTGCGCTAAAGGTTATACTCCCAAGGCAAAATGCAAGGCCTAAAGGTTGTGTCTAGACAAAATGACCCTTAAAAATCCTCTTGATTGCCATGAACTTTGAGATTCAGATACATCATCTCTCAATTAGTCCAACTTAACCGATTATTTTTTTCTAGAGGAGGAACAGACCACAGTGATTCTTTCCATTGGGTACCAGATAAAGAAGTTGGCTTGTGTTTAAAAGCCACGATGTGCGCATATACCATTTGTAGTACAGGAGACCCACAGTGAAGACCCACAGTGAAGAGTGGGTTCGCTTCTCTGTCTCAAGTTGACATCTGCTGATGGGGTATGTTGGCAGGCGAGGTGCCCACACTATTCAAACTGTTCTCAACTCTCTTCCCTGGATTGTTCTAAGCTACCACATAAGGGTCATTGAATTCACATTTGTGCTGCCCATTACTCAGTAGAGGTCACTTTGTTGTGGTGACGTGTGTATAATGTATTGAAAACAATGCCAATCGTTCTGTAAAACTGCCATTGTCCGAGGTACAGAAATGTGAGCCTGTTTCAAAGGCCCGATGAATTGTGATGGAGCATGAAAGGGCCCCGAACACTAACGTGCGGTGTCTGTGTAGGGGACATTTCTTCATTTGTGTCTTAAGATGACCGAAGCTGTTAGGGATATTTGTCTTCCTACTTGATCCTGTAAAAGGCCCCGGGTTAAGGTTCCTATGACATTACATTGAGCATCCCCTACCCCCAAGTCAAGAGATTGATCCCAATCATGTTTTTCCTTAAAAGACATTCACGTGTGTTGCTTTTGGGCTACGAAACAAGTATCACTCCACTCTCCACAAACATCTCTGTCATTGACGCCAAAATCAGGCAGCAGCCTCCCAGCTGACGAGGACAGCTTGGAAGTCTGTGCCACTAGGCCACAGCTGGCCTGGGACACCGCTGGTGCCAGAGAGAAGATAGCAAAAGCAGGGCAGAAAGCCTCAAAAACACGACGCGCACACAGAATCACTTCCGAAGGAGGCGCTGTTCGATTTTCCAGAAGGCCCGTTTCTCATCTGACCGGTGTTTTCTCAGTGAGATCACTGAGTTAATATTAACCTCTGATCATCGACTCTTGAACTCAGCAGGGCTTTGTCAGCTCTGCAACATTCCCCGAGCCAGGATGGGGTGAACTTTGCCAGCCTCCTAGGTGGTACGTTTTATAACCCTCAGGTGATCATTCACCCAGACAAACCAGTCTGAAAGCCAATATAGCTTTAACAAACCATTCTCTTGTTTTCCAGAGAGAGGATGCAAGCCATGGAGAAACAGATTGCCAGTTTAACTGGTCTTGTTCAGTCTGCGCTTTTTAAAGGGCCCATTACGAGTAATAGCAAAGATGCGTCTAGGTAAAAAGAAGAAAGCAAACCAATTACAGATAATTCGATCTGTTTCTCTTTAATCATTAAGATCATTCCTTCATTCAAATCCGTTTCCTTGTAATCATCTCAAGGCTGAAAATATGCACATCTCTATGAATCGTGGTTTGTGTGTGTGTTTGTTTGTTTTTCCTTCCGGTAATTCTTGGTCGAAGGTAACACTTTGGCCCAAGGAGGGTAGGTGGGTTTCCCAGAGTGCATGTGGCTTCATGGACCACTGTGCAGTGCCTGCCAGCGCCATCCACACGTCTCCACATCCACCTCATCCGACAGTCGTGAGCGTGCCTCAGCCGCATTCCACCGGCAGTGTCAGACGCATACCTGGGAAGCCTCTTCCATCCCGGCCGATAGTGACGCTGATGCTAAAACACATTGCTTAATACCATCACTAGCTGCTGCTGATTGCTTAGAATAGTCAATGGAAGGGGGGGAGAAAAAGGGCATTTGGGAAACTGTATAGCTGACTCTCTTTTTCTTTTATCCAGCGAGAAAATGATGAAATCCACAGCCAATAAGAGCCACACAGATGGTGCAGGTAAGTGTCCCTCAGAGCCTCTGCAGGCTGCCTTTGATGAGCTCTGGCTTGTTTCGGAGCATTTAACCTGTCCCTAAGTCGCCTAATTGGTGTGATTTCAGAGGCTTTCTGGATGACGCCTGACCCACCACACCTTCCCTGCATAACGCTGAAATTCCAGATGAGTCATTCATTCAGGGGAGGGGAGATGGCCTAAGCCCTTCAGTCCTCTCCCTTCTGTCTTCATTCATTCATTCATTCATTCTTCTTTCATTTACATGCGTATATGGCCATACATCCCACAAATATATATGTGCCTGGCACTGGGCAAAGACAGTGGGCATAATTCAGACAGGGCTGCCTGCCTGAATTCCTAAGCCGGGGGGAGAAACAGATACAGGACGAGTAGTTCTGAGTGGTAAGAAGAAGCGCAGGGTGAGGATTTCATCCACAGAGCTAGCCTAGACTAAGACATTTCCCTGAGGAAGTGACATAAGCTGAGGCCCAAAGGATGAATGGGACTGAGGTGAGTGAGTGGGGAGAGGAAGAGCCATTGAGGGGAGGGGAGGCATGGGCAAATGCCGTGGTAAGGAATTTAGACATTACTCTTAGTGCAAAAAGTGAAGCCACTGGAAGGTTCTGCGATGAGTAAGGACCTCAGCCCAGCTGCAGAATGGGAACGGACAAGAAGGGAGCCAGTGATAGAGGTGGGAAGAGAAGGTGTGCTTGGACCAAGGCCAGCTTTTTAAATGCCAGCATCCCCCCAAAAGCAGCTCCAATTATATGCCCAGTGGAGTCCCCTACTATCCAGGTATATTTAATGTACGTCTTCTGCCGCAGGCTCAAAGCGGGCCTCCTCTCAAGAGTAAGAGATCTTGGGGCGCCTGGGTGGCGCAGTCGGTTAAGCGTCCGACTTCAGCCAGGTCATGATCTCGCGGTCCGTGAGTTCGAGCCCCGCGTCAGGCTCTGGGCTGATGGCTCAGAGCCTGGAGCCTGTTTCCGATTCTGTGTCTCCCTCTCTCTCTGCCCCTCCCCCGTTCATGCTCTGTCTCTCTCTGTCCCAAAAATAAATAAAAACGTTGGAAAAAAAAAAAAAAAAAAAAAAAAAAAAAAAAAAAAAAAAAAGAGTAAGAGATCTTCCCTTGTGTTGGATTAGAAATAGAAATCATGACCAGGGACATGTTTGGCTACTGAGTTACACAGGAAGCATGTGGCAAGTTGGGTGAAACCCCTAATTTGGGGAAGCCACAGAGTGTCGTGCTGATGGTAGAATGGACAGGCCTTGGGACTTCAGCTGAGTCCACTGTTAGACCTGGTTCCGCCCTAGCTGACTACAGGCAGTTGAGCTGTAAAGCCAGGAGGGTTGGGCGTCCAGCATTTCCAATCCTCATGGGATTTGCTGGTTTACTCAGAAGTCAATCAGCGGCCTTGGCTTCAGCCAGAGAATTATTTAGCGGAAATTGCTAAACCTGTCTTCAGAACGATTGCCAGTTTGTTGGAGAGATATTCATTCCTTCTTTTATTTTCTCACCAATTATGAATGTAAAGGGGGAAAAAAGGAATCTAGTGAACTCATAGAAACAGACAGCGGAATGGTGGTCACCAGGGGCTGAAGGTTGGGGGAAGTGGGGAGGTGTTGGTCAAGAGTACAGACTTCATTTAGAAGATGAACACGTTCTGGGGATCTGATGCCCAGCATTGTGATTACAGATCACAGTACTCAACTGTACCCTTGAAAGTTGCCAAGAGAATAGATGTTAAATGTTCTTGCCGCAAAAAAGAAATGGTAATCATGTGACATGATGGGCGTGTTAGCTAACACTGTGGTAGTAATCCTATTGTAATATATAAGTATATCAAATCAACACATCCTAAAGGTACACAATGTTGTGTGTCGATCAAGTCTCAGTGAAGCTGGGGAGAACAAAGTTTGCCTTCCGAACACTGCAACCTTCCGTTCCTCTGGATTCGATTCTAGAAATGATGAGTACCCGACACCATTGTTCTAATCAATGTGTACGTACTCTTTTACATTGTCCCTTTACCCCCTTTCACTTTTGGTGACATCATCATGCTCATCATGGGAAACAGTGAGTGTTTCTTCTATGCCCCACACCGTTCTGAGTGCTTTTCATGCGTGAACTCATTAGCTCCTGACACATCTACGCAGGATAGGCACAGTTGTCATTCCCATGCTCCAGATGGGAAGACTGAGTGTATGGCCCCACATGTGACCCACAGCCACACGGTCCCACCTGTCGTTTTTACCTCATCCTTTTGTGTGAAGGTGCCCCAATCTCTTTAGAGGTATGTAGGCTGTTTCATTTCTTAGTGTTGAAAATTTTTGTCCCTGTCTCTTTTAGAACCAGGGGAGAGGAACAGGTGTAACTTCCTTGAGATGTGTTTCCCAAAGTGGAATCAATAAGTCCAGAGGGACAAGCTTTAGTAGCACTGGCAACATGCTGCCAGCTTTCTCCTCTGAAAGGCTGAGCCAGCCCATGACGCCATTGGCAACTGCACGCGCGTTGTTCCCCGAGTCTCTGCTGGGTTTGGTCTCTCTTGTTCTAATGTGTCAGGGCTAGATGTGGTCCACGGGGCTCTCGTTGCCATAGCAGCCTTGTACGGGGGTGCAAAGTATATTAATTCTTCCAGAATCCTAGGAAGTAAGCTACGAGACAAAAAAGGATAATCCCTCTTCTGTAGACACGTCCAGGGAATTATAGAGAAGTCAAGGAGCTCATTTGGCCCAGGGTAAATAAAAAACGGAAACCCAGGGGCGCCTGGGTGGCTCAGTCGGTTAAGCGTCTCCGACTTCGGCTCAGGTCATGATCTCACAGTCCGTGAGTTCGAGCCCCGCATGGGGCTCTGTGCTGACAGCTCAGAGCCTGGAGCCCGATTCAGATTCTGTGTCTCCCTTTCTCTCTGCCCCTCCCCTGTTCATGCTCTGTCTCTGTCTCAAAAATAAATAAACATAAAAAAAAAAAAAAAACCAAAAAACGGAAACCCAGATTTCTCGTTACTTTAGGAATATTTGGTTTACTGTGGACAGAAGAGAACAGAAGGAGCCTCCCATTTCAAGGACATACCAGATGTTTTATATCGTATGTTATATCATTGAACACATCTAATCCTCTAAGGAAGATGTGAGCCACACTGCTCGCTAGTACAAGTCATGGCCGGTCTTGCCAGTTCCCAAACCTGTGTTCTTTCTGTCACAACAGGATACATTAAAATCACATCATATCTGCATTAATAAGGTTCACATTACAAAGTACTTGACTGAAGTGAATGACCTAAGGGCAGGCTGGGTAGGAGAAAGGCGGGGGTGGGCGTTGCCTGGAAAGGGCGAGGTGCACGGAAAGGAGTGAGGTCTGCCGACTGCACCCCGATTCTCCGGACCAGTCCGGGCCTGGTGGGAGCAGAGTACGAGCACCTCCCGTGTGGGCGTGGCGAGCACACACCCTGTGCACGTCTCGTCCGAAAGGGGACTCATTTAACATTCAGGTTCCCACCCACCAATCGCAGCTCCATCCGTAGATTTCAGGGCACCTGCTCCCCCAGCCTTTCCACTTGCTGACCCTCCAAGTGAGGAGGGGAGGCTGGCAGAGACTCCTGCGCCCTCTTCTCAGAGAAATAATAATCACAGCTAACTGCAGTGGGGGTTCTGTCTGCGCCAAACACTGGCGTAAGCAGTTTACCTGCGTTGGTTCCATTATCCTACACAATTTACCCATTTGTCCATTTTACAGATGAGGAAACTGAGAGAGAAAGAGGTCATGTTCCCTACCTGAGGTCACACACCTAGGAAGTAGATACTGAGAGTGATTTCCAGGGTTGTGGTTTAAATCATTGGGAGGATAATAGTGCCACTGGCTAAAATAAGACTTACAGAGACAGAGGTGTAGAGAAGATGAAGAGAAATAGTGAATTTGACCTGCTTGTGGAAAAGTCCGGAAGCGATGGGAAGGTATTGGTACGTGCATCTGAAGATAACTGGATGCTGGAGACAAAGATGTGGGAGACATTTGCAGGTGGAAATATATCCAGGGAGAGGAGAAGCAGTCCCAGGAAAACATACCAGGATTTAAAGGGTTGGCTGAGGAAAAAATCAGAAAAGACAGTGACCAAGATGGAACAGCAGAAAGGTAAGGAGAAAGGGGATAGGAACAGTTAAAACTGACTGAAACAGAAGTAAATGAGTGACAAAGCCCAGCATGACGCCAAGGAGATCTCATGTCAGCCCAGCATCTGTTGGGGTGACCCCTGACCGGTGGCCATTTCAGTGAACGATGGAGTTAGAAACCAGATTTAGCGGATTAAGTTAGAGGTGAAGAAATTTTACAAATGAGTGGAGATTCCATAAAGACGTTTGGTGGTGAGAGGTACTTTTTAAAACCAGTGTTCAGCATTCAACTCTCACAGATGGTATGTGGTCTCCGGCTTTTCCTCCGTGCAGGAGGTCGTGAGCGCTGCGGTGTCCTCACGGTGTGTCAGGGGAAGGGGGGAGATAGAAAGAAGGGGTGCCTTCCCAGGCTGAAGAATAGCGGAGCAGTTCTGAATGCCGCATGCGAGGTAGCTAGCTGGCACCGTATCGTTTTCGCTGGAGAAATACCTCGACGGTGTGGGCAAGAGTTGGACGCTCAACGGACTGAGCCACCCAGGTGCCCCTGGGAGAATATTCTTTGGAACACTTTGCTCTTCTGGGGGTGATTTTGATTTGAGGGGGAGCAGACAAAAGTTGGTCAGAGCCGCGACCGGTGATGATAGGAGTTAGCTCGTACAAAGACCAGCTCTTTGTCTGCTTTGCCGGGGTTCCTTTGGAAATCCCTATGCTGCTTTCTGTTCTGTGATCCTGACTTCCGCAAGGGGGCCACGAGAGGGCTGGGAAAGTGGTCCTCTAGGGGTGAGGAACTTGGTGTGCCGTCAGCTCTCACTGGCATTGCTGAGACCAAGCAAGAGGACAGCTGTGCCCTCCCTCACTCACTGGCACACCATCTAGACCCTGGAGCAGCCCCGCTGAGGCTTTCAGGGCTGTGCGTGCTGGGGAGGGAAGGGATCCCTTGGTTGCTCAGCCCAGATGGAAAGAGAGGCCCCTGTGCTGCGTCCACTTCAGACTGTGCAGAGGCACAACAGGATTGTGTCCTCGAAGGCCTGCCCAGCCTATCGCCAACCTTCCACGTTGTGCTTTGCAGAAAAGAGAGCTAACCAGAAGATGGTGGGCGCGTGCGTGTGTGTATATGTGCGTGTGTAATGTGAATTCAGAGTCTACTCTGGAGGCCCATTCCAGAGAATTGCACTGTCCTATAAATACAACAGCACTTTCTTTTGATTCCCGTACCTTGCTGATCCTGTCAGTGGCACTTGGGATCCTTTTTGAGGCATTTTCTAAAGCACACTTTGTCGAATCAGGCCCTTCCCGGATGGACTTATGAAATCCACAAGGCTTGTTTAAGTTGGACCCACAGAGCACAAGTTTATGGCAGCTAGAAAACTATTTAGGAAGAGTTTCTTTCTGCTGCCTTTTTTTATTCTTCTCCTAGAGAATTTTCTACCATACCTGATTTTCTCACTGAAGGAGATGTGAGCAGGAGTCCTGCTTCTTTTGGTCTGAAAACCTTGAAGAGGTCCATAAGAGTATCCTGTTCCTTTTCCCTTGGTGACTGGCTGAATCTGCCCCGAACTAAGTGCCTGTTCTCAGGATACATCTGCCTGCAGGAAGTAGTCATATAAGCACTGTGTTAGGTCCCAGAATTGAAAAACTTATTTTTCTGGGGGCACCTGGGTGGTTCAGTCGGTTAAGCATCCGACTTTGGCTCAGGTCATGATCTCATGGTTCATGAGTTCAAGCCCCGTGTCGGGCTCTGTGCTGACAGCTCAGAGCCTGGAGCCTGCTTCCGATTCTGTGTCTCCCTCTCTCTCTGCCCCTCCCCCGCTCATGCTCTGTCTCTCTCTGTCTCTCAAAAATGAATAAATGTTTAAAAAAAAGCTTAAAAATTTATATTTTTGTTGTAAAAATCCACACACTCACTATGCAGATTTAAAACTACAAAAAGTAGTAATATAAAAAATATATAACTCATGGAATACTACTAGCTGGAGAGAATGTTAACACTTTGTTATATATACAGCTAATCTTTGCTCTGTGCAAACCTGTGTATTTAAAGAAGATAGATAGACAGACAGACAGACAAAAGATAGACAGACAGCTAGCTAGCTTCCTTAATGTGGCATTATGTTATACCTACTGTCCTATGATCTGCCTTCTAGGATGTGACATTTACAGACCACATACTATAACAATGCATGAATGTTTCATCATTTTAAACCCAATTCCTTTTTTTCCCCTTTTAGAGGACCAACCTAACTTAAAAAATTTTTGTTCATAATGAAGGACTTACCAGTAATCTGTATGGGGATGGGATTTAGACTTTCCTTTCTGGGATGCTTAGGTTCTTGGCTACTCTTTTCTCCTAGGAACACTCCATGTTTCTGGGGGAAAGACTGTCAGCGCACTGGAGTCCTCAGGGCCAGCCAGCCAGCCCCTGCCTGCCGGCTCCTCGGCCATGCACATGAGCCTGCTTGACATGAGGCGGAGTGTGGCCGAACTCAAGCTCCAGCTCCAACAGATACGACAGCTTCAGGTACTGAATGAGTTCCTTGTGGACAACGTCTTCTGTCCTAGTTCCCCAGAATCCGCTTTCTCCTCCCTGTTCACCTCCAGCAACCCTAGCCACTCAGCACCTTCCCGGGGCTCTCTCTACCCTTCCCTCCTAAGGGCTAACTGAAAACATAAAGGGTAGCACCCTAAAGGCACGGTTTCCTCTCTTGAACACGTCATCTTGGTCTAGAGCCTTTCATCACAACTTGAGTCAATCTATAACCACTTCTTGAAGCTAAGCATGCTTTTACACATGAAAAAATCATTAAACATCTGTTTTTTGGAGGAGGGCTAGAAAGAGGAGCCTGTGGAGCATTGTAATAGCCAGTTAAGACTTACTGCTTGCAGGGTTTCGGCTCCTGGCTTCTCTTCAATGAGTAGGCACAAAGCTAAGCTTTTTTTGCAAGCGACTATGGTGTCTTTAGAAATACGAGTTTAGACTAGAAGATGAATTCGTAAGGAAAAGAAGCCCTCGTGGAAAATTTGTTGAGGAAAACATTTGCATTTTATTTGGATTGTGTGTTCCGTAATATTTTCCTTCCCTTTTTCCATTGTTCGGGAATATGTGAACCGCCTGGGAATCAGCAGAAAGGGAAAACGACGTTTTGTGTCACTAATCTTGGTGAATGGGTCCCATCGATCCATTGAAGCAGAATAGCGTATCTGGTGGTTCCAGGTATCAGGGGCTGGGGCTGTGCATTTCTTTATGAGATCACTTTGTGAGATCTCTGTGAGATGGTTCACGTGTCTGCCTCATGCCCCTACCTTTGTGGTGGGTTAATCATCGCAGGTATAGTGCTGGCTTAGTACCCAGGCATCTTCCCTGACTTCAAGAAGCTCATTTAAACCTTGGTAGAAGTCAACCCACTGGGAAACCTTGAGCAGCCACAGGGAGCATGGCATTGTCAGTAGCCAGGGGGACGGAACTTCCTGGGCTGGTAAGGGAGTTGCAACGTGGAAAGGGCTTCAACGCCCCAGATTGTGTCTCTCTTCAGCTCACTCGTGGCCTGAGCCCTACATTTTTCACCACCTAATTAAAGCTAAGGTGGCGACTTCCTCTCGCCCTCTATCTACGCGGAACAAACAGAAAGGCAGCTGGCTTGAGAGCCCTGCCCGGGGGCCCCACCTTGGACCGTGAGGGCCGTCAGAACAGACCACACTGCTCAGTGCTCGGGTCTCCAGAGGCTACTCTGTCTCCCAGGCAATGTCCCAGATACTTTAGACATCCCAGACGAAGTCATTTCAGTGCCCTTCTGAGTCACGTCATCCGTGACGTTCCTCATCCTCTGCGTCAACTTTGCCTCACTTTGCAACTTTAAATACACTTTGTGGTGGTGGAGTGCATGGTTTGGGCTGAGGGTGTGTGCCAGGTGACAAAGTCCACTGCCTACAGTGTCCAGGCAGTAACTTAACAAGTGAAATGGAGGAGGGACAACGGCAAGTTGGCCCTTCTCAAGGTCAGTCACCACTCAGCTCCAGCCAGCTCTTAACCTGACAGAATTAGAGTCCAGTGTTCTCTCTGGAAACACAGGTTTCGTATGATTTATTCGTATTCATTCTAAAAGTGTTGGAAAGTAATTAAAAACCAATTATTTAGTACCCTGCAGGTCGAATGACAAATGTGCAGGCCAGAATGGGTCTGCTGTGTCCCAGGTTAATCTTACCTGGGATTTGGGGAGGGTAAAGCCCCTTCTCACGCTGCTTCTGCCTGTGAGCGCCACCTTCTGGCCATTTGGAAATGATCGCTCCTTCCTAGACCCTCAGGGCAAAAAAATTCCTAAATATTGTTTGTATGGTGGTACCTACTGTTTTCCAAAGTGAGCATTTGTTGGTATGGGGGAGGAGGGGGAATTGCTTTAGCATAAGTACCTCGGAAGTGTGGCACCTTTGATATGGAGGCTGATGCGTGTGGCTGTAGCATCACCCCGGTGACCGTTGGCATTGTTTGGTTTCCTGGCTGGCTGTGGGGGTCGGCGTAGTTGCCCACAACCCGCCACTCCTTGCAGACCTTGAACTGTGGCTGCTGAGTTTTGGAATCATAGCTCCTCAAACAATGCAACTCTTCGGTCAAGGTCTGGGAATGCTATCTTAACCATGCAAGTTCCTTTATTGCCCCAGAATTGCTCAGCTTTTCTGGCTTCGGGGGGTATAAAGAACAAGCAGCCGACATGCTCTTGAGCTTTGAAGTTTGTGCAGTTCTAAGGAGCAGACGCATAGGGAAGGCTAGACACTTTGTTACCTAACCTGACGGCTGTTGTTTCTACCTCATCTTTGTGTTTCCTGTGTCCCTATCAGCTTTCTTCCCTGTCAAGCCTCTGTCTTTTCAGTCAGGGGAGTCTCTTTAAGACAAAAACAGCTTAGAATAATTAAGCTATCTCAGCACCAATTCTCCTTTGGCATATGTATTATACACTAAAAAAGAAGTGTAACCCCAAAGTGATTATAAGTCCAATAATGGAACTATCATTAGAGATATACGAAACTCTGCAGAAGAGTCTCGAAAGAACAAAAATTAAATTAGAAATTCAAATGTTCTTTGAACTGTGTTATAAAATAGTGAAACTGAATGAAATCTTTTGTGCTTGGCAGCCGGCTCCAGTAATTAGATAATTAAATCACTGGAAAATCCTAGACGGTAGAGCATATCCTATTTGAGCGTTTTATTTTCAGAATTGATGGATTATTCTCAGGAATAGAAATTTGATGAGGACACAGTGGGATGGGTAGATTTAAGTAGGGCAAAAAGAATGTCAAGGGAGGCAAAAGGAGCCTAAGCAGAAGATGAAGAAAGCCACTAAAGCTCTATTCATATAATTCTCTGCTCGCCAATTTCACATGAATTATTGGTCTAAGAGAATGGTTCTTAATCCTGGCTACTTATTAGAGTCACCTGAGGCCTTTAACAAAAAACATAAATACCCTAAGGACCACTGCCAGAGTCTGACTTCATTGATGTGAACCAGGGGCCAGGCACTGGTGACTCTAGAATGCTCCAGGGTAAGAACTATTGCTCTTGGGTATCATGAACGCTCAGTCCATTGAGATGCTTCTTGGAAATGTTGTGATCTCAGTCAGCTATCACAAGAGTGAAGCAGAAACACATGGGGTACCCACCACCCTGTATGTGTGAAAAACACCCAATGACTTCAAAGCCCTGGCTTCTAACAATGCACCTCATTCCCAGTGGCTAATAGAACGTGTTCTCTACTTAGTTACAATTGATACAAGAGCCAAAAGGAACTTTCCAAGGTAATAGTCGGGTCAGCAATTAGCTGCCAATAATAGAAACAGATAGATGGCCTTATACCTAACAAATGTTTCCTTCAAAAGACTATCTTTATCCATTACCTCTTCTGGTGTGATTTAGAAAAAGCTTACTTTTCCTAAGTGATGAGCTACATCTTTCTTCAAAAGTGCCATAGTACTTGGATTTTCCCAAGGCAATCCCATATCCACTGAAGTGACTGCAATTCTGTCCCTCTCTGTGGGCTGAGGAGAGAGGGAAGCTTCTGGAAGATATGGTACAAGTTCTGTAAGGGCCAGATGGGACTTGGCCTAAAGAGAGAATGAATACGTCTTACTTGTCTAATTCTCACAGTTTTTTTTTCCCCCCCTTGGTTCCTATTTCCTTTTTCTGCCTCCTGATAAATTTCTAAAAAATGGGCTGGTTCTGAACGTAGTGTTCCATTTTTAAGACTACTGAGAATTTACTGTGCTCTCCTAAGAGAGGAAGGAGGTAAAATACCAACACAAAAAAGAAACATGGCAGTACACAGAGACCTTGTATTTGAAATCATATAATTCAATAGTGTTATCTTAAGGTGGCTTTTTAAATAAGATAGTGCCTCATAGAAATGTGCGAGAGTCTCATTTATCATCCAAAAAATGATCATGGGAATGTATATCCCTGAGAAAAGCACACTACAGTTTGGTCCATGTGAGCAGATCTATTTTTACCCATTGGGCAGAAATAATAAATGGAAATAGTTCAGGGTTTGATGAGTAGGCTGCCATGCAATGCACCAAGCCCTAGGTAGACTGTCACATAGAGGCTGTCTAAGGTGGGGAGTCATCTCCCAGGTAACATGTGGTTGTCACCAGGCATCTTATATGTGGTTCCCTACAGCCTGGGGAACTTAATTAACCAGGTAGCCAGGAGTCATTCTGGAGTCTGGCTATCATCATGAAACTTCCTGATTTGTGGTACAACCACTGTTCAGTGTCACCGCTGAACAGGAAGTCAGTTCCACTATATGACAGTGTGGGCTAGACTGATAGTCCTAGGTTTTGCCTAAGAAATCAAGGTTGAGTATGTGAGGCACATTGTCCAATTAGAAGTGCGTGAAATTAGTTTCAGGTAGTTTCCTAGTTTCTTGATGTTGATAGGGACAGCTTATTTGGTTTAATTAAATATTTAATGGCCAAGAACATTATTCCTAAGGCATAGCATTTACAATAAATTTGTTTCTTTTTTTTTTAATTTTTTAATGTTTATTTCTGAGACAGAGACAGAGCATGAGTGGGGGAGGGGCAGACAGAGAGGGAGACAGAGGGAGGGAGAGAGAGAATCAGAAGCAGGCTCCAGGCTCTGGGCTGTCAGCACAGAGCTCGACGCGGGGCTCAAACTCACAAACCATGAGATCATGACCTGAGCCAAAGTCAGTCACTCAACCGACTGAGCCACCCAGGCGCCCCAACAATAAATTTATGCTTCCAGAATGAGGGGTAACTGTAACTGTACTTGCCTTCCCACTGTTGACAACTAGAAAACTGGAGGGAAAAAAAAGTGAAACAACTGTTTCCAGGCATTACATTACAACAGATTGTAATCCTTAGGAGTATGAAAGCAAAGAAGTGAAATTCAGCTTTCTGCCTGGGGCACTTTTCAGATCATGATGTGGAAAGCAATAACCCAAGCAGTGCACTGACAGTGTAATTGAGAGATAAGATAAAAATTTAGAGAGCTGAAACAGCTAGAATTTGTGGAGTTGAGTACCAAATAAGAGAAAGCTCTGCAGAGAAAAGACTATATAAATCTGTGCTCTGTTATTGAATAATAAGCCACGTATGTGTAGTGTGAAAGACCACCTAGCCAGGCAAAAACAAAGTAGGAAGCTCTAAGATTAAAAATCCCCAGAGCTCATACAGGGCTGGGAGATGTTCATACTTTGACAAGCAAGAGTAAAGAGGCTTCATTGGTCACCTGGGGCATTCAATAGAGATCAGAGAAGAACCATGTTCCAGTTTTAGGACTAAACTAGTCCCAGAGTAAAGGCTACCCTAGATTCACCCTAACAAAGCTTAAAAGCAAGCCTCTAAAGAACAAAAATTATCCACAAGTAACTGAACCATCTGCCAGAGAAACTCCATCTGTAAAGGAAAACAAAATTCAAAACTGCCTGCCTAGCACTCAGTCAAAAATTACTAGACATGTGATCCATAACCTTAAGAAAATTCAGTTGATAGAAATCAACCACTAATGGCAGGAATAACAAGAACAGCAGCATGGACTTTAAAACAGCTATAATAATTATTCTCAAGGGTTTAAGGAAAAACATGAACACAGTGAGACAAGAAACAAAATTCTTTTAAAAATCTAAGTGTAACTTTCAAGGGCTGAAAAACACAATTTCTGTGAATGGACTTAACAGAAGATTTATTAGTGTAAAAACAAAATATTAGTCAACTTGAAAACATAGCAATAGAAACTGTTCAAACTGAAGTATAGAGAGAAAAAGACTGAAGAAAATGAACCAAAACTTAATGATTTGTGAAATGATATTAAGTGGTCCAGGGAAAAGAGAAAAATATTAGAAAAAATAATGGCTAGAATTTTTCTAAATGCAACCAGAGGGGGAAAAAAGACACCGTACATAATAGGGGAATATAAATAAGAATGAACACCTACTTCTCATTAGAGACACAACTTAAGTCTGGAACAATGAAATGACATCTTTGCAGTATTGAAAAAAAAAAAAAAACTCCTTCATCAGATAGAGGACACTTCCCAAGTGGTTTTATGAAGCCAGCTGGCATTACCCTACAAGCAAAACCAGTCAAAGATATTTTAAGAAAAGAAAATATAAACCAGTATCCCTCATGAAAGTGTATGTAACAAATCCAAAACAAAATATTAGCAACTGAATCCAGCAGTATATAAAGAGAATATTATCCTGGTTTTCATCCCAAGAATGCAAGATTGTTTTAACATGAAAAAAAATCAATGTTTTTGACCTTATTTATGAAATAAAGGAGAAAACCCATATCATTTCAATAAATACAGAAAAACCATGTGATAAAATTCAATGCTGATGATAAAAACATTCAGCACTCTAGTACAAGGACACTTCCTTAACTTGGTAAAGGACGTCTGAAAAACCTACAGAAAACATAGTTGATGGTGAAACACTACACATTTCCCATAAAATTGGAAACAAGAGCCAAGAAGGCTGTTCTCACTTACTATTGAGTACTGCGCTTAAGATCCTAACCAGTGCAATAAGGCTAGAAAAAGAAAGAAAAGGCATACATATAGGAAAATAAATTGGCTTTACTCACAAATGACATGATTGTATATATATAGAATCAGAAAGACTACAAAAATTGCTACCAGAAATAAGTAAATTAAAGCAAAATCACCAGAATCAAGTCAATATGTAAACATACAAAAATGTTAGTATATACAATATAAATCCATGCAAATTGATTTATCCACGCAATGGAATACCACTCAGCATAAACAAAAATGAACTATTAAAACACTCAACAACACCCAGAAAGGGTGAAGGGAAGAAGAGAAGAAGCCACACCCAGAAGATTACATACTGTGTCTGCAGAACAGAAAAACTAATCTATAGGGACAGAAAACAGATTGGTGGTTTCTCTGGGCTGGGGTTTGGGTGACTGATTGCAAAAGGTCATGAAGGAGTTTTCTAGCGTGATAAAAAATGCTATCTTTTCAGTGGTGGTTACATTGGTGCATACATTTGTCAATATTCACTGACCTGTGCACTTAAAATGGGTATATTTTATTGCTTGCAACCTATAATAGAGGGTTTTTTTAAGTTAATTGAAAGGTGGGTATCATTGCTAAGCAAAAATAAATGTAATGATTTGAACTGCTAACGACTAATTTATTTGAAGCATTTAGAGAGAGATGCTGATCTACATCCTGCCTTCAGCTCACTTCACACACTGCTGGGATGAACAGGAGAGTCCTGTGTCCTAGGGACATTGGCCAGAACACCATCGGCAGGGGGACTAGCGGAAAGGGGAAGGAGAACGTGGGCACATGCTTATTCCTTCATGATTAACTCATCATTGCCTAGCATTGGGCTATGGAAAATTCCCTCTGTAATCCCTCCAGCTGGCTCTGGTAAGCCCCTCTTTTGGAAGGAGGATCCTATAACCTGGAACTCCGGGCAAACCTCCTCTCCAAGGGGAATAATTTTAATGCAATCTGACCATGTTACCAGTTGAATAACTTGAATATTACGTACATTCGTCTGATATGTCTGCACTTCTGAGTAGTGTTCTATTGAAATTCATTTGTGCAGCAGATATGTGGTGGGTACCTACTGTGTGCCAGAAACTGTGCTTGGTGGCTGGAAATAAAACAGACACGTCCCTGCCTTGTTAGAGGAGCAACTTGGGGTGGTTGAACAATGACTAGGTGGAATTCAGAAGACTTGGTTGTCACCATGATTCTGCCCTTAATGACTGAGTGACCCTGAATAAGTCACTTAACCTCTCAGAGCTCCACTTTTCCCATCGTCTAGATTTCAATTTTCAGAATTTTAAACATCCCAGTAATAATTTCCAGTTTGATAGCCACTGTTAATATCTGCTGCTAACAGGACCATGACTTGTTTTGGAATTTGTCTGTGAGATTTGGTGGGACGGTTAGGTACAGAGGGCTGTGACATGACCCATCCATTCAAGAGCCTTTCTCTTAGACCATAATGTTTACTCTGAGTGACTCATCAGAATTGTCTGAGGAGTTGAAAGAATCCCCAGTGCCCAGGCTACCCAGTAGACCAATGAAATCACGGTCTCTCAGGGGGTAGCACCCAGGTGTCAGTCACTTTTCAACACATTTAGTCATGCACTTATTTGTCCCTTGCATCCCTGTGACCCCTCATCTCCCTACCCCTTCAAAGGAAATAGCTCTGTGGGATTTGACCTCCCGTTTTGATAGCTGGCAGTGCTGCTGTGTATATTCAACAACCACTGCAGTCGGGGCATGAGAGGTGAGCCCACCGCATATCTGAGCCCATGGGTCAGCCCATGTATCTACAATCTAGGAAGGCATTTCAGATTCTCCTTTGTTTGTTCTTAACAGCATTACTGCTTAGTCCAGGCGTTTATCCGTATTTAGTAAGTACCTGCCGTGAATGGCCCTGTATCCTGGAGACTCTGTGAAGAGCAGAAATTAACCACATGAAGGGAACAGCAGGTGCAAAGTCCCTGTGGCAGAAAGGAGCCTAGCCAGTCGAAGAACAGAAAGGAAGGATGTTTGTGTGACTGGAGCAGGGACTGCCGGCTGCATGCCATGCGAGGAGACTGGCGATGTGGGAAAGGGTGAGACTTCCTTGTGCCTTGTGGGCAAAGCTGGAGCTGCAGAGAACATGGGAGGAAGTTGCCCTCGATGCATGGTTTCCATACCTGGTGGCTTTTAGCAGCATACTGACTGTTTTTAAGACCACAAGAAAAAGCCGTTATTAGCAGAAGCCATGAGAGCATGACTATGAGTCATACAGAGGAGGTAACCCTGGAGTGGCACGTTTCTATTTGCTTCCCTTCCAGACAAAACTGCAGGCCCCACCCTCAGGGCCTGGTTTGTGCCAGACACTGTTGTAAGCACTTTATTCCCTCACTGAATCTCCATGACCAGCCTATGAGATAAGAACGATTATTGCCCCTTTTATGGATAGACACCAATGAATAATTTGCTCACGGTCACATGGCTACCACGTGGTGAAACTAGAAATGGAACCCGGGCAGTGTCTTGCTGGATGGGCAGGTAATCAGTACAGAGCTGATGTTGGAACGTGACGGTGGCCCTGCTTGCTGCTTCTGTTGAAATGTTTTATCTTCATTCAACAAAAATAGAAGACACCGTGAAGGTTTGAGTTGAGGGTCACATGGTCAGATGGCGTCTGCACAAATAGCGGGCAATTGACAAAGGCATCATTCTCATGAGGTCACATACAGTGGTTGTGCTACAGCCCATGACACCAGAACACAAACAGCTCATTGAAATTTCAGGGAACCTTTAGGTATGATACAATAGGTATCCTGTAACTTCTGTCTCTGAGGCTGGTTGAACGAATTCACTTGATGAATGTGCTATTAGCAAACTCTCCTGCCCCAGAGAAACACTTAATACAGGACTTGGAAACAGGAATCAAGCGTTTGACTACATTCTTCTGAAGCCAGATGCAAACCACACATCTTCTGCTCTCCAGGGTAAGGAACAAGAGTGCTCTGGAAAGTATATGGAAAGTTATGTGGAGGTTGTGGCAGTATGTGTGCAAGCAGCCTACATAAAACCCAGGGAAAATAACAAATTGCCAAGAACCTTGAGCTCATCTGGGATCATTGTTGTTGCAACCACCAACATCAAGTATTATGTTTTCATGGTCTGTGATTACATGGCATTCGGTACATGGACCTGTGTAAACAAGAGGGACACAGATTCTCTCTTTTTTTTTAGTTTCTTTATTTGTTTTAAGAGAGCAGAGGAGGGAGAACCCCAAGCAGGCTGTGTGTTAGCCTGCAAATCCCACTGCGGGGTTTGAACCCACGAACTGTGAGATCATGACCTGAGCTGAAATCAAGAGTCAGACACCCAACCAGCTGAGCCACCCAGGTGCCCCAAACATAGATTCTCTTTTAACTAATACAGTGAAATAGTCCATGGCTAAATCAACATTTCTTGATCACCTATTCGATACCAAGCAGTAGCTCATGTAATCCTCAGACCAGCACTGCTAGAGGAAGTGAATCCTCATCCTTGAAGATAAGGAAATGGAGACCAAGTGAGTCTAGGAACATGCCAAAGTCTCACGGTAGGCAGAGTTTGGGGTTCGATCCAAAGTGGAGCCACAAAAGGCTCTGAACAGTGCAAAGCAGTCTTGAAAAAGAAGAAATCTAGAGGCAACACACTCCCTGATTTCAAAACATAAGGCAGAGGTATAATAATCAACATAGTATGGTCCTGGCATAAAAACAGACACGTAGATCAATAGAACAGAATAGAAAGCCCAGAAGTATGATCCCATTCATATATGGTCAATTAATTTATTTATGATAAAGGAGCCAAGGGTATACAATGAGGGAAGAAAGGTCTCATCAATAAATGGTGCTGGGAACACTGGATGCCTCATGCAAAAGACTGACACTGGACCACCATCTCTCACCAAACACAAAAGTTAACTCTAAAATGGATTTAAGACTGGAATGTAAGACCTAAAGCCATGAAACTCCTAGAAAAAAAACATAGGCGGTAAGCTCCTTGACAGAGGTCTTGGCCATGAATTTTTAAAGCTAACACCAAAAGTAAAAGCAACAAAAGAAAAAATAAGCAAGTAGGACTACATCAAAGTAAACAGCTTCTGCACAGCAAAGGAGACCATCAACAACGTGAAAAGGCAACCTACCAAATGGGACAAAATATTTGCAAATCGTATATTTGATAAAAGGTTAATATCCAGAGTATGTATGCCTCAGTACAAAGAAAAAATCAACCAAACCCCAAACAACCCAATTTTTAAATATGGGCAGATTTGAAAATAGATAATTTTCCAAAGAAGATATGAGCATGACCAACAGGTACGTGAAAATTATACCCAAATTTATGAATCGTCAGGGAAATGCAAATGAAAACCACGATGAGCTATCACCTCGCACCCATCAGAATGGCTAGTACCAAAAAGACGAGAAATGAAAAGTGTTGGCGAGGATGTGGAGAAAAAGGAGCCCTCGTACACTGTTGGTGGGAACGTAAATTGGTGCAGCCACTCCGGAAAACAATACGGAAGTTCCTCTAAAAATAAAAATAGAACTACCATGTAATCCAGCAGTTCCACTTCTGGGTATTTATCTAAAGGGAACAAAAACAGTAACTCAAAAAGATACATGCGCTCCCATGTTTATTGCTATACTGTTTACAATAGCCAAAAGATGGAAACAAAAATGTCCATCAATGGATGGTCAATATTGTAATATTATATGGTGACGACGCTTGTTGAGCATTGAGTAACGTATAGAATTGTTGAATCACTGTGTTGTACACCTGAAACTAATATAACATTGTATGCCAACCATACTTCAATAATAAATAAAAATAAAAATAATTAGGTGTTTATATACAATGGACTATTACTCAGCCATAGAAAAGAATGAAATCTTGCCATTTGTGCCAATATGGATAAACCCTGAGGGCACAATGCTAAGCGAAATGAGTCAGAGAAAGACAAATGTCATATGATCTCTCTTATATGCGGAATAATAATAATTAAAAAAAAAAGTCTCATGGATACAGAGAACAGATTGGTGGTTTCCAGAGGCGGGGATGTGAGAAATGGGTGAAGGGGGACAAAGTTTTTAAAAAAGCCTCTGAGATCTAAAAGGCCAACTAATACGGGTATTTGGGGCACCATGATGGAAGGAGGCTGCAGTAGGCAGGAAGGAATATTTTGGTGCACAGACCACTTCTCCTAACTTTACAGATATTCTCCTAACACCATAAGCCATATTCCTAAACGTTCCACTCTTGCAGCTGAAGTCTTGCACAGAGAAGGAGAAAGTGATGTTTCCAAGATCACGTGAGTTCAAGGAAGGAGCGTGGGTTGGGTCACTGGGTTCTGCATCATCACACGCTCAGTTCCGTGTTCCAATTTGGGGCTTGCAAAGCCCAGGCGTATCTTCAGAGCTACACAACCAGCAAAAAAAAAAAAAAAAAAAAAAGGTGCTTGACTCCAAAGCTAGTGCTCTCAGCTGCTCCCTGTAAAAAACATGTCAGTGAGAGTTTACGCCTGTTGTCCATGCTGCACTGACCGGAGTAAGTGTCCTATTTTTTGCAGACACAGACATGAAAGTCTGGTTGGCAGTTGGCAGTAAACCTCAGATGTTGGCTGAAGTAGCAATATTATATACAATCTCTGCTTCCTTCCCTTTCTCACTGAAATAAATATTCAGCTGCAGGGCTGTTTACCCCAGCCGGCTTCTGAAGACCGTCAGGCAGTCAGTCGCCACGACGTCAGTCAGGCAGCACCAATTGAAGTTGATTTCTTTTGTTCAACAGCTGCAGAACCAGGAGCTGCTGAGGGCAATGATGAAGAAGGCCGAGCTGGAAATCAGCGGCAAAGTGATCGAAACCATGAAGAGGCTGGAGGACCCTGTGCAGCGACAGCGCGTCCTCGTGGAACAAGAGAGACAGAAATACCTGCACGAAGAGGAGAAGATCGTCAAAAAGCTGTGGTGAGTGCCAGTCACCCGTTGGACCCGAAAAAGACCCTGTCCTTGCCAACGAGGAGCCCCTTCCTAGATGGTGCTCTCTCCCTCTCTCTCTTTTAACTTTTTTAAAAGTTTATTTATTTTGAGAGAGAGAGAGAAGGAGAGAGCAAGGGGGCAGGAGGGCGGGAAGAGAGAGAGAGAGAGAGAGAGAGAGAGAGAATCTCAAGCAGGCTCCGCACCAACAGCACTGAGCCCGAAACAGGGCTCGAACTCCCAAAGCGTGAGATCATGACCTGAGCCGAAACCAAGAGTCGGACGCTTAACCCACTGAGCCACCCAGGCGCCCCTCCCTCTTTCTTTATTGAGCACCTACTGTGTACAAGTTAGGGTTCTGCTGGTTCTGGGTATCCTTGGACACTTAGCGCCCCTCTGTCCAGACCCCGAGAAGTTCGACTGCGCTTGTCTCATTAACAGCTGGAGCACCGCGCTCCCTTGTAGGGCTCAGCAACAGAGAAAATGAGAGGAAGCAAATGGCAAAACCCAATGATAAATGGGAAGTCTGCATTTAATCTCAGTAAATGAAAACTAATAGCCAAAATAACGGTGTTAAAATTATCTTCCTATTATTCAACTGTAGTTAAAAGCACAAAAGAAGAATTTAAGTGTAAAGTAGGTCTGATCCATGAATGAAAGATGCCTCCTTGAATGTTATCAGTCTTCTGTGAGGTTCTTATTGAAAGCATCTATCAAGTCCCACTATTGAAATGAGCAGTTTTATTACTCCCCAGTCACTGGGGTGGGCACATCTTTTATGGTAATATATGTTTTGTTATGCAGTGAAGATTTATCATAGAATGATTTCACCTTCTAGTGTAATGGGTAGTAATTTTTCTGGATTCTCCTAGCATTGTTAATTCTCTTAAATCTCCCAAATTGGGACTACAAAGAAGCAACTTTCACGTTCTTCTCATGGGCGGAAGGACCGGAAGTCTCCATGATGGAAAGTGTTATTTTCTATCAACTGTTTGATATTTGAGCCTGTGTCACCCCAGATGCCCACCCAGTGTGTCTAATTAAAATAAGAATGTCCCTCTCAGTAGCAGTCCAGAGGGGGGAAAAAAATCAATTACAGTTATAATTTTCCAAAAAAAAAAAAAAAAAGAATTTGACCACTGTTCACCAACATCTCAAAATAGCTTCTAATATTTTATGTAGTTCATTCATTTGTAGACCATTAATCACCCACCGTGAGGTGATAAGGCTATTATTTGTCTGAAATGTTTTTGTGATGGCCCAGTTTTCTACATCGAGGTGTTAAAAGATTCTTCTTGAAAACTTCTTTAAAAATGTGTAGCCTTTTAAGAATATTTTATGTTTTCCAATTAAATCACGAAAAAGTAAATTTCCTTCTTTTAAGAATTGTGTTTATCAGTCAGCTAAGTCTTGCTTTTGCTCTAGAAAAAGTACTTAATCTCAGCACTACCCCAGTAGCCCAGCACAGGACTGAGCTAGGAAGGGGCATGGGGAGCCTATCAGGAGAGCACTTCATCTGTGGGCTGGCTGCACCTGGAGAAGATGTGCACAGGGCATTTGAGGAGCTCCAGTCCGGCAAAGCAGAGCATATGAGTATGTGTATAGCCCAAAACAGGTGGCTCACCTGTGCCAGGTGACCCTACGCAAAGGAGAGATTGCTTCGGGCCCCAGGGATCAAGAAGACAACCTGAAATAAGTTATTTGTCCTGTGCCCCCAGACCCAGGGCAGCGCCGTGTGTTTAGCGGGGTCTCACAAAGGGTTTGTTAAACCGAACCAGGCTGCCCTGGAGGTCAGGTGGGGTTCCATCAGTGGAAGCAGGGCGAGGGATGGGGGGTTCCCAGGCAGAGCAACCCTGTGAGCCAGCAAGACTCAGGACCAGGAAGGTGCAAGGTGTCCTTGGAAAACTGGGGGCCGACCACATTGGCGGAGATGATGCAAGATACTAGACCATGTCTCATGTCTGGGTAACGCCGTTCCCCCTTGCATGATGCCTGCCCGTATCTTACACCACATTCACGCCCTGCCTGCCTGCTCCGTGTGTGCAGGGACTGTGTTTACCGAGATTGGAGGATCATGTGACAGAAACCTAGATTCCTGGCTTTCCATGGAAGCTCCTGGGTCCGACCCCAGATCCAGAACCTCTCTGGATGGAGCGTAAGAATGTGCATTTTACCCAGGGGAGATTCTCAAGTGTCTTCCCATTTGACCAGCCTGATGAGGAGGTCACTGACGGTTTTTGATCAAGGATGCAGCAAAGTTTTTTGATCAAGGAAACACAGCAAAGGATGCAGAGCTGTGTTTCAGAAAGGTCCCTCTGGTGATCATGTGCAGGACTGTTGGAGGGGGAAACATTGGTGTCAGGGAAACCATATTGGCAGCAGCTAGAACAGTCCAGTCGAAAGTCAGTAAGGCCTGGGGCACAAGGGTGGCTCCCTCCATCAGTTAAGCGTCTGAGTCTTAATTTTGGCTCAGGTCATGATCTCAAGGTTTGTGGGATTGAGCCCCGCATTGGGCTGTGCACTGAGAGCATGGAGCCTGCTTGGGATACTCTCTCTCGCTCTCTCTCTCTCCCTCCCTCACTTGCATGCATACACTCTCACTCTCCAGATAAATAAATAAACTTAAAAAAAAATGTCAGTAGGCCTGAATCAAGGAGTAAAAACAGGAATGGGAAGAGAAATCAAATGAAAACGGACTGTTACAAAAGACAGCTGGGGGCGCCTGGGTGGCTGTCAGTTAAGTGATTGACTTCAGCTCAGGTCATGATCTCACGGTTTGTGGGTTCAAGCCCCGCATCAGGCTCTGTGCTGACAGCTCAGAGCCAGGAGCCTCCTTCAGATTCTTTGTCTCCTCTCTCTGCCCCTCTCCCACTTGTGCTGTCTTACTCTGTCTCTCAAATAAATGAGAAATACATGTAAATACATGTAAAAAAAAAAAGACAACTGGAAATTTCAACTTAGGAGCATCAGGAAAACAATCTCCGCTCCTTCCCTCCTCTCCCCTCCCCTGCCCTTCACCTTACACACACACACACACACACACACTGGAAAATATGTTCTCTTAGGCGTCATGTTGGACTAAGTTGCTGGTGAGCCATTAAGAGGGCAGAGAAGTGAAATTTGGTTCTAGAATATGGAGAGAAATGGAATCCAGATCATTTCTCTTTGGTGGGTTTCTACTTGGAAATAATAATTGGGCTTCTAATAACTGTCAAATTAAATATACTTCATTAGTATATTAATGAAAACATTAATGCTTCTTTTAACTAACATAGTATGAAAAGCAACTTACACAAATAGAATGGATTTAGAGCTAAACCACAGCATCTGTGAACATCTGGCTTTCCTTTGAGCCGAGTTCACATCTCCAAAGTCATATTGATTACATAATATTGAAAGTGTGTTTTCAGCATTCATTTTAGCTCCATGATCTCTGTTACATTTTGAATAAACAAATTTTATCTGAGTGCTTTGTAATATATATCATAAACATATGAACAGAAATGACATTGTTGTCTACAATAATATCAATACACTTTTGTGTATATTCCTTGATCAACCCAGGAAAAGCTGTGACATTTATGGGTCTTCTGTGTTCAGAGTTATGAAATCCCAAAGGCACATCATGGAAAAGAGATTAAAATAGAACTTTAGGCAGACTGACTTCAGGTCAGATGATAGCTCTTAGGAGTATTCATTGACACGTGGCAGACTTGTGGGTTGTAAATGGAACCGTGATAACATTTGGGTCTTAGCTCTTCCCTCGGAACTTGGAAGGACTGGACAGTGTGTCCAGTCTACACTCTAAGATATTTCGTTTTGGTGATGAAGTGGTAAATAACTTTTGCACACATAGGTGCCATATTTAGAGCTCTTAGGAGGGATGGCATACATGGTCTCCTCAGGGGTGTGGTTAGCTGCAGGAAGTTTCCTGTGGGTGGGTTCCCATAACACCAGGTACCTTTCCATAGTTTGCAAATGTGGACAGTGAGCAGCTGGGGCTTTCCCTTTGGGTCCTGAGTTGCAGTATTTCATCTGAAGGGATCACAGGCAGTTTGGGTCCATTTTCCATAATAGAATGAAAGACGTCACCAAAAACTCCATCTCGCTTCTCTACAGCAGATGGACTTGTTTGTCCCATTGGTCCTTGTTAAACACACATGGCATCCCGCCTGAATCCGTCCTGCAGTAGCTGTGCCATCCATAACCTCCATCTGCGCCCCCACTTAGCGGGAAGGGTCTTGGCAGGCCATCTTTTTACAGATACGCTGTGTCTTCTTTCCCTGTTCCCCGCCAGCCCCTAGCACTGCCCCTGTAGGTGAATGCTGTTTGCCTACCGCCACCTAGTGGTTCTTAATCTCTCAACGTTCTTGTCCTCCACTACCTTAAGAGAAGTTTTCTGTTGTCAGATTTACAGGCAAACTGAAATGATACAACCGTGTTTACAATGGGTGATTAATGTGCCCAGGAGACAGGATGTTGTTGGTTTGTTTCGTTGGTTGCTTTGCATTTTGAAGCAGAAGACCTCAGAACTAGCAGTACCTGTGTGTGTGTGTGTGTGTGTGTGTGTGTGAGCGCATGCGTGCGTGCACCTGCGTGTGTCTTTCTCTCCCTCTCTCTTACACACACATACACACCAGGAATCAGATCTGTGATCGTTCTTCCTCTTTGGAGCTTAGAGAGGAAAGTCAGTCCTTATTGATGAGGCCATCAGTATAAACCAGAGGTTCTCCATCACGGGCAAGTTTGCTCCCCTCCCCCACCCCATCCCCCCTTCCCTCAGGGACATTTCCCAGTGTCTGGAGACATCTTTGTTTGTCACACGCCGGGGAGAGGGTGCTACTAGATCTAGTGGGCAGAGGGCAGGGGTGCTGCGAAACACCCTACAATGCACAGGTCAAGTCCCTATAGGAAAGAATTATCCAGCCCAATATATCAAGTTTCAGGTTTAGAAGGCTAATATAAGCCAATCAGGACCCCTCCTTTTGCCCCGCTATGGCATGCACTCCCCGCCCCCACCCCATCACCTTACAAAATGCACACTGCCCTCCCTTAGTCGGCATCAGCACCACTGAAAATAAAGAATGGGTCCAGCCACCACCTCCCCTCTGGCCAACCTGGGCATCCCCAAGAACAGGCCCTGGGAAAACTCCTTGCACCCACCTCACACCTCAGAGGAATATTTAGGCCACACCAAGCTACTCTCTCGAGATACTGCCGCCATCTTAGCGGAAGGCCAGGGGAGGCTGGGCCGCGGTGAGCAACAGGAGGCTCGGATGGGCCCTTTGCTACTACAGCTGCCCTTTTTGGGGGGTCTCGGTGTTCACTGCCGCCTACTGGTCTGCTTGCCCCCACCCCCAGTGAGCTGGAAGACTTCGTTGAAGACTTGAAGAAGGACTCTACGTCGGCTGCCCGAGTGGTCACTCTAAAAGATGTGGAAGATGGGGCTTTCCTCCTGCGACAAGTGGGAGAAGCAGTAGCCACCCTGAAAGGTGAGCCTCCTCCTTGAAGCGGAGAAGTCTGAAGCGTGTCTCCGGGAGGAGAGCGGGGTGGAGGGGGGGAGGTTAAAACTCTGTCCGACAGTGACAGATCCGTTCGTTCGTGCATGTGTGCCTGCAAGTGTTCATCAAATACCCTGTGGGCCAGGCGCTGTTCTAGGCACTGGCGATGCCTCACTGAACAAAATGGGCAGATGTCCCCGTCTTCTTGGAGCTTCTATTTTAGTGGGCGCCATGAGATTTAGGGCGAAATGATACCAATGCCAGTTGCTCTCCACTGGCTCTTCCAGTGTGCCAGGGCACCTGTGCCAAATTCATTGAAAATGGCCCTCAGGGACAGTTGCCTTTATCCCACATAAGCAGACAGGAAGTGAGGCGCAGAGGACCTCTGCCCTTGCCCGAGGTCACTTGGAACCCGGCTCTGTCTGACAGGCGTCTGCCTCCTGGAGATGTGTGCGGAGCGCTGCGGCCAATGAACCCCACGCTCCCGACCCTCCCCAGCCCCGGCGTGCGTGTGTGGGATGGGGGCTTGTTCCGCTTTCTCTCCAACTCACCCTCTGCTCTTGGCCTGCAGGAGAATTTCCCACCTTACAAAACAAGATGCGAGCCATCTTGCGCATAGAAGTCGAGGCCGTGCGGTTTCTGAAGGAGGAGCCCCACAGGCTGGACAGCCTCCTGCAGAGAGTACGGAGCATGACCGACACCCTGACCATGTTGCGGAGGTAACCGGCCCCCCCCCCCCGCCCCGGGGGCGGGGAAACTCGTGAGGGAGGACGGCAGCAACTCCTTCCCACCTCAGACGTTCCATTGCAGTATGACTTGAGGTCCCGATCGTTCAGCACAGGCCTGCTGCGTTTGGCACATCCTAGAGCTTAACGTTAGGAAACATTAAGTAAACATTTTTTTCAAAAAATCATTTGAAGGTGGTCCTTTTTAATAACACTTTAAGGTTAAAGAATGTGTCAAAATATTTTATTAGCCTCCTTCACTTCTGGAGCACAGATGACTTCAGTTAGAAGAAGAAATACACACTGAATGAAGTTCAAGAGACAGCATTAGAGGCGCGGCCCTGCCAAACTGGAGAGAGGGAGGGCAGGAGGGAGGAGAGCTTGAGAACTGGAAGTTGCCTTCATGCAGATGACTACTGACAGTGGAAGAGAGGGCACGGTGGCAGGAGAGGGAAAGGGGGGGGGAACAGATCCTCGGGGGTCCCTCGGGGATTGGAGGAACAGGGTAGGTAAACAGCAAAAGAAACAAGTGAGTAGCAGAGGAGAGTCATCGAATGCAGTGTCTCTTTTCAAATCAAAAATAGACATTTTAATAAGAAGAAAGTAAGGGACTGATTAAAGATTGTAGGTCAAGTACCATGTATCATATCATCTGACATACCCTACATCGATCGTAACAACAGCTCCCGAGGAAGGCACCAGAAGGCAGTCTCATCCTCCCTCCTCCTTATCATCATCACTACATTCTACAGAAAAATATCTGAGGCTCAGAAAGGTACAGTTCCCAGCATCCTAGAGCTAGAACCTGCCAGAACTGATGATATTCAAACACAGGCCTGTCTGACCCCAGAGCCGTGTTGTTTCCACTGCACCGTGGGTGGAAATGCACAGATAGCTTCACGTGACCCCAAAATGCAGAGGAGGATGAGGACCAACCAGGCTGTTAGATTTGGAGTCACTGTTGACCTCCCAGAAAGGCGTGGTCGAGTCCAGGTGGGGAAGGAAGCCTGATCCAAGCGACAGGAAGAGCAAGCACCAGGAATTAAAATACAGTTGCCTCTTGGACAACTCGGGTTTGAACTGCACGGGTCCACTTACGTAAGGATTTTTTTTTTTTTTTGATAAGTACAAGACAATGCTGTAAATGTATTTTCTTTGTGATCTTCCTAATCATGTTTTCCTTTCCCTAGCTTACTTTATTGTAAGAATCCAGTCATAGCATACAAAATGTATGTTAATCAGGTACTTATGATATAGGTAATCCTTCTGGTCAACAGTAGATAATTAGCAGTTAGGTTTTGGAGAGGAACAAGAGTTCCATGTGGATTTTCAAAGGAGGAGAGTATGGAGGGCTCAGGAAGCTTTTGGGGTTAGAACAGAGCATCTCTGAGGGCTGTCCAGCGGGGACTGGGTGGAGGCGGTTAATGTTAGAATCATCTGTTCACTCCTGGCCGCCCCCACACCAATAGTGATGGAACCGTGTCTGGCTGGGCACGACGGTGCTGGTGGAAAGGCAGAGACAGACCATCTCGTGAGGGAAGGACTGAGCAATCAGGTACCAGAGACAGTTAGGAGGCAATTGGAGGGCATTAGGAAGTTGCTATGGAAACCTTCATCCCCAAGCTGCTACTCCAGGTTGTCAGATGTCTTAATTTTGCAACCTCTTGCCTGGCTTTGGGATGCCACGGCATTCAAGTGTGCCATACAAATAAAATGCAAGTTACCTACCTTAAGAGTTAATGCTGCTGTGCATGGTTTCTCCCAGACACGTCACCGATGGGCTCTTGAAAGGTACAGATGCAGCCCAGGCCGCACATTACGTCGCTATGGAAAAGGCCACAGCCGCGGAAGTCCTGAAGAGCCAGGAGGAGGCACCCCACACCTCAGGCCAGCCCCTCCACGGTGCAGGAGTCCCCGGCGACGTGAAGTCAGAAGTGGTGCCCTTGACCGTTCACCATGCGCAGAGCTCCCCTGTGGTCATCCAGCCCTCCCAGCTCTCCGCCGCCCTGCTCAACCCCGCCCAGCACTTGCCGGGGGGCTCGGGTCCCCACCCCACCAGCCCTTCGGCCACCACACAGGAAGTGACCTCAGCTCTGCAGTCAGCACAGGCTCCTCAGTCCCCACAGATGCCCATGAACGGCTCTGCCATGCAGAGCTTGCTCATTGAGGAAATCCACAGCGCGAGCGCCAAGAACAGGGCAGTGTCCATTGAGGTAGGGTCCTATGTCCATTTCTCATTAACCCTATAGAGGAATAACATCCGGTCCTTCCCTCAAGGAGTTTATAGTCTGGTTGTAAAGAGAATGCATATATGTGTCAAAGATACATTTATATCCAATATATATATATATAGATAGATAGATAGATAGATATGTATATATCTATATATATGTACGTATATATATTTGTCTCAAAGAGAGATTTTTTGAACTACAAATGGGTTTCGATGGCCAGATTAAGAGAACAGTCGGATTTCAGAGAAGGGTGAGACATCCCATCCTGTGGGAAGGTGAAACCATGGTGTGCTGGGAAGTGTTTACCAACCAGTTCTCTGGTGGGGGCAGGGGGAAGCCCTGATTCATAGAATCTGCCAGTTTCTGAGGCGTATTCTCCCACGGTCGCTGATTGCAAGTTTCAGCGGGACGTCAGTGGGCATGCGGCTGGGGAGATGTGAGTCAGCTCTCCCTGCTCAAGCACATCACTGGTGAATGCGGGCCGGTGGAGGGTTTGCTACTGGCCTGGAAAAGTCAGTAGAATCTGGGTAAGTGGAGCAGTGTTGGTGAGGGCTAGCACAGAGGGGTTGCTGGAGCAAAGGGAACCACGAGTAAACTTGTTTTATGGGAACAAGATAGAGGAGATGAGGCTGGCAAAACAGACTGGAACCGGATGTGTGGGAGCTGGCAAACCAGTCCAGGACGTCTCAAGGTCATGGGGTGGGTGTCCAAAAAAATGCGGCCCCTCAGAGCAGTGATAAAAAATCAGCATCTTCAGAAAATTGCTCTGAAACAATGTACAGAATCAATTAAGGTGGTGGGGTCTCGAATTAAGGTTGCTGGGTGGGAAGTCATTAGAGTAGTCTCAGGATGCAAGGTGGAGGCCGTCAAAATGGAAAGAGAAAACTGGGTCTTAGAGTCACACGACATAGAAAACACACCATGGTTTTAAAGATTCTATCAGGAGCCGGTATCCACGCCTGAGTATCACATTTTGTCTCCCCCGCGTCGTTACCCCAGACCCTGCTCTTCACCGTGCCCGCCTCTCTTGCGTGTCAGCAGTGGATAACTCAGGTTTAAGAAAAAATAACCTCTTCAAATTGCCAAGGCCACGGTCAGGGCAACCGGGCCTCTGGACCCTGGGTAGCTTCTGCCTCTGCTCCAAAGTCAGCGGCTGTGCCTCTCCTCCAAGCCAGCCGTTTACGAAACGCAGCTCACGGGAAGGGTGAAATGTGATTGCCTGACGGTGATTCTGTCCCATCGTGCCCAGCAGGGCAGGGGCGAAAACTGAACAACACGTTTCCTCCTGAGAGTGAGCGGAATCTGCCACTTCCTACATCTCTGTATGGAAACCGTGTCAGTGGGACAACCCATCTATTTAACAAACGTCTCTTGAGAACCCACTGGGCGTGGCCATCGTGGCCGCGTGTGTATTCTCAGTTTCGACTCACGAGTCGTCTCTGAAAATGCCCTGATCTGCGGTAAGGAGGCCTGGGCCTCGCCGCCCGCTCCACTGCTGCTGCGTAAGGTGAGCTTCCTTCACGGACCGTATCCCCGAGCCCTGCTGTGCACCAGCCCCCAGAGGCTCTGAGGCAGGCAGGGAACAGAAGGGACAGAGCCCGTGCCTTCAAGAGACAGGCCTGCTTGTAGGGAGAGGCCGAGAACCAGCGTATGCCAGATGGTCATAAAATGCTAGGAAGAAACAATGAAGGGAGGGGGGTGGTAAGGGGTGGCGGCGGAGGCTTGTTTACGTAGCGTGGGTCTTGGACACATCCTTTGCCTCGCTGGGCCTCGGCGTTCTCACGTGTGAAATGTGTTGGTGAAGTGATCTCCTCGGTCCTTTCCAGTTCTTACGTGTTGGGGTTCTAGTAACCCTGGTGCCATTTCCCCTCTGGGGAATCCTGGAAGGATTACTGTGCCACCTCGAAATCACAGGACAATGTTCCTTTAAAAAAAATGTACAGGTATTTAAAAATGCATGTCATGTAATTCTCCCTATTGGGAGAACTTGATGGAACTTCGAGGGTATCCAGATAAAACCCCATTTTAGACGTAAGAAAGTTTGACCCGGAGGCCGTATAGCAGTTCTTAGCCACGGGGCTGTGATGTAGGATTCTTTGTTCCTGGTGAGTGTTTTTGGGCTTAGCTTCTGTTTGTCTGCACATCTCCTCCGCAATGAAAACTCAGTTTCGAGAACAAAAACTTGGTGATGGGATACATACTTTTGAAAGCATATCCCTGTGTCCTTTTATTAGTATTGGTTGAAAGTAGCAGTAAGTGCTCAGTAATAATGGAATGAATGCATTTGGGTTTCTGAGCTTGCTTCTGTGTGAGTGAAGACCACTTGGGCTTACACAGCAGAGAGCACAGGGGCACGTTTGTCTGATGTGCAAAAATGTCCCTCAGTGCAGAAACCGGAGCATTATTTTATCCACATTTAACCTGTGTTATGCTCTCCGCCACCTCGACACGAAATCTCTAATTAGCTTTCCCTCTGGTTTTTAAACCTTCTTCACTTGTTCTTTGCCTTCAGAAAGCAGAGAGGAAATGGGAAGAGAAAAGGCAAAATCTGGACCACTATAACGGGAAAGAGTTTGAGAAGCTACTAGAAGAAGCTCAGGCCAACATCATGAGGTCAATTCCAAACCTGGAGATGCCACCAGCCTTGGGCCCACAACCAAAGGGCGATGCTCCAGTAGACAAGCTAGAACTTTCAGGTGAGGTGCTCCCAGGGCTATGCGGGCTGGCTACCCTCGGGTCAGGGCAGTGCTGCCCACATAAGCACGTGCTGGCCAGCAGCACCAATCTCTCACTTCTTAAGACTCTTATAAATTGGAGCGAATCCTCAGGTATCACAACATTCTCACTACTGCCTCTTAACTATAACCGTAGCCTGGAAACGATGTTCTACTTGAGGATACTAGAACAATGCCCGGTAAGGTAAAATTTAGATTCCCGGCTTCCACATTTCCTGTGAATTTATGACACTTCACAACACCAGCTGGGAGAATAAGAGGGCCGCATTTAGAGTAAGAGCTTTTCATATGCTGCAGGAAGAAAATGCCAGCCTTTATGAGGTCCCGAGGGGACATTAGATCATGAGGCGAAATTGCATTTTTTAAATCAAAATTATTAGATGGTATATTGAACTAACTAAACTATGGAAGTTAAGCCTCAATGTGTCCCTAAGAACATAAAATAACCGTTAGAAAACTCAGCCTCCTAAATCTCCGGCCAACAAGCCTCATGCCTTACTCTGATCTTAAAGTTGCGAACAGAGACACCATTCTACCTGCAGCCCAGTGTCTCAGAGCCACATTCGATGGTGCCTCCTCCAGTAGCGAAAATTAATTTGGAAAGGAATCGCCATCTTGACTTGCATGCATGTCCAGGAACATGAGCGTAGATACAGTTTGTAACCACTGTAACCCTGTCTCACTGTTCTCCTTCCCCCAAGCTGCTCTAAAATTCCCCTCACTGAAACTGCCCCCATCAGCCTGTGTGTGCCAAGTGTTTCACCCCTTTTCCCCACCTGCCCAGCTGATGAGGCCTGTTTAGGGACCAGAAGGGTCCGGCAGCAAGTACCTTAGGAGGAAGGGGCCTGGGAGGGGCAGCCCTGTTCTCACAAAGATGGCTTCTCTCCCAAAGTCCCCGTGAGGAATTTCTCATGGGTAAAAGTCTACACCATTCCGTTTCCATCTGGCCTAATTTGGCTCTCCTTATTATTACTTTTGTCAGGTAGTCCTTTGATGTTTTATACTCACAAATAAGTTATAAAAAATAGTTATAAACCATAATTGTTCCTTCTCATGATTGAACTTGTTATCTTACCGCATCTGGGCTTTTTATTCCTTCAGATTAAAAAAAATGTGTATAAAGTTGGGCGCCTGGGTGGCTCAATCAGTTAAGCGTCCGACTTCGGCTCAGGTCACAATCTCTCGGTTCATGAGTTCGAGCCCCGCGTTGGGCTCTGTGCTGACAGCTCGGAGCCTGGAGCCGGCTTCGGATTCTGTGTCTCCCTCTCTCTCTGCTCCTCCCCCGCTTGCACTCTGTCTCCCTCTTTCTCAAAAATAAACAAACATTTAAAACCAAAGAAATAATTTGCATAAAGTATTTTTTAAAAATTACTCCCCAAAGTATTTTTGCTCAATCAAACGTGTTATGTTATGTTATGTTATGTTATAAGTAAACTCTATACCCAGCATGGGACTTGAACTCACAACCCTGAGATCAAGAGTCACATGCTCCACCAGCTGAGTTTGTTTTGTTCTGTTTTGTTTTGTTTTGTCTTAACACATGGCCTCATTTCAGAGAGAGTCTGCTAATGTACTGGCCACCAGAAATGCATAAGGATACAATCTGTTACCTGCAAACGTTGGTTTCTATCATTTTTACTTATTTGGCATGGATGTCACTGCTTTTACTGATTTTTGTTTACTAATGAGGTGAAATTCTACACTTAAGGTTTTTAAAAGCTGTTTGTATTTCCTCTTGTATAAATTGTCTGACTACTTAGAAAATGTAGCTCCTAAAAAAATCAGTGGCAAATTTTAGAGATGGTAGCCTCAGTCAGTGTTAAAGAAAAATTATTCACAGAGATATTTGTTAAAAAGAGCAAGCAAGACTTTATACAAGACCACGGCAGCAGGGGAGAGAAACTGAACCCAGCTCTGAATACAGTACATCAAGGGTAGGGAGAGTCTCGCTAAAAGGCAGGCCAAGGGCCTGGATGTGCAGAGGGAGCGAAGAACCAGCTCAGATGTCAAGAATGGGGGATTCTTGCTAAACGGACTTCACGGAATTCTTTGCTAAAACTGGGCTGAGCAGACAGAGCAAGGGCAAGGCTTAGCGGAGAGGAGAGCTCGGAGGAGCCTGACCAAAGCCGGGCAAAGAGGCAGTCATGGTCATGACCCAGGAGAGGAGACCTGGGCCCACTTCCAGGGCCCGTCAGCCTGTGCCAGTCCCTGGGGGGACCCACAAAGCTGATGAGGCTGTCCCCCGGCCAGGCTGCTGGCTCAGGAACCAGCCAGGTGGCCCACTGCTGCTGGGGCCTCGTCACCCAGCATTCTCCTGCAGGAGACCAGAACTGTCGACTACACGTAACCACTGGCCTTTCACCCTGATGAGCACCCACACCCTTACTACAGCTTTAAGTAGAAACTTCTCAAGTGTGTCCCTCAAACAGCTCTGACTAGGTTGCTCAGAAAGGACAAACATATTCCTGAGAGGGCAGGCCGTGTCCCTAGAGAGAGCTGGGGCAAAGCGCAGTTGGAAGGTCCAACCTCGAGTTTCTGCTTCTGCTGCTTTAGTGCGCACTTGGGTTCAGGCTGGTAAAAGGCAGAGGTGAGGAATGATGATAAAGGACAGAAATGAGGAGGTTTGAATTTGGTTAAGTGCCTTTTCTGGACATTTTTCTGGAGAAAGCTAAGTAGATATCTGTGTTTCCTAACCTTTGGTGTCATTGCCAACTTCTCCTTCTGCATTTCTGTGTTTACTGCCTCCTTTCATTAACAGAGAACCCTTTCCAACCACATAACCAGGACCAAAAGTCCATTTTGTCCCTGACTTTGTTTTCTGTTCATCTGCCTTGCATTTCCTCCTGGCCCTTCATTGGCCAGATTCTATTCTAACATCCCCTGCACAAACTCCTCCTGCTAATAACACTGTCTCTCACGTCCTTCCTTCAGCAGCCATGCGAGGGGCTCTGGATTTGTCTCTAAGCTCTAATATTTCATCTCTCCAAGGAATACCCAGAAGTTTTACTTAATGACGATAGCTCTTGGGGCACCTGGATGGCTCAGTCGGTTGAACATCTGACTCTTTTTTTTTTTTTGTAATGTTTATTTTTGAGAGAGAATGAGAGAGTGAGCAGGGGAAGGGCAGAGAGAGAGGAAGGCAGAGGATCTGAAGTGGGCTTTGCACTGACAGCGGAGAGCCTGAGGCGGGGCTCGAACTCACCAACTGTGTGATCATGACATGAGCCGCAGTCGGACGCTTAACCATCTGAGCCACTCAGGCGCCCTGAGCATCTGACTCTTAATCTCAGCTCAGGTCTTGATCTCAGGGCCCTGAGTTCAAGCCCTATGTTGGGCTCCACACTGGGCATGAAGCCTACTTAAAATACATATACATATGTATATATGCTACATATATATATATGTGTATATACAAATATATATACATATGTATATATGCTACATATATATATGTGTGTATATATATACATGCACATATATATATGCACATATTTTTTTAATAATGATAGCTCATACTTGCATTGCATTTACAGTAAGTCACTAAGCACTGTTCTAAATGCTTCGTGTATATTAAGGTATTTAATCTCCACAGCATCCCAGTGGAGAGGATTATTATGATACCCATTTAATAGATGACACAACTGAGGCAGAGAGAAGTTAATTAACTTGTGCAGGGTCTTTTTGGGATTTCAAGTCAGTCGGGCTATAGGGTCTATGCCTTTAATCCTGGCACTATGGAGAGAACAGAGAGATGTTTACATCAGATTGCATCAAGTTTATAGAAATACACTGTTCTGGAAGTTCTCTTGCAAAGAGGTTATTTTGCAATGACACACTGTTTTCCAGAAGACTCTCCGAATTCAGAACAAGACTTGGACAAGCTGGGGGGTAAGTCCCCACCTCCTCCTCCCCCACCCCCTCGGCGGAGCTACCTGCCAGGATCAGGGCTCACCACCACGAGGTCCGGCGATGTGGTCTACACCAGCAGGAAGGAGAACATCACCGCTAAGGTCTGATGGGTTCAGCTCTGGCGAACTGGTCTCTGAGTTCAAATGATACCCTTAGACAAGGTTCTCTCTATTCTCATGTAGAACTCAGAAAGTAGTAAGGCGGAGGAGAGAATTGATTAAGCTACATCACAGGAAGCCCCACAGATGGGAAAATGTCAGCCAGTGTTATTGGACTAGACTCGGCACCACCTGCTCTATCCTTACTTGACTTGTAGCTGCAACAATGTAAAATGCAAATCACAAGCTACTTCTCCAGCAAGGGCCTCATAAGATTGAAAATGGAGTAGAAGGGGACGCAAAGGAAAGTCCACCTTACAAAAGCTAAGTGAGACTAGCTAACACGGTTGTAAGAGTCTGTACAGAAAGGTGTTCAGTGGGCTTTAGCTGGCACTTAACTTGGCAAGTGTGGTCTTTTGTGTTAAATGTAAAATACAATTTCCAAGGAGATGTAGTACAGGCAGGCCTTTCTTAAAGGCACCAAATGTTGAGTAGTTATAACTTTATTTAAAATCTTCAACCCATTCACCAAAATGGCAGCTTGTACAAAAAAAAACCCAAACTAAAAGCAAGGGATATTAATAGTCTTTCGACTCGATTTGAAGAGGTAGGAAGCCGACCGGCCAGGCAATAAGGGAACGTGTGTTGCTGTAATCTGTGCCTCTTTTGGCCAGCCCCTAGAGGCGTTGAGCTAATATCTGTGATTTGAATCTTCCACAGGCAAGCAGTGAAGATGCTGGACCAAGCCCCCAGGCTAGAGCCACTAAGTGTCCGACCGAGGAGCTGGCTTCCACCTGGACCCCATCCCCACCGCCAGTCGCTACCTCGTCCTCAAAGGACGAGGAGGAAGAGGAAGAAGGAGACAAAATAATGGCGGAACTCCAGGTATGTGGATGAGGTAACTGGTTGTGGCTCCATGCCTTCCTACCTAGGCCGCTCTGGCTACGTCTCTCACAGATCCATTAGCTAGAGAGGGCTGGCAAGGAGCCTTTGGACCTAGGCCTCGTAAGCAGCATCTTCTGGCCTTGGCCTCCAGTTTTCCAAGATGGCGCTGAACTACCCTCAGGGTACTTCATGACGTGTGTAAGGAATGACTTTCACAAAACAACTCAGGAAGTTTATACGGGAAATGAATTGCAAGTTTTCCTAGCTCCGGCCAAGAAGATTTACTTTCCTTGCTTTTAATAGTCCATTCGTTTCAAAAGCAATTCAGACAGGGATCCGAAATATCAGCCATTGTCTTGTCTTCCTAAGGACTGATTAAGGCCTCCTTCACGTGGGTCTCATAAAAACTTTGGTTTTAATACTTAGAATGGCTGCCCTTAGGTCTTCTGTCCTTCATACCAAGTTCCCATTCGGTGTCAGCATCATCTTTTCAAATATGCAGAAAAACGGAACGATTTCATTTCCCATTTTCTCTGCCCTGTTTGCAAAATGATTATTTATTAGTTTTAGATTTTTATTTTTTAATTAATTGACACAGTCCATTCTTAGGATTAAGGATGGGGTACAGAAACTGTACTCCAAGTTTACCCCACATTCAAATCATGGATCTGAACCTACCCTGGGTGTATGTTCTAAGAACTTTTCTAATCAGAGGCATGCACAATTCCCAGACCAAAGTCTGTTCAGAGAATATTTCATTTTGACCCATACTCACTGTAGCATTTTTTCCCCTCTCTGGATGGTCAGATCACATGGTCAGATCACACACTTAGGGCTCCAAAATACATTGCCTCTTCACCAGTGCACGCACCATGGGTCTGCATTCTTCATGTGGAGTAAAGAGAACTTTTAAGCCATGTCATTTCTACCACGGCTGTTCCACTCTGCTTTCCGTGGTAATAACTACCAAAATTGGGCTGTTTGGATTTACAGGGCTGCTGGTTGATTTGTCACAGGGCTGAGCCCTTCTGAGCTTCTCTCAGACTGGCCTAGGACATCCCCTCCACCAATCAGATCGCTGACAGATTTTTAGGACGTTTAAAGAATGTCATACATAGGAACCATAGATGTATACGGTTAGCGATGCGTGAAACAGTTGAGAGGGTGGAGGCGTCCGTCACTCAGTGGTCCAGGGAGGACCCTCTGGCTAATGACACTGGCATGGCCGGGCTGCTTGTCGTCGGGAGATTGGTGCTCGTCCTGAGATGTGTAGGCAGATTCTGGGACCGTTCGTTGTAGCCTCTGCCCCAAAGCGTGGTTTAAATTGATCGTGGCCCAGTTTGGTTCAAACGGCTGGCGAAGAACTAGGTAATTTTACATCTGGGCAAGGGGAACAGTCACTCCTAATCCAAGAAGTAGAAACTTTTAGGCTCATGGATAATCCTGCACTAGCCCCCAAAGAGAAGTCATTTACTTGTTCCAGCTGCGCTTTAGAGCTCATCACTTGGGAATATTTCCCACCACTGAATATCTAAATATCTCTGATGGTTTCTTTGAAAGTTTTCAAAGCCTGGAGTATGTGGTTTCTTGTTGTGTTATTGGTGGTTAGGTAATACTGGTGAATCAAGTGCTCTAAGCCTGACTTAACCAAAGCCAAGAGCCCTCCTTCTGGGGTAGGGACCCTACCCGCTGCATCAGAAGGTCAGCCGCGCACTTGGGCTCTGCACTTAGATGCCCCCGAGGCAGGACAGGGAGCAGATGCGGCCTCCTGGGTGTGACTGTGGAACAGTTTCCTGCTGTGTGTTACCAGGCGTCAGAAAAAACCAGAGGCTCCAAAGTCCAGGGTCTGACAGCCCAGCGGAGATGGCAGGTGGCCTCCATGGGCATCTCCAGGGCCCTCTAGGACTGGGGTGTCTGAGAGACCGCAAGGGAGGAGCCAGCACACCGGCTTCAGGAAGAAGGAACAAGCAGAGAAACAGAAGAGCAGGCCGGGGAAGGTCCCAGGCGTCGGCTCAAGTCATGTTTTAGGACCCGTGCTGAAACAGTCAACTTGGCACGGGCCTGGGATATTCTTTCTGCCCGCGGAGGTATTTCCAAAGGACCATATTTGACAGTAAGAAAATATTGAGGCAGTTATTTGGGATTTTTCATCGAAATAGCTGATCTTTAATCCTGACTGCAAGTTTCAATTATTTGGGGGAGTTTAAAAAAAAAAAAAAAAAGGCCTGTGAATTAATTCTGAATTAATTATTCTCTGTGTGAGGCCTGGGTAACAAAAATTTTTTTTAACTAGGTGACATGTAGTTGAATTGAGAGCCACTGATTTCAAGAAGCTTGGGTGCTGGGTTCTTCATCTTTCCTGCTTTCGTGACCGTATTGTCACTCCCTCTCTGCCCCGCAGACACAGCCTGTGCTTTCTGTTTGTCTGAGGACCGGCCTCCCTCACCCACTGTTCACCCAAACTGGGGTGGACTCCTAGAACTGAAATTGATAGTTTTCTAGGACAGATCTAGAAGCTCAGGCAGAAAGCAGGCAGCTCAGAACCCCATGGGCACTCAGGAGCATCACTTTATTCTAAATGCACCTCAGAGCACCTTAGAATGTGGGAGTACCTGTTACTATGTTACTACTGTATTCTTTTTTTTTGTTTGTTTAAAGTTTATTTTGCACGAGAGAGTAGTGTAAGCAGGGGAGAAGGGCAGAGAGAGAGGGGGAGGGAGAGAGGATCCCAAGCAGGCTCCACGCTTTCAGCGCTGAGCCCAGTGCGGGGCTCAGTCCCACAAACTGTGAGATCAAGACCTGAGCTGAGATCAAGAATCAGTCGCTCAACCGACCGAGGCACCCAGACACCCCGCGAAGGGCATGCGTTCCAAGGGTTCTGTCCATTTATCACGCCGTGGCACAGCCAGTGAGGAAGCCTCTGCCTCTGGCTCAGAGCTCAGCTTTGCTGCTCTGAGGCCAAATGCCAAACCAGGTTTTGTGGCGCCGCCTCCCCGTCCCTGGTGTGACCGCTCGGCAGGACTAGGCTGGGGTCTCCACGCCTCCAGACTGCCTGTCTGTTCCCTCCTCCCTCCTCACTACGCCGGCATCCCTGTTAACCTCAGTATTTTAATCCCTTAGGCATTCCAGAAGTGTTCCTTTATGGATGTAAATTCAAACAGTCATGCTGAGCAGTCCCGGGCTGACAGTCACGTTAAAGACACTAGGCCGGGGGCCACAGTCCCACCCAAGGAGAAGAAGGTAACGTGGCAGTTACACATTTGCCACACAGTCGAATGGCCCTTCTTTCCTTGCTCTGACACTAACACCGCTCCTGCGTTTGTCCTTCTTTGTGTGCCCTCTTTTTCCCTCTCACCTGTTTTGTTCTGTTTTTTTTAAACTAACGGAGACACAGCCTTAGGTTTAATCAGAGATGCCTGGTTCGGGTTCCCAGCGTGCACTGGTGTTCCTGTAATAGTCTATGCAGAACTTGGGCATTATCTTCCCAAACTAAAGAGTATCCCCCTTGCAAGATTTTCTAGAACTCTAGAAGTAAATGGAAACATCAGTCAAGTATGTAGCCCTTTTTCTAATTCTTAACGTGTCTTCTAGATCCCACACGCCTGTGTCAGAAGTAGCTGCAAGCCTTAGAGTGTAGGGAAAAAACACACCGCAGAGCTATATGCTCACCATCCCTGGGTGTATCCTCGTAGAAACGACGCATATGTGTTTGCACACGTGTTCAGGAACGCCAGACAGAATTTGCGTTAAGTAGGACAAATTCTCAAGCTATACCTTGCAAGACAATTAGTTCGGTGTAAGCTCAGTGCTCATACACATTGTGGCGTCCTAATGGCTTCAGGACAGCTGTCCGGGCTCTAAAACAAAGTTCACCGTCATTACGTAAGTACTTTAGGGAAAGGACATTAGCCTGAATGTGTGAGCTTCAACTTTCTGAGTTGGCTCTAGAGCTTTTAGGATTCTTGGGCATAAAGCCATCTTATCTGAATGAATTTCAGGATTAAAAGCTTATCGTGACCCACTCCGGTCCTAGCACTTTTCTCGAGGACTAGGTTCGAGCTTCCCCTAAATAAAGTCAAACAAATCAGCCGTAGTGTAGCCTAATAGCTACTCCCGGTGGGCACCTCAGTCCCCGTGAAAGAAGCCTCAGTGAGGGAGATGAAGGATCACGAATCAGAGGGCTATTCTAGCATAATCCTTCAAGAGATGCGGTCCTGGGGCTGACAGCCCCCGGCCGTGAGGCCCTGACAAGGAGACCGGCCTCCTCCTCCCTGGCTCACAACCATCCCAGGGCCTCCTGCAAACTAGGTCTGCCGAGGTGGGGGTGGGGGGGGTTGGGGGCATCTCCGTGCAGCAGGAGAGGTTATGAGATTATTGCTGTTAAATCTTTCTCGTGAAGAGAATCTCCTGTTACTTTCAAGTGAACCTATGACATCCTATTTGAAATATACTCCTCTTTCAGTCTGTGGGATTGCCCTACAGTGGCCCTAAGTAAAACCACCTCATGAAAGGCCCTGGCATATCCTGAGTCACAGGGCATACCTGGGCCGATGTCTGTCTGAAACACTGGGAACTGGGAACTTCCGAAAGATCCCTCTAGAGATCATCGTTGTCTCGTAGAACTTTGCTGATTGGCTGAAAAGTTGCATAAGATTTCTCGCCTTGCAATTAGAAAGCCATAGCCTTTAGATACCCTTCACCTCAATCAGGAGTCCGTCGGATAATAGGCCAAGTCTGTAGTGAGAGCCGTATAGGCACTTAAGAGCTTGTTTTAGATACTTCTACGCAGCAGATTGACCTGTCTCATAATAACCATGAGTATCAGACTTCTCCCCACATTTTTGTCAGCACTCCTCCTGGGCTATTCGTCTACTCTTCTATAAATCAAGTATTTCTTTAAAATTTTCTCCTTATCATCATGAGGTGCCAGCCTAGTGCTTCCCTTGTGTACAATTTTCCTATAACTGTGTCTCTGATTTTGCTTGATTGCCATATGCATTTAGAGCCTGCTACACAGTTTTCTGAACAATCCAAACCTCAGGACCTACTTATAAACAGACATTAAGAGGTTTAACCACATTTTACGCAGTCTTGACCCTCTAAGATTACCTCTGAGATATCATTGTGAGATGACATGACAATTGTGACCGAGCTACCCTGGATACAGTTAATGCACTTGTTGTGATAATTTCGTTCTTTTTTTCTAGCCCAGTAACAAAAGTAACAGGTCATGTGAAACCTACCCTTGACATCTTTACCTTAGTGGCTTTCATCGGAGTATTCCTGCTACCACACCCCTTTTAAAATACGTGTGTCTCTGGGTGACATTTGAAATACTTAGCAGTGGGTATGGCATGGGCCCTGACCAGTCAGACAGATGCCAGCGCTGACCCCAGGCACTGGGCCAGAAGAACGTCAGCTGTGCACGTGTTGTGTCTAGATTACATGTCGACTCCTTCTCCAATTCAGGGGTAAATTCTCACTCAAGTCCTAGCATGCTCTGCTGCCTCCGTGTTTGGGGTTGAAACCTTAGTCCGAAACCTCTCTTGCTTTTCTTCTTAAACCTTTTATTGGATGTGTGAGTTGTTTAATGATCCAAATTTAAAATCCCACAAAAGACCTCATGTTGTTCGTCTGCACCGGCCGAATTGTTGCACTGGTTTGGGGCCTTCCCGGGAGGAGGGGAGGTTTAACAGGAGGTATCCGGTGGCTAATGCACCTTGTATCCCGTACGATGTTTCCATGTGATTAATACTGACTTTGGTGTTTGTGTGTTATTCCTTGAATGTGTATGGACATCCTTTCCATTTGTAACAGGGCGGTGGGGTTGCTGTGGGTTGACTTGGGCGGGGCCCGGTTATTATGCTTTGTTACGTTGTCATTGCTTTAGCCAGACAACCTTCTCGGGATTGTGTCCCTCCCCCCGTAACCACCTCTTCCTTTCGGGCTTGGGCAGCAAGAAGAAAGGGCAGCAGTGCCTTGGAAGCGACAAGGCACAGCTAGTGTTAGTGTCGTGGCAGAGCCCAAGGGAGCTGATACACACGGGCCAGACAAGGCCACGCTTCCCGGTGAAGCACTGTCCGGACCTGAGCCTCACTGCTGGGTCCTCACGTCCTGAATCTCGGTGACACCGGCAGAAATGGACCTTCGCTCTGTATCGGAGAATACAGAGACTAGAAGCTGACTTACGATGTCAAAGTCACCGCTGTAGTCTCCAATATCTGCTTTGGAGGTGTTTCGAGGGTATTTTGGCAGCATTATCATTCTGAATTTGGATTTGACCGCCTTGGGTATTATTAGGTTGAAGGTTATTGTGACGCTTGACTTGGCCAAGTCCAAGTGCAAACTGCAAATACACTGTCAGTCTGTCATTTGAACAGGGAAAAATAAGGTTTTCATTTCATCTCCAAGTACTACACCCAAGTGGGGCAGAGTCCTTATAGGACAGTTTCCAGAAAAGCAGCAGAGATAGTACCGAAACAACTAGCTGGAAGGGTTCTGATCTAGTTCCCCAGTCTATACACAAGAAAACGGAGGCCCAGGAAAGTGAAGGTGACACAGTTAAGGGGCAGAGCCGGATTAGAAGCAAAAAGCTTCTGCCTGCCGAGATACTGTGCTTTCTACTGTGCTACACCTCTCTTCCCGTTTTCGATTCTGCTAAGCTCACAATCAGATGCTGGAGAGAGAACGTGTGGATACAGAATCGATCCTTTTATTCTCTTAACTACTCCCTCACCAATTTTGCAAATCCCTAAACTATTTTGCTAATTGAGATTTTCGTCTCGTGCGAACACAGGGCGTGTTTGGAAGCTGGAGAACAACAAAGCCAGCCAAGGTAGAGCTGTCTAGGCTTTGGCAGATGTGCTTGGCCCGCAGGTTCTGGAAGTGTGATTAAAGGAACCATTTAGTTATAGTCCACTTTGGGGGGGATGTGGTTTTGTGCAGTAACATGTCCTACACTATTCTACCAGAATTTGGAATTTTTCCATGAAGACGTTCGGAAATCTGATGTCGAATATGAAAACGGCCCCCAAATGGAATCCCGAAAGGTGAGTTTAGCAAATCTGCGTTCCGACGGATACCATGCAGATTCATGGCCCCCTTTCGCAGATCCTGTTCTGATTAATGTGTGTGGTTTCCCTCCTCCACTTCCCTCTCAGGTTCCCACAGGGGCTCTCACACCCCTTGACCATCCTAAATGGGAAATAGCAATGGAGAATAGTGTTTCTGATGCATCAAGAACATCAGAGTATAAAACAGACATCCTAAAGAAGGAAAATTCCATATCCGGCAAACGTTTATTTAAAGACAGTAGAAACTATACCCAGAAAAATGTGTCTAAGGTCAATCCCAGTTACTCTGGCCTTTGTTCATTAGATGAAATAAACAAAGGACCTAAGAGCTCAGGACTGCAGTACCCTGTGCCTGACGCTGAGAATCAGAAGATGAATTATGGAAAGACGAAGGAGATGAGACTAGAAAGACAGGAAAACGCAGATAGGTGTGACCTTCCCTCTCCCGCTAGGTCAACTGAATTGAGCACGTGTGATGTCAGAACTCAAGATCAAGAGGTTCACATGACAGAGTTCGGCCAGGTTGCTCTAAGACCCAAGGGGGCACGGCATGCTAGCGTGAACTCCAGCGAGGACGGAGAATCGACACCAAGTTCTCCCACTGAAGAAAATGCGACCACCGACAACATCGCCTTCATGATCACCAAAACTGCCGTCCAGGTGCTCTCCAGTGGGGAGGTCCGCGACATAGTGAGCCAAAAGGGGGAAGATGTACAGACGGTTAACATTGACGCCAAGAAAGAAGCAACATCCCCACAAGAAGGAGCTGAAAACGAAGAGCCAGTCGTGTGCCTAGACAAGAAACCAGTTATCATCATTTTTGACGAGCCCATGGACATCCGGTCTGCATATAAGAGACTTTCAACCATATTCGAGGAATGCGACGAGGAATTAGAGAGGATGATGACAGAGGAAAAGATAGAGGAGGAGGAGGAGGAGGAAAACGGAGACCCTGTACTCCAGAATAACACTTCCCAAAAGTTGCATAAGAAGGTTGCATCCGGCAGCCCCGGATCAGGGCAGCAGGCTGATGGTAAATTCCAGCCACACTGCCTTTCACCAGAGGCTGAACCCCCAGGACAGGAAACGAGTAAGAACGAGCTGAGCAGGTTCAGCCACGCAGATTCTCCAAGTGCAGAAAGCAAGGGTGACGTGACGGATGACCAGTTTGAAAGCCCCAAGAAAAAGTTCAAATTCAAATTCCCTAAAAAGCAACTGGCTGCTCTCACTCAGGCAATTCGCACGGGAACCAAAACGGGGAAGAAGACGCTGCAGGTGGTGGTCTACGAGGAGGAGGAGGAGGACGGCACTTTGAAGCAGCACAAGGAAGCTAAACGATTTGAAATCACTAGGTCCCAACCTGAAGACGCCCCCAAAAGTATGCTTAGGAGACCAGAGCCGCCCAGTGCAGAGAACGCATCTGTGATTTCCAGAACTGACGAAATTAGAAAAAATACCTACAGGACGCTGGACAGCCTGGAGCAGACCATCAAACAGCTTGAAACCACAATCAGTGAAATGAGTCCAAGAGCCCTAGTGGACGCTTCATGCTCTTCCAACAGAGATTCTGTTGCAAGCTCAGCCCACATAGCCCAAGAGGCCTCTCCCCGCTCCCTGCTAGCTCTGGATGAAGCTCCCACTGCCCTAGAGCCCCCCTCGTCCGTACCTTCAGCCTCACGTAAGGTATCTTGGTCTGATGGAAAACGAAAAGACCCAGCTGCTTTCTTACATCTGCCATAATCACCATTAGCAACAGGTGTCTTGTGATTTACTTGCTTCCTTTCAGGTGGCTCATTGTGGTTTTATTTTTGTCTGTTCGCCACGATCCCTTTCTCTCACACTTTCTCCCTCACCTTCAAAACAACAACAACTAGGTGTCTAACAGCTAATTGATTCTCTTTTTACCTCTGTTGCTGATTGGTGTTGGGTAAACGCAGAGGACGCTGGGTCAGTCATGTGCTGTTGAAATGATTGCTCTGATACTCACATTAAAATCCGTTTGATCAGTAGTGGAGCAGATTCATCCTGTTTGATTCTTCAAATTAACCCCAGCGGTGTCTCCTGATGTCCGTCTCCTAGATCTGTCCTGCATGTAGGGCTGTGGCTTCTCACGTTGAGCTTCTGCACACAGTGGGAGAGCTTGCGTGACAATCTGCTCACGTGCTTCTCCTTCTCTTCCCCTCCCGCTGCTCCTTCCCACAGGGCGCCACCGGGACCCCACAGACGAGCAGGATGCCGGTCCCCATGAGTTCCAAGAACAGACCCGGAAGCCTGGACAAGCCTGGCAAGCAGTCCAAACTGCAGGACCCCCGCCAATACCGTCAGGTAGTTTTACCTTAAACCCAATTTGGGATGGACACTGTTGCGTTTAAGAAGCAAGTCACTGACTTAGTTTATACCAAATATCATGTTTTCTTTGTAAGATATGGTTTACGTAGACACCCTGGATCTGGGGCATGAAGAAAGTCTAAAAACCTTCGTTAAACTTTTCACCACGCTTCTGCATGCTTGCAATAAAACATCTTTTACTTTGTGACTCCAAAGTTTAACGGTGCCGGGCCCGTCGGCTTTTCTTTGGGTGAATGTAGTGGTTCATCAGAACACCTCGGGAAACCGAGTCAGACCTGTCCTTGAGCTGCCCTGAAAGTCACCAGTACTAACGTGTATATGCTGACTGCATTGCATTAGAGGCACATTAACTGTCCGTCACGATGCCCCCGCCCCACCCCAGTAATCACCCAGACGCATGGCCGACCTAGCACCCGGGAACGGTAGCGGGATGGTGTGCCTCTTCTCACCTACGCCGTTCTTCCTTTCCTCCCGTTCTACACATCTCCGCTCTTGTACTTTGGGGGTCTCTCCCAGGTCCAGTGCAGCACAACAAGAACTTAGCTCAGGCCTTGAACTGGTTTGGTTTGATTTGGTTTCTTTTATTTAGTCATTCTCAGAAGGGCTGTGTTGCCAGACCCTGTGGTTTGATCGTGTTACCAGCTTTCTGACAAACTGTCTCCCGCCATCTTTATTTGCAGGCTAATGGAAGTGCTAAGAAAGCTGGTGGGGACTGTAAGCCTACTTTCCCCTCCTTACCTGCTTCTAAGATTCCAGCCCTTTCTCCCAGCTCTGGGAAAAGCAGTTCTCTGCCCTCTTCTAGTGGTGACAGCTCTAACTTGCCTATTCCACCTGCTACTAAACCACCGGTTACTTCTAACCCTCTCAGCCCCCAAACAGGACGATCTGCTCCCTCTGCCTCCCTCATCCCCTCTGTCTCTAATGGCTCCTTAAAGTTTCAGAGCCCCACTCATACAGGTAAAGGCCACCATCTCTCATTCTCACTGCAGACTCAAAACGGCCGAGCAGCCCCTTCCCCCTCCTCCTCCTCCTCCTCCCCGCCCTCCCCCGCCTCCCCCACTTCACTGAATCAAGGTGCCAAGAGCATCAGGACCATCCACACTCCCGGCCTCACCAGCTACAAGGCACAGAACGGAAGTTCAAGCAAAGCCACCCCATCCACAGCCAAGGAAACCTCTTAAAGGCCAAATCCTGTTAGGTGAAAGTCGGAGTTACCTTTAAAAAAACACACAAAAAATGTTTTTCGACAGTCTTCCACAACTGTCTTCCCAAGCGAATGTAACATATTGCCGTACTGTTTGAGGCTTAATGCTAAGTATGTGCTAAATACTGGATTAATAGATGTCAGTGAAGCTTGTTTGTTTTCTTCGTTGCTATTGTAATTACATAGTGTTTACTGTCTATAGCCGATACCCGTCCAATGAAGTAAGCATGTGTTACGAAAAGAGTGGCTGGCAGGAGAGAAGGGTGTGTGAGAGACGGGGAGGAAAATGTACTCAGCATGTAAAACATGTATGATTCCAGAATTTTAGTATGTTTTGTACAAAAATATTTTTCATTACGGAGACTAGACGTGAAACCGAGAAATACACAAGCGTGACTATCTATACAAATTGTAAAACAGATACTATAATATTTCCTTTTATTTTGGTGTTATTTAGCTTTATTACAGATTTCTATTTTTGTCAGAACGTCATGGTTCCTTTCAAGATCTTTTTTGCCAAAAACATTTTGATACTATAGCATTGTACATTTGAAAGTAGCGTGCTAGACAAAAAGCCAGTGAACTTCTATACGAGCCGACACGAGGCATATGTAGAAGGCAGTTTATCAAACCTATTGCACTGCCGTGAGAATTATGTATAATAATTTGCAGCCCAAGCAAGCTAGTTTTCTTTGCTTTTCTTTCTTTCTTTCTTTCTTTCTTTCTTTCTTTCTTTCTTTCTTTCTCTTGTTTCTTTCTCTTAACATATTGGGATTCTCTAGTTGTTTCCTTTCCAGTATCTAAACCCTTCCTTTGTTTCCTGAGACCTGGTGACCCACACTCTTGCATTGTGGATTTTAAACATGTACACTTCTGTACGGTTCTGTAAACTGATCAACTTTTGTACATATATAAATAGACCTAATAAAAAATACCGTATGTGGCAGCACAGAGTAGTTTTCGCACACCAAAGTTAATTTTTATGCATGCTTTAAAAATATATCTTGGGATGGGCAGAAATGGGGATACCCGTGCATTTTTAAAAAGCAACGAGTTTGCACAGATAGAGTGTTTTTGTAAATAAATGCATTTGTATAACACAGTCATGTAATATACAGAACGATAAGCAGAGGCTTTGCAAAACTCAATAAAGGGCTGCATGCTTATTATTTTTTGTACCTTGTCACTCGAACTGCTTCCTAGTCAAAGAACAAACATAACTATCACCAAGTTAAATGGTTTGGGTTTTGAGGACGTTATAAGTAACGTGTCACGGGACACGGACTGGCTTTCAGAAAGCTCTCCTTCTCTGATTCATGATGAGTTCCTGATCGATTCATTGCGAGTGCGGTGCCTTCTGATGTAACCTGCTGACTCTCTCCTCTGTGGCTTTACCAAGGTTTGGCTAACAGAAAGCAAACCTGGGTCCAGAGTTTCCACCCTCGTTTACAAGAGGGGCTCTTCCTACCTTTTCTTTTTAAATTTCCAGTAGAAGTCAAGTAGAAATAAAGCATCTTTATCGCTATGATTTTTTTCGAGTTCTCAGTGTCAAAAAATATTGTTGGTGGAGAAAGACACACGCTAGCTAACATTATTACACTGTGGGTAACAGTCGGTGAAAATACCACCAGGAGTGTGCAATCGACAAGAACAGTGTCAGGAAACTGCTTCATATTCTTTTTGGCCTCCAAAATATTTAACTTGGTTTGATGTAAAGGGAAAACGAGTATTACCTGAGCACCTGGTTGTCGGTGTCCGTGAGCTTCAAGTTTACAGATCTGGGATGCCTTTATCAGATCTATGTTATAGGTCCACTCATCGTGTAAATTACATGTTAACATTATATGAATCACGTGTTTGGGGGAGGGCTCCGGAAAGTCGTCATCTTACAGCTTTTAGGTATAAAATGTTCCGACATTTCAATCATGTCCTACAACAACTCAACAACTGCATTATGTTAAAATCCACAGGGTAGTGGCGCCTGGGTGGCTCAGTCGGTTAAGCGACCGACGTCGGCCCAGGTCATGATCTCTCGGTCCGTGGGTTCGAGCCCCGCGTCGGGCTCTGTGCTGACAGCTCGGAGCCTGGAGCCTGTTTCAGATTCTGTGTCTCCCTGTCTCTGCCCCTCGCCCACTCATGCTCTGTCTCTCTCTCTGTCAAAAATAAATAAACATTAAAAAATAAATAAATAAAAGGTGATACATGCAGAACACTTAGCATGATACCTGGCCCTTGATAGGCAACGGACGGCAGTTATTGTTGATACGTTCACAGACACAAGGATCAAGGACTTGGCCACCAACGCTAGGCACTTCGACAAATGAAGCATTTGGCATAAGTCTGCCTCATGTGCTCCGCTGCCTTCTAGGTGGAGTGTGCCGAGCATAACTTGATCTTCTTGCCTTCAGGTCATCAGGATGAGCTTTTGTTTCCAGCTGGACGGCCACGAGCCCTGGCAGATCTGACGTTCTCTCCTCAAAAGGGCTCGTGCAATCACTTTATTATCTTTGGACATGATCTTCTCTGGAGCAGAGATCACTGCACAGGGGCCTGTGGTCCATGGTGCGTTTCCCCAACAACGTCACCCGGTTGCTTCTGCGATACCACCTTTTGAGTTTTTGGTTGAAGCAGTCTTTCTTCCTCCGCTCCCCCTCCAAAGAAAATTTCTTGGTCGCTCTCAAATGCTTTTGCATCTTCAGAGCCATGGAGAGGGGAAGAAGCTACTTCAAATTGCAGAGGGGGGGCCCTCGGGAAGCGGTCTGGGGGACAGGCATGGCCAGAACTGCTCTGGGAGCCCAGAGGATGTGTCTGCTTCTCTTCACGGGTCTTGCCCTGGGTGCTCAGCTCAGGGATGGACACCAACTCCTCCTGCCATCTGAGGAGTCTGGGCAGGGTGATTTGGGGTGCACCTTCTCCTGACCCTGAAAATGCAACCTCACAAAAGGACCGGTCTTTAGTAGCCATGATTCTAGGGCCCTGGCTTTTCTCCTGTGCAAATTTCTTTGTTTTGCTTGACTTTGGAAGGAGTTGCAGTCATGACGCCGAAAGAAAAGCAACCTCTGTAATGCTGCAACACTGTTAAAAGTTGTGTGTCATGCCAGAGAGGGCCACATGCCATCACCTCTGTGAAAGGCCTCTCCTCTGGACTCCCGCAGTCTGACTTCTTCTCTGCAACCAGATGGAAGCCTTTGGAAGAGCGGGACGAGTGTCCGGTTATCCGTGATAAAGACAACAACCCTAACCTTTGCTGAAGGTGCAACGTGTGTCTGGCTCTGTCAAGAATTTTCTATATGTCGCATCTAATCTTCTCAACAGTCCTCTGAGGGAGGTTCCGTTATTATCTCCAGGCACAGAGGAGAACCCGAGATGTGCCCCTGCTTGTGCATCCAGCCCATGGCACCGACTTGACGGACGGTCGCACGAATCTGAGGAGCCCCTAGGGTTTATCTCGGAGAATATTTTTTTCAGATGCAACACTCTGTTGAGTGAAAAAAAAATTTTTTTTGCATCTTTCCAAGAATGCCTAAAAGCTTATTTTTAAAGCAGAATCGGCCTACAGGTGCAGATCGTTGTAAATAGGTTTTTCGCTCGCATGAATGTTGGGCGGGGTGTTACCAGGTCCTGCCGCGGGGGACAGTTCCTGGCAGCCCATTGCAGGACGCCTGGCGTCCCTGGCCCGCACCCGCACGATGCCAGCTTTGCCTCATCACGGTGACAGCTACAGAGCTCTCCACAAATACCTGCACTTGTCCCTAACGAGCAGAACCGCTTTGGCCGAGACTCACTGGCATAGAATACTGAACACACACTTCGTTGTTGGAAAAAGTCAGGGCCAACCTGGAAGGCATAAGGATCCGGCCTCGCGAGCCCTTCTCCACAAGACAGCATTAGGGGCCAAACCCAGAGCTCGGGGCGCCTGAATGGCCTGCCATTTCTGGAACTTTTGCATGACACCCCTATCCATATCAGCATGTGTGTGCTCTCCATTCATGCCTGCCAGAGCAAGTGATTAAGGACAAAAGAAAACCAAGCTCTAAGCATTTGGTTTAAGGAGGAAAGAGACAGGGGCACTTCTGTGGCTCGGTGGGTTAAGCATCTGACTCTGGATTTCTGCTCAGGTCATGATCTCCTGGTTTTTGAGTTTCAGCCCAGAGTCAGGCTGTGTACTGACAGTGCAGAGCCTGCTTGGGATTCTCTCTCTCTCTCTCTCTCTCTCTCTCTCCCCCTCTCTCTCCTCCCCCAATCATGCACTATCTCTCAAAATAAACATTTAAAAAAAAAAAAAGGAAAGGGACAGGAAATCTTGAGCAGATGGGTGGGAACAGACTTCTCTCTTCTAACTGCTGAAGCTCTGGGATTAGCAAGGTGCTGAATCATTTAGAACGAGGGCTCTCACCCGCCACGGTCTCCTCTCTGACTAGGGACAGGATGGGGAAAACAGGGATGGCCAGTGGGATCCACCCTGGTGACGGAAGAACCCAAGGAAGCCGGATCTGGCATTTGGAATAAATGGGGACTCGTGGCCCAGATTCTCAAACTTGGCTGCACCTGTGATCACATGGGAACCCTTAAAGATGCAGAGGCCTGGGTCACACCCTCAGAGATTCTAAACGAGGGGGACAGAGGCTCCGCCCGTGCAGCAGATTGTCAGACCTTTCCGGGCGATTCTAATGGGAAGCCAGGGCTGGGAACCACAGTCTCGCACTAGGACAGCAGGGGCCCGGGAGTGAGAGGATGGGGTGTCTTTTTTTTTCTTCTTCTTATGTTTATTTATTTTGAGAGAGCGAGGGAGCGGGAGAGCGTGCACAGGAGGAGCAGAGAAGGGAGAGAGAGTCCCAAGCGGGCTGTCCACTGTTGGTCACTAACCGTGAGCTCATGACCTGAGCCGAGATCAAGAGCTGGACGCTTAACCAGCCACCCAGGAGCCCTGAAGATGGTATATCTTAAAAACAAAAGGTGACTATTACCCCATGAGAGCGGATTCAGACTTGAAAAATATTTTATTTCTTTGTCAAGTTTTCCAACCATTTTAAAAAACATAGTTGGAATGGAGGGACATTGTTTCTCCCTCCCAGCTGATAGTGTCGCCCCCCGGGGCATCTGAAGCTGTCCTTGTGTTTTGACTCTTCCGGTGCTGCCCCGGGGTCTCCCAACACTGGCTACATGTAGGGCTCATTGCATTTGCAGGTAGCTAACAATTACAACACTCAAGTGCCTTTGGGGTTGGAGTAATTCAAGGATCTGACATCTGACGCCAAGAAAGTACAGGTGTAACCCCCCCTGTAGTTTCTGGAGAAGCCGGGCGTCCTCACGATGGTTCCCAGTAGTCGGTTACAACGAGACGTTGCAGGTGCCCTTTTACGCTTGCTACGGAGGTTCCACTGGCTGGTGAATACCACGTTGCGATGTGTTTCAAATGGTGCATCTAGGTCTCTGTGTGAAATATGCGTGTGTAAAGCAAAAAAAGCAAAGTGCAGAAGCACTCCTTTTGTGGGGAGGGGCAGCAGGGAGGAGGGCAGCCCATGTACATATGAAAACCATTCGGGCGATACAGGATCTGAGGATGGGGCGGAGAATCTAGAGGCCCACGGTGAGCAGAGGGGGACCAGGCGGAGAAGCCTATCTCCGCCTTCACCCCTGTCCGGTAAGAAGGTCAGAGGGTGGTGGGTAGGCTCCCAGATTCGGGCTAGAAATGTTTGCAGAGCCTCTCCCCACCAAGAGCCCTCGGCCCATGCCTGATAGGTGACCCCAGTGCCTTTCCCCAGCTCCCAGAAGCGGGCCCTGTCTTGGGCATCACCCCCCACAAGGATCCCTCCACCAAGCCCACCAGCTTCCGCTCCCACTGCGCCCTGAAATGGCTCCCTCGAGGGTCAGCCGTGCCTCCATGTTGCGACACCCAGTGCACCGTTTTCAGCCCCAGCTTTGGCTTTATTTAGAGGATTTACCTACAAATATTCCGCATGAAACGAATGAGATTGAGTCCCCTCTTCTATTGATAAAGGGCGGTAGGGACCAACCCCGCGCCCCGGCCAGCCAGCATACCTCTGCAGGGCAGAAGGAACACGGATGATCACAAACACTGGTGAGCGACAGACCTGTGGTTCTGTCCGGGGAAGGCATGACACGCTTCTCTGCAGCCGACTTCCTCAGTCACGCTCTGAGCTAGCCCTAGAACTGGTTGCAGTGCAGCCCATCAGGCTTAGACGGGAGATTCCAGACGGGTTAGAAGTACAAGATTCCTTAGACCTGGAAGGAAGGCAAGGCTCGTCTTCGACCCGCTCGGTCTCCTTTCTCGGGTGTCGTTCCCCACCTGACTTCGTGCTCGTTGGCCCACATGCGCCAGTGCTGGAGTCTGGGGCCTCAGCACCTCTCGCCTCCACATTCCTGGTCTCCTCCAAGGCACAAAGGGCCTCCCAGGCATGGTCTCTGCTCAGAGGGCCCTGTCTACCTCCTGTACCTAGAGAAGTGGTTTTTGCCCCGACGTCTACAGTAAACCAGGCCAAGAGGGCATATTTTACTCACAGGAGAGAGTTCACTCGCCTGGAAATGGAGTCAGGGAAAGAAACTTTCAGGAATAAATAGATCATGGCACAACGATTGCAATCTGATGCTCTTTGTTTCCACAGAGGAACAGAATCACCCAGTGGAAGGGCTTTGTCAGGTCCGACACACCTTCCACACCCTGGAAAAAGAACGTTCTTTCACGGTGGAGGGGGGTGGGGGGGACTCCAGAGGAAGAGGCCACACCCTCCTTTGCCCTTTTGCCACTTCTAACATTCCTTAAAGGAGACACTCCAGGGTGAAGCAAGGCCTTCCCGCCCCACAGGGTCTGGCTGCTACCGTCCTCCATGTCAGCTCCAACCCCATCCCCATCACTCCCCTGTTCCTGCTTCCCTGCTGTCCGCTCTGCTGCTCGGACAAGCCTGAGCCACTAGTTCTCCTCTGCCCGGAATTTTCTCTCCAGGAAGCCTGGATCAGGGCCCCTGCTACGAACGCCCTCTCCTTAGCGTTTATGGGAGTCAGAGGTATACAGTGGCGTGAGCCATCAGTGAAAACCAGTAAGTACAGGAATTAGCGTCTGTACATACACACAGAGGGGCCCAGAGCACCTGCCAAAACCCACGAAGGACCATGTTCTGTGGAGACACAGGCTGGTGGAGAGCGCACGCCAGGCTCATGCTGTTCCTTCCATTCCGGTCGCCCAGAGCTAGGACGTAGTCTTAGGAAATTTCTGTTCACTTGCTGCCACCTGGTGGTCCTTTCTGGAACTTCCTCTCAGAGACCGAAGCGCTCTGCTTCTCCCCGAATCTCTCAACTTCTTCATGTGTTTTGGCCACAGTTCTACCAATGCACAACCCACCAGCAGTATGCAGCTGTGGCCCTGGATGACAGTGGCCCTTGTGGCCACCTCAGGGTCTCTTTTTCCGAACCGCTCACTACCTCTCATTACTCCTACTGTGGGGGAGAGTGATGATAAACTGAGGAAGGAGAAAATTAACATTCCCTTCCTTCCAAGTACTGTAGGGGCAGAGGAAGAGGGCCACATGTAAGCCAAGAGTCCAGCATCCAGGAGTGGCCTCCCAAGCATCAGAGGGCAGAACCCATGGACTGAAAGCTGGTGTCCCCCACAATTCAGATGTCAAAACCGGAACGCCCAAAGTGATGGAGGCAGGGCCCGTGGGAGATAATGGATGTTAGATGAGGTCACCAGGGTGAGGGCTCCAAAGGTACACCAAAACAGATTTACATTTCCACCTGTTCAAGTCAGCAGATCATTCCAGGGACCCTGAAATAAAACTCCAGACTCTGTACGAAGGCCTGGCGGGCGTGAAGGCAAAGACAACCCGTGTGTATCAGTCACTCTCAGCTTGGCCACCTTTATTGTATCCCAAAGCCACATAGGGACGCTGGGGGAGGGACGTGGAATCTCCATCTGTAACAAGGGTCACGTGCTACCAAAAATGGCGGAGAAATTCTGCCCTGACGTCTCTTGGGGGTGGTGCTGTCGCAGCTTCACACGTCCAGGCCTTCAGCGTCAGCACTGTGTGGAAGCCACGACCACTCAGAGCCCTGGGTGTTCTTGGGTGGGATGTGCTCATGCCCCTGTCTCCATCCACTTCCGTGTCACAGCGCAGGGCTCCTTCGCAAGATGTCCTACCTCGGGGGTTCTCAACGAGAGGCCGTTTTGTCCCCAAGAGACACGCAGAGATGTCAGGAGACACTTTGGGTTCTCACAAGGGGTAGTGGGGGTGCTTCTAGCCTCTGGTAGGGGTCAGGGGCACCCCTAAACACCCCACGACACACATGGCACCACCCCCCCCCCCCCCCCCCCCCAGCGAAGGCTGGCCCAATCCCATGTCAGCAGTGCCGAGGCCGAGAAGCCCAGCTTCACCCCTGCACTCACCTTGGTTGGGTATTTATGTCTGTCTCATGGCTGAGAGGCCCAAGAGGACGGGGTCTGGCCCACGGAAGGTGCCAGTGAGAGTGGGTCGTATCACATTTTGTACCCAATGCTGTTCCCTTTGAGGGAAACCCCTACGTGCGCAGCTTGACTGGGACTCGGGGTGGCAGAAGAAAGAAGAGGTGCCTGCCACTCCCCATGTGCTCCTGCCTTCCTCCCGCTCTCACCCCCTGCTCCCTCCCCCCCCCCCCCCCACAGTTTAGCCCTTTTAGACTCTTGCCCTTTCCTGTTTGTTTTAACGTGAGTTCCCCTGTTCTGAAGGGGTTTGAAGGGAGCAAGCAGGCCGAGAAAATTCCTCCAGTGCCGCAGGGACGAGTCCTGTCCGGCTCAGCAGGGGAGCACCAGGCGAGGTGAACGCTGGGGCTTGAAAACCTCAGGGGCCTGGGGAGGCCCAGCACTTGGGGCTGGAAGGCTGGGGGCTGAGGGAACATGGGGCCGCTCTACCTGGAAGGTCCACCAGGTGGCGCTGCGCCCCTCTGCAGGGCTATAAGCGGCCTCCTGGGGACAAAGGCGAGGGTTGTTTTTTTGTTTTCTTTTTTTCCGGATTTTTATTTAAACTTTAGTTACCATACCGTGCAATATTGGTTTCGGGAGTAGAATTCAGTGATTCATCACCTACATACAACGGCCGTTTCTCACCATAACAAGTACCCAAAGAGGGAGAGTCTTTGGAACCTCTGGCCTCCCTCACCGACCTGGGGTGTTCTGTGACCTGCCCTTCTGAGTCATGTGTGGCTGGGATTTGAAGGGCAGTTGACCTGAGACTATTCCCTTAGCAGCAGGGCGGAGGCTGAAGGCAGCGCTGAGCAGTGAGGGGATAGTTAGCCTCCTCGTTGGCCTGGAGACAGCTGCATTTGGGAGGGGCAGGGGGCGGGGAGAGAGGAAGGAAACAGATGTGCCCAGGGAAGCCAGGGGTCATTGGAACCCCAGGAAAAGAGAGATGGAGATGTGTCCCGGACGCTGTCTCCATTCCAGGCAGCTTTTGAGGCCCGGTGCCAGTTCTGAGGCATCATCCTTTTTTCTTGAATGATCAAGGGGTTTTAGTTTCTGAATAGAACATGCTATATCCCAGTATGCTCTGAGGGCCCCTAGGAAGTCCTGCCCAAGGTGTGAGCTACACACGTGTGAGCTACATGCATGACTTCCAGAGACCGTGTTCCCTGGGAAGGGAGGGGTCATCTAGAAGAGAATCATCTCAGAGTGACCTGGGGGTCTTGAGATCCTGTAGGAACCCCAAGATCCAGAAGCCGTGCTCCATGGAGAGGGCCAGTAAGGAACACCTCCCAGGGGAGCTGTCATTTGAGCCGAGTCTTGACGGGTGAGCAGGAAGTAATGAAGCAAAGAAGTGGATAAAGTATCACATGCTACGTGTGTGGCTGCAGGGCGCCAAGCCGCCTGCCATCTTGGGAAGACTAGTATGTAGAAGTATGGAGAGCAGCCAGTGGGGTGCAAGGGGAGACTGGCTCCTGGAATCTGTGCTGGGGGGGGAGGGTTGTCTCATGATTAGTCCATCTCAACCAGCCCCTCATTACTCTGGCTCCTTGCCCTTGAGGAGGCCTTAAATCACCCTGCGGCTTTTAGAGTGTGGCCTCCCTCCTTGCTGACAGGCCCCAAGGGCACAAAACCTGCCAAGTCTCCCATTCTATTGTGTACCTCATTATTGGGCAATTGTGTGAGGTCCCCTGGGGGGAAAACTCAACAGCTGTCCTCAGGGACCTCAGAATCTGGCAGGAAAGGCCGGACAAGAAATAGACACAAACCACTGAGGTGTGGGTACAGTGCTGAGGACGGGTGGGAGCACCGAGCCGTGTGGCCCTCACGGCCTTACTGGGCAGGGCAAGAAAAGTCCACTCAGAGAAACAACTCAAGGAAAAACTGTATTTGGCTGGGCCAGAGCCTCAGGGAGGAAGCAGAAGCGATGCCATAAAATTAGTGGAACCAAAACAAGAAAAGTCTTGCATTCTAAGCCACAAAACTAGTAATTTGCTTCGTAGGCAAAAGGAAAGTGTGAGTGGATTTTAAACAAGAAAGTGACGCAATTTGCATCTTGGAAAGCCTTCCGGAAGTGGGGTGGAGATTGATGGGAGGAGGGTAGGGGCTCAGCATCGAGAGGGCTCACAAGTGTGCCCCGAGACTGGACAGCAGCTAAGGGGACAGATCGCAGAGATTAATAGGAAGAAGGACTCCATCAGTGCCTAATCGGATGTGTGGGGACCATGGGTGGCTCCGAGTCTCACCTCCCCTACCCCTTCGTTCTACCTCTGCCTTCTGCAAAATTAAAACATCCTGCTTGCCCATGGATGATATTCGGAAGAGGATGATCTCTGAATTCCATTGATATTATGCGCCAAGCACCGGTCCCTCATTCTGTTGCCATAGCAATACCAGAGGCTTCTGGCAAGATGGTGGCCCTGAGAAAAACTGACAATATTAAACATCAAAACAAAGCCACAACAAGCAAAATCTTTGTTTTTAAACTGTACACTAAGGTTTTGAAAAATGAACTCAATTATTACCTTCTCAAGTCCTGTCACACCAAAACCTACAGGAGGACAGACAGGAAATGCCTTGACACTTTCCCAGCTGTCTCAAGGAACCGCCCTTCTGGGGGTAACCACCCCATCTACCACTCCTGAGGTCGGGCTGCCCCCTTTCCGTCACGGCCAGAACTGTCCTGCCTCTCCTATTTCTAGAGAGAATGTCACCCCCCCCCCCCCCCCCGGGAAGCCCCACAGGGGCGACAGCCAGCTGGTTCTGGGAAGAAAAGCACAGAGCCTCAGGTACAGACCCATGTGGCCTGCAGCCCAGCTGGCCAGCAAGCTTAGGGGCACATGAGGGGGGCTGCAGGCCGACCTGGTGCACAGGCCATCCCTCCTGCCTCTCGGTGACAGCCACGGAAGCATGGGAATAGCAACGGCTCCCTGCTAGGCTGTCTTCCTGCCACAGGACTGGGAAAGACCAGGCATTGCTTTGGCTGAGGGACCGGATCAGCTCACCTCCCCCTCGACCTTTCCTTGTATCTTTCCCAGAGGGAAAAGGGCTGGAAAATGGCGCCTTAGGAGAAGTGACTATTATTCCAGGGGTCAGGTGGGAGAGGAAGGAGGGAAGGGTGTTGAGGGGAACAGAGACGCTGGGGGTGTTGTGATGGGCAGCGTGGCCCTGAAGTCAGGAAGAGTGGCAGCAATTCGGTGGTGGCTTCCAGAAGCTGAGAAGCACCAAAGGGGAAAGAGGCCGAGTCAAAGAATCCAGGCAACGTCCTCAAAGCCAGAGGGTTGTGTCAATGGAAAGGAGTTGAGGAAACAGACTTGAGAGATGGTCCTAGAATGTGGCAATGGAACAACAGCCCTGGGCTCGCTTCTAATCTCTGCAGATCTGGCATATTCTGTCTGCCTGCCTTGTTTCTAAGAAACTGTGCCCCAAGCAATTGTTTGGGTTTTAAATAGGGATGGGACTTGGCGGCCTCCTTTAGTTTGAAAACTTGCAACTAACTACAGTGGTAACTAAAGGTGCAAGTAACTAAAATAATGTTTCAGTAATGTTTGTTTAAAAGTGTTTAAACAATTGAAAGTTGTGTTCTGTATGTCCTCTATATTTTCTTGACATACTTCATGCGGTAAATTTTCTCACTTTGGAAAATCCTAGGGGCGCCTGGGTGGCTCAGCTGGTTAAGTGTCTGACCCTTGATTTTGGCTCAGGTCGTGATCTCAGGGTCACAGGATTGAGCCCTGTGTTGGGCTCTACACTAAGTGTGGAGCCTGCCTAAGAATCTCTCTCAGTGTCTCTTTTCTGTCTCTGTCTTTCCCCCTCTGTCCCTCTGCCCCCATCTCTGCCTCTCAAAAAAAAAAAAAAAAAAGTAAATCCTGATACATCATAATCTAAAATTTTCAACTGACTAGATTTTATTCAGACACATAATACTGACCTAATGCTTTCATTTACTTTTGTATTCTTGGAAAATTATATAGGGATAGAAATGTCTACGCTGTATAAGTTCTAAAATTCCGTTACTAAAACAACAACAACAACAACAACAACCCAGAACCACTGGGGTCAGTTTGATAGATTCAAATACCGTCGCTAGATATTCGAGCACTATGCAGGGGAATCTGACCTGGGTGGAACACCATTTGCCATTCTCAGCTGTATAATCTTAGACAAATCACAGAATGTCTCGGCCTCAGTTTCCTCATCTGTACCAGAGGGATGTAATACTTCTGTATCATCTAGGAGTAGGTTCAGCTGCACATAATAAGCCCCAAATAATATGGCTTAAACTAGAGAGAAGTCTATCCGTATTTCGTCCACGCTGCCCAGAGGTAGAGTCCACGGCTGGTGTGGCAGTCCACGGAGTCACATGGGCAGCCTCCACCACGCCAGGCTCGCTTTCCTGGGTTACCTCATGGTGTAAGGGGCCTTCTAGAGCTCAGACTCTGACAGCGGAAAGAGGAAAGCTTGTAGAAGCGCCCGCCCCTCCCTTTAAACACACTTGCTGGAAGTCGCAAAAACCGCATTTTCTGGACAGGGGGTGAGAACTGAGTCATGTGGCCACGCCTGGCCGGGAGAGGGGCTGGGAAGCTAGTCTGTGCATATGGATAGCGGGAAATAAGCAAGTCTGCACCCTGATCTGTTTCACCGGGCAACTGTGAGAATCATCGTGTAGATGAACAGAAAACCTGCAGAACAGCGGTCGCCTGGCACCCAGGCTCTGCTCCCTTCGTGTGAGCTGCCAGCCTCACACCCGGGTGGTGGAGACGGGCCGTCTGGCATCAAGGAAACGCACGTCGTCCAAAGGGCTCCCTCTTCAACTGTCCTTTTCTATTCTTTCTTACCCCTGATAAGACTCTGGGATGGAACCGGAGAGAGAAGCCAAAGGGTTCTAGCGTCTTTATTCGGGACATCTAATTTCCCCCAGAGTCTGGTGGTGACTCTTCTGGGCTTCAAGCAGATACTGCAGTACCGACTGTGGCCCCGGGCAGGAGGGGGGAGCCGGCAGGGGGGCCCTGGATGCGCTCCAGAGCACAAGGTCCGTCTATAGGGAGTGGAACTACCCCATCCCTGCTCTGCAGGAATGCAGGACTAGTGGGGCCTTCCAGTTTAAAAAAAAAAATCAGGATTTTTAGGTGACATCTCCTTTTGTTCACCTTGGCAATTATTATGGCTTCAGGCGAGCCATCAGTCCGTTAAGACCACATGAGATGAAAATAATGAGGTAAGGGGCAGGCTGGAGAAAGCAATCGGCAGCTGCGGCTGGAGGGCATGCTCTTCAAATGTTGGGAGGGAAGACTGCATGGGAGGAGGGCTCAGGGGCAGGGGGGCTGAGCAAGGTTGGCCTGCTGCCTGGTTCCTCAGTCTGCAGACCCTTCCCAGCGGGCTAAGGAACCCAAGGAAGTTGGAACGCTTAACGCTTAACCAACCATCTCAGGGCTTAAGTTTTGTTTGCATGATGTCTGCTCGGGTGGGCTGGAGGGATGAGAAGATTACTGTTTTCCAATATTAAAAATGTTATCTATCCTAGAAACACAATAGAGCATTCATTTAAAAAAAAAAAAAAGTCACATTTCTGTTTTTGTGTTTTGAGTCTTTGCGAAGCTACCGGGTTTGAGTTTTTATTCTGTTGCCCCCGGGTGAGAAATCTACACGCACAGGATTACTTGGCTGATTCCTTCTTTGGGGGTGAAGCCTTCCGTGTTTGAGTGATGTTTTCCTGGGGTGGGGACGGGAAATGCTGCTAACCGGTAATAATCAACCACAGGCCCCACTAGCGTCTTGAATCAAAGCCCTCGCGTCTCTCATTTTTCCACAGCAAGAGGGTCCTGCGGGGCTCTATTTCAGTTTCCAGATCAGGTCATCTTGGTAAAAGGAAAGAAAATAATTGGCTATTTCCCCTAAGAATTTCTGAGAAGGAAGAATTTGGCATGTTAAAACATAAAAATGTCAACACAGCCTAAGGGAAACTTTAGTAGGTTTCTTCAAATCTATCACGTTGGCCAAAATGAACAGAGATGATGAACAACTTACAAATTTAAAGCTCTCTCTGGCTGCTTGAAAAATGAAATGAGGGAGACTGATTATTTGTGTCAACAATACAGTCTAAAAATGTCAAGTTCATTGCCCAGGTTAACCGCTTTTGATCTCTTGGAGTCTCAGATTAACCACTCAAAAGGGAAATATTAGGTCACGTGGCTTCACAGTGGCTCTGGTTGGTTTTAGTTATTGATAGACTTGTTTTCTTTGATTCTTAAGGTAAGGGCTCCTCTAAGAAACCTCTCCAGAGGCTCCTGTGTCACTCTATGAGCTCCTAGGAATCTTACATTGACCTTCAAAGCCACAGACTAAGTGGGCATCAAAATGCCTGAGTCCTCTTGCCCACTAATCCTAGAAAGTGGGCTTCGGGTATTCTCAAAAATAGAAAAATGTCACTTAGGTATACTGAACTGTACACACTTCAACAAACGCTTACCTTTTTGGCATGAAGATGATAATGATAAAATTATAAATCTATTATTCTGATGTTTTAAAACCTTTAATGTTTATTTTTGAGAGAGACAGAGAGAGAGAGTGCGAGCAGGGGAGGGGCAGAGAGAGAGGGAGACAGAATCTGAAGCAGGCTGCAGGCTCTGAGCTGTCAGCACAGAGCCCGACACGGGGCTTGAACTCACAAACCGCGAGATCAGACCTGAGCGGAAGTCAGACGCTCAACCGACTGAGCCACCCAGGAGCCCCTATTCTGACTTGGATGAATCGAAACCACAAACATGCTTTATCATATGGAAAAAACAATCACCATAGGCAAGAGTCTGTAGAAATATCAGATTAAAGAATCAGACCTCAAGTTGCTGAGAGTAGATCTTCAAAGTTCTCATCACAAGAAAAAAAATTCATAACTGTGTGGTGATAGATGTTAACTGGACTTATTGTGATTATTTCACAATATAAACAAATATCAAATCATTATGTTGTACATCTGAAGCTAATGCTATATGTCCATTACATTTCAAGAAGGGAGAGGAAAAGGAAGAAGAAAAAGAGGAGTAGAAAAGGAAAAGGGAGAGGATCAGACCTGAGAAAACTGAAGCTATGGCGATTATTGGATCCGAAACATAATAATAACAACAGCAAACGCATGCAACAGTATCTGTGAGATGGACATTATTATTTCCTTCATTCCACATGCGAGGAAACTGAGGCGCAGAGAAGTTAAGTTACTTGGCTTGTTCAAATTCATTCAGATTTGAAGCTAGGGAGCCTGGCCCAAAATTCATGCTAAAAGAAATGTGCTTAACATTTTATAGAAATAAAAGAAATCATGAAACGTGATGCAAACAAAAAGAGCTCTCGGGTTGTTTTGGAAAAAAGACACAGCAGAACTTCTAAAAATGAGAGAAAAGTGAAATTAAAAACTCCGTGGACAGACGAATGCACAGGTTAGGCGTTGCCAAAAGTAAAACGATGAGCTGGCAAGTAGTCCCGCAGAACCAACCTGGTTGCAACAAAGAGAGAAAGTGAGACATAAGATATGAGCAAGAAGGGAAGGGACAGGGAAGATCGAGTGAGTTCACCCAACAGACATTTAATAGGAGCTCCTGGAGGAGATAATAGAGCAAAGGGGAGAACAAATATTAAGAAAGGACTGAGAGGGGCGCCTGGGTGGCTCAGTCGGTTGAGCGTCCGACTTCGGCTCAGGTCGTGATCTCACAGTTCGTGGGTCTGAGCCCCGCGTCAGGCTCTGTGTTGACGGCTCGGAGCCTGGAGCCTGCTTCGATTCTGTGTCTGCCTCTCACCTGTTCACACTCTCTCTCTCTCAAAAATAAATAAACACAAAAAATTTTTTAAAAAAGGACTGACGGGGCGCCTGGGTGGCGCAGTCGGTTAAGCGTCCGACTTCAGCCAGGTCGCGATTTCGCGGTCCGTGGGTTCGAGCCCCGCGTCGGGCTCTGGGCTGATGGCTCGGAGCCTGGAGCCTGTTTCCAATTCTGTGTCTCCCTCTCTCTCTGCCCCTCCCCTGTTCATGCTCTGTCTCTCTCTGTCCCAAAAATAAATAAAAAACGTTGAAAAAAAAAGTTTTAAAAAAATAAAAAAAGGACTGAGACATTTTCTAGAATACATGAAAGAGATCAATTCTGTTTCAGAAATCCAAATTCTAAGTAAGAAGATAAAAAGAAATCCATACCTAGACACACTGTAGCGAAGTGTCAGAACACCAAACACAAAGGGACAATCTTAGTAAAAATAACAGGTTACTTACACAGACCCAGACTGACTACTGATTCACAACAGCAACACCAAGGCCCAAAAAGAGAATGGATTAATATCTCATGATACGGAGGGAAAATACCGCTGGCAGCCTATGGGTGCGTATCCAGCAAAACGATCTTTCCTGAGTAAAGTTAGGATAGGACAATTGGAGGGGTGCCTGGGTGGCTCAGTTGGTTAAGCATCAGACTTCAGCCAGGTCATGATCTTGCGGTTCATGAGTTCAAGCCCCGCGTGGGGCTCTGTGCTGACAGCTCCGAGCCTGGAGACTGCTTCCGATTCTGTGTCTCCCTCTCTCTCTGCCCCTCCCCCACTCACGTTCTGTCTCTTTCTCTCAAAAAATGAATAAACATTAAACAATTTTTTTTAAAAAGGATAGGACAACTGGAAATCAAGTATACCTAGATCTTTGAATAGCTTGGGAAGAAGGTACAGCTGTTGATTCTATTTATTTCGTATGCATATTAAAGTTTCTGGGGTATCCACTAAGAGGACAGAAATTAGGTAGCGAAAAATGGAAAGAGAAGAAAACATCACTCAATTCAAGTTAAGGTGAAGATATAAAGGTAAAAAACAAACAAAAAATAAGAGAAAACAAGACGTTCAACAGCTGATATAAGCAAATCAAAACCAACAGATGATGGAAACAAATCAAAAAGCACCATCAGTGTAAAAAGAGGAATCATGGAAGTGAAATGATAGAGCTCATCAGACTAATTTAAAAACAAGAAAAAGGGAAGGAAATGTACCATGTATTCATTATAAGGACTTCACTGTGAATTCGTATAATAGAGAGAGACATAGAAAGGTTAAAGGTAAAAAGGATGGGAAAAATATACCAAGCAAGTACCAAAAAGAACAAAAGTAGGGTAGCTATATTAATATAAAACAAACACAAAACAGGCTTTAAGTCGAAATAGAGACGCAAAGCATCACGAGGAAATGATAACAGTTGAATCATTGCGGAATGAGAAGCGTCCTTCTAAGAGAGAGGCAGAGAGTTACAGCGATTCTAAACTTGTAAGATGACACAGCAAGACTCCAAGAGCAAAACCAACCAACCAACCATCCCACAGAAGACCCTAGAAGGAGAAGGTGACACATGTATCATCACCACAGTGGGCAGCCATCTTGGTTAATTGACCTCCCCAGACCAGAAAGGGTACAGATTTTAAAATCTCAATGGACGTACGTAGAATGGTGTGTCCCTCGCTCCTAGAGAGTACACATCTTTTCCAAGCACACACAGAACATTAATCAGAGCTGCTTGCATACTAGCCTCAACAAATTGCAAAGAACTAGATCATAGAAACTACATACTCCGCCAAATGCAGTTCGGTTAACAAAATTATTATTTTCGGAACATTTGAAACATATTTCTAAACAACTACGTGTCAAGAAGAAATCATAACAAACATTTAAAAATACTTAGCATTAAAACTTGTTTGCCATCGCTTACACCACTTAGGAATGGACAACTTCTAATGATGACATTTCAAAAGAGGAAAGATGGAAATAAAAGAGCTAAACTCCTTAGCCTAAGTATTCAGCTTGAGAAATTAAACGTAGAACAAAATAGCCCCCAATAAAAGAAAGAAAAAATGAAAGAGAACATCACATCGAATTATGAAACTCATGCGGAACCTCATAGTACCTCGAATAGCCTAAGAAGAATCAGGAAGCAAAATTTTCCCATCGAGTTTTATAAAGCATGTAGTCTTCAGGACCTATGGACTGGAGTAGATCAGCGTTTGGGGATAGCGAGCCCCAAACAGACCGGCACACACATGGGAACATGATATATGGCGGAACTGGTGTTGCTCACCAATGCGGAAATGGGGCTCTGGTCACTACACGGTACTGAGACCATGGGATAAAAAGATATAAATCCTCACTTCACAACATGCACAAAAATCAACGCCACATGGATCAAGATCCTTTACTCAGAAAAGCGTCCAGCACTGGATAACAAATTACATGACGTCCCTACTTCCAACCACATTTTTTCCCTCAGTCTAGGCTTTCAACAAGATCCTCCATTCACTCAACAAATGTTTAGTGCGCCCACGGTGTTCCAGCCACTGTTCCAGGCATCTGGAATACAACCGTTAACCAGAGGCCTCCACCCTGTGGGGTTTAGTCTTGTAGGTAGCTACAAGATGTAGATGTAGACGTATCTTGCAGATAACTACAAGATGGCACTTTCAATGTATCGGGCGCTTTCTAGGCCTTGACGTTAGCTCATGTCATCCTTGGTAGATGCTATTATTTGTAAGCGGCAGAGGTGGGATATCAAATAAGTCAGCAGCCCTCGGAATCCCAGGCACTAACTTCTACCTTATACTGCCCCTTTAGCCCTGTGGCCTTGGTGACGTGTGCTGTGCAACGTTTCTACTTAAATATACACATGCGCCAAACCTAAGACACGTGTTGTGTGTGAGGAACTGACTTCTGTTCTCCGAACCTAGAATGGTACTGGGCATGTACCATCCACTCTTGAGAGAATCGCTACTCAAACCATTTTCTGTGTGGTGTGTTTCGGATGAGAACTTCTGGTTGGGAAAGGCTGCAAAGATGATCTCACGGGCCAAGAGATGGGGGGGGGGGGGGGGGGGGAGCGCCGAGCTGAAGGCGCCCTGAGCGGCATTCCGATGCTGCCCGTTGAGTTCTCCCCTCAAGGATTGCAATCCTTGCTGCCATACTGTAGTAGCTGACAGAGATTTAGGTTCTTAAGCATAATGGAGAAAATAAGCATGAGCCTAGCTCTCGGCCCCTGCCTCCTTATGTTGAGTACATTTAGGGTTAGCGTATACTTAAAAAAAAAAAAAAAAAAAAAGTTATGTCGTTAGAATACAGTCATTTAAAACCTTCTGGGAGACCACCCTTGTGGTAGGCTGAACAATGGCCTCCAGAGACACACAGGTCCTAGAACCTGTGAACATCACCTTTTAGGGCAAAAGAGACTTTTGCCAATGTATTACGTTACCCAACTGCAGGAGAGTATCCTGGATTTTTTGGCAGTTCTTAAATGTAACCACAAGGGTTTTTATAAGAGAGAGAGGGAGCGAGGGGCTCCAGGAGAAAGTAGTATGGGAACCGAAGCAAGGTACCATGCCACCAGCTTGGAAGGCGGAGGGAGGGGCCACCAGCCCCCAGGTGCCGGGACAACAGCTCCAGACGCTAGAAAGGGACAAAGACAGCCTCTCCCCTCGAGCCTTCAGGGGGCACAGCCTCACCGTGATTGCCAACCAGCGAAGGTGGTTTTGAACCTCTGACTTCCAGAAGCGGGGGAGAGTAAATGCGTGCAGTCCTAAGCCATGATTTGGTGCTGCTTTGCTACAGCAATGGTAAGAAATGAAGTCTGCGGTTATCTCTACTGAAATGACGTTAAGCTCAAGACCGCACTCGCCTTTTCGAAGAAAACTCCGGCTCTCACAGGGCGGTGGCGGTGCGAGGAGCTAAGGAAGACGAGGGCGGAGAAGCGTGCCCCCCCCCCCCGCCCCCGCCCCCGCCCCCGCCCCGACCACTCTCGTTCAATGCCCTCCCGGGAGGAGCCGGGACGCCGCTGCCCCGCAGAGCCCCGGAGCGAGCGCTTCTAGCGGTGACCGGCGAGAGGGAGGGGCTGTGCAGCCGGGCACCGTTTGCCACGTTCTCTTGTCGGTGGATGCGGTGGCTGGCAACGCCCAGCCCAGCGTGGGGGAGACGCGGAACGGAGCTGCCGCTGGTCCGCAGCCGCCGAACATGGGGGAGAAACAAACCTTGCTGGTCGTGAGCCAGCGCGGCCTGACCTAGCTCACCCCGCGCGACCCAGCGGGCAAACAGCCAGGAGATGGGAACACCGAGGGCAGCTGCCAAAGGGGTACGTTGGCGGCTTTCAGTTTTTGAGGCAGGGGCCTGCGGCACTGAAACAGAGCCGATGGGGCTTATGGTGTTCAAAGTGTTGGAACACCTGGGTGGCTCAGTGAAGTGTCCGACTTCAGCTCAAGTCATGACCTCAGGGTTTGTGAGTTTGAGCCGCGTGTCCCGGCTCTGTGCTGACAGCTTGGAGCCTGGAGCCTGCTTCGGAGTCTGTGTCTCCCTCTCTCTCAAAAGTAAACATTAAAAATTTAAAAAAAAAAAAAAGTGTAAGTGGGAAGAGGAAAGGCCTAGGAAGAGCATTCTGGAAACTGTGGCTGTCCATCCTGCTGCTTAGAGAAAATAACTTTTGAGGGCGCTTGAAAATACAAATACTGATACTAAGAGGCAATGCCCTAAGCCAGAGATAAAAGAATTAACACAGAGAAGTGCGCACTGGGTTAAAGAAAGCCACAGATCCGCACTGTCCTTTGCCTTGAGAGGTAGAGTCTGATCTGCCTCCCTTTGAATCTGGTCTGGGCTTGGTGCCTTGCTTGACCAATGGAATGCAGAAGTGATGTTCTGGCTCTCCCAGGCTAGGTCCCAAGTAGCCTTGTGGCTTCTAGTCTATCGCCCTTAGAGCAGCTTGTTGTTGGGACGCTCCCTCTGGGCACCCAGCCTCCATGCTGTGTGAAGCCCAAGCCGCTTGGAGAGGCCACGTGTGGACTGGTCAACATGTGCAGCTGAACCCCTAGCTGAAAGCCAGCGTCGGCTGACAGCTACAAGTGAGCCATCTTGGACGTGGAGCCCAGTCGAGTCTTCAGATGGGAGCAGCCCCCGCAGACGCTTAGCTGACATACCAGCGTGAGCACAGCCTAGCTGAACCTAATTAAGCCACACAACCGTAAAGGATCAGCTTAAAAGTTGTGATTTAAGCCATGGCATTCTGGAGTGGTTAATCGTTCAGCAAAAGATTACTGGAATATGTACGTGGTCCTTGTGCTCTGTTGGTAGAAGGAGCCTACAACTGCAGAGGCTTAAATCTGAAGAATTGCCAGAATGCTAGGAAGCCCACAGCCAAATCAGGGGAAACTTCTAAATCCTACAAGAAGCATGGCAAGCAGATATTCTATTGCCTAACACAACGGGCAGCAGGTAAGAATTCAAACTGGGGGCGCCTGGGTGGCTCAGTCGGCTAGGGGTCTGACTCTTGATTTCCGCTCAGGCCATGATTTCATGGTTCATGAGTTCGAGGCCCGTGTTGGGCTCTGTGATGATGGCATGGAGCCTGCTTGATATTCTCTCTCCCGCTCTCTCTGTCCCTCCCCTGCTCTCTCATGCTCTCCTTCCCTCTCAAAATAAATAAACTTAAAAAAAAAAAATCAAATTGGAATCAGATGTCTTTGTGTCAGGTTAAATTACTTCCTGTGGATGGGAAACACCCTAATAGACTAAAGGCAGTAGTAGATGTGATTTTTTTAGGGACATTAGAATTTGCTTATTTCTTCAAATGAACAAACATTCTTGGTGGCGGCCACTAAGGTATGCTTCCCAAGATGCTTAGGTAGTATCTAAACAGAAGGGGTGGGGGGAGATCCTGGATTCTCCATAAATAACATTCAGTAAGGAGGATACAGCTTTTGTGAGAGTCTACACAAAACTTCATGTCCAGGGCACCTGGGTGGCTCAGTGGGTTATGCATCCAACTTCCGTTCAGGTCATGATCTCACAGTTCACAAGTTCGAGTCCTGTGTCGGGTGAGCACAAGCTTCTTGTCAGGTGAGCTCGAGCCCCTGCTTCGGGCTCCACACTATCAAGTGGGATTCTCTCTCTCCCTGCCGGTCTCTCCCCCTCTCTGCCCCTTGCTACTTGCACCCTCTCTCTCTCAAAAACTAAAATAAATAAATAAGCCAATAAATAAATAAAATAGTTTAAAAAAATTTTTTTTCCAAAATCTACTTTCTGTCAGTCCAACAACCAGAACTGAATGAGCCACAATCAAGAGCAATCTAGCAGAGCAAATGCACACTGATGTCAGCTTTCTACTTCCAAAGGTCAACTCAATTCACTAAACAGTGGGACCTGGTTAGAATTCTCTTCCTCATATGGAGATAATATCCACCTCCTTTTAACTTTCAACCACTCTTCCATGTTCAGCAGTTAGGATGGTTAAAATGGAAAAAGATAAGATTTGGGAGACATGATAAAGATCTTTAAATACTTGTTGTGAGAGTAATTCTGTAGAAAATCGACACTGACTTCAATATATGTATTTAAAAACCCACCAGGAAACTATGAACATCATTGTAAGGTGACCCACACATCTGTATTTACATAGCGCAGTCGAGAACTGGGAGAATAGTAATTCTGCCTACTGGAAAAATGTATCCGTATCTTGCAATCTAACACTGACTACTAATCTATGTGAATTTCAGCATATGGCGTGTGAGCACCCTGGTGTTTTGCTCAATTCTGCTGGTAGGTTTTCATAACCATCATCTTTAGCCTATTCTCAAAAGTAAAGGTTTCACGGTCTTTTTTTTTTTTTTTTTCTATGTCTGGAAGAAAGCATCTGTAGAAACCCCATAGTCGGGGCACCTGGGTGGCTCAGTCGGTTAAGCAGCCGACTCTTGGTTTTGGCTCAGGTCATAATCTCACGGTTTCTGAGTTGGAGCCCCACATCCGGCTCCGTGCTGACTCCAGTGTACTGCTGGGATTCTCTCTCTACAGCTCTCTCTGCCCCTCCCCTGCTCTCTCTCTCTCTCTCTCTCAGAAATAAACTTAAGACAATTTTTTTTTTAAAGTAAGAAACCCCACAGTCAAGTGGACAATTGATAAGTCTCTATCTGCGTTTCCCAATAGTTTCCTTTTGTAGCTGCTTTACGATTGGAAGGTTGGGACATATGAAGTCTCAATCCTCTCCTTGGCTGGAGAGAACTAAGCTTTCTCCTGTTTGTGTATTTCATCACTGCTCCAGCTCTCACTTTAGTTTGCCCTGCAGGGATGCCATGAGGCCGGGTGGCAGGTGTCCCCTCGCCCCCGCAGTACAGCCCTACTTCCTTTTGAGCAGCCAGCTGACCTGCCTGTGTTACAACCAGCGCCTGCTGTTCTCTGTTGGCACAAAACAGTCTGCTAAAGCATCCTCGCTGCTGGGGTAGAATTTCTGCACCTTCCAACAGTGAAGTGGCAAGGAGGGACACTTGGTTGTCCTGTTTAAGAATTCCTGGATCCAATGTAATATTATGTGTCTGCAACTAATGTAACATTGTCAACTATACTAAAAAAGAAGAAGAAAGGAAGAGGAAGGAGGGAGGAGGGAGAAGAAGGAGAAGAAAGAAGAATAAGGAGAAGGAGACAGAGACGGAGACGGAGATGAAGACAAAGAACAACATCATCATCATCATCATTATTATTATTATTATTCCTAGATCTGTAGTTGTGTAGCAAAAACATCCACAATAACTACCATAGGAGAAAAAAAATGTTGTCATACCACCTCACATCGTTTATAAAAAAAAGTCCCAGACACCTAAACACCTAAAAGTGAAAAAACTCCTTCCCTCCCCTTCTTTCCTCTCCCTTCCCCTCCCCTCCCCTCCCCTCCCTCCCTTCCTTTCCCTTTCCCTTTCCTTTCTGTTTCATGCCCAGTGTGGAGCCAATGTGGGGCTTGAACTCACGACCCTGAGATCAAGACCTCAGCTGAGATCAAGAGTCAGACTCTTAACCGACGGAGCCACCCAGGCGGTCCAGGAAGTATTTCTTAAATGGGACTCAACAAGTACACGTAAAAGCTAGTAACTCTGATTTAAAAAGACAAATTTAAAATATACAGTTAAATACCTTAAAAACTACAAACTGAAAGATGATATTTGAAATCTACACAACAGGCAAAGGATTAGTATCCAGCTTATATAAAGATCTCTGAGAAAAAGCCAGCAACAGAAAACACTGTCTTGACTATGCACAACAGTCAGACGTTACCTCACATGCGTCAACTTTCCAGACAAAACATTAAGAACCCCAAAATATCTAGTATCCAAGAGGATGTGAAGAACTGAGAAAACGCATACACGGCTGATGGTGTCTAAGTGGACACCACTTTGGAGATTATCTTGACAAAACCTAGTCAAGTCGAAAAGGTGCACAGTATCGACCCAGAAGCTTTTAAGACACTCTGTATGTGTGCGCACAGAGGCAAGTACAAAGACACTCCTTCGAACACCACGTCCACCCCAAGAAGAATGGGAAAATAGAATAGAGCTACATGGTTCAATAAAGGCAGATCTCGAAGACGTGAAGTGACAACAGCAAGTTAGATAGATACTATGCTATGATTTATGTAAATTAAAAATATTACACTATGTTATAATTATGGTTATATACATAATAAAAGTAAAATGGGACTAGAGCCATATACTCATGATGTCTGTGTTGGGAGGAGGGAAGGGAATAGGAATGGGAAGGGTAACAAAGTGGAGCAAAAACAGAAATATTTATCCTGTTAAAAAAGAGCTGATGCAAATATTACAAAAATGTTAATAATATTTGTTCATCCTGGGCAATATAAACAGAGTGTCATATTCTTCTTCTCTGTGTTTTCAGTATTTTTCTCTACTTTTTCTTAAGAAAAGATAAAGCAATGTTGCCATATGTGGAAGACGCTAGAAGATGCTAGAATGCATTATACTCTACAGAAGAATCAAATGGTGGGCCTGAAGCTACTTTAGGATCATCTGTTCCAACCTGTTTTTACAGATGGGAAAACTGAGGCCCAGAGAAGTAACTTTCTGCCGAAAGTCACACAGCTGGTCAGCAGCAGGTCATGACTATAGTCCAGGGCTTTGAGCGTTCAATGCAGCGTTCCAGGTGGATGTGAAGTAAGGCTTAGAGAATATGATCTCAAGGGGTTCCTGAGTGGCTCAGTCGGTTAAGTGTCCCAACTCTTGATTTCGGCTAGGGTCTGATCTCAGTTTGTGAATTCAAGCCCTGTGTCGGGTTCTGTGCTGTGCTGACGGTGCGAAGACTGCCCGGGATTCTCTCTCTCTACCTCTCTCTGCCCTTCCTTCACTCATGCTCTCTCTCTCAAAATAAATAAACTTCTGAGAAAAAAAAAAAGAATATAATTTCAATTTAAGAACCGAGAAGAAGGAATCTTTGACACCTCCATGTAATTACATTATTTCCACCTGTCAGCCCCTTCAGAGAGCGGAAACTGCATTTCAGCGCGCACTTTATAAATCTGAATAAAGGAACCCCCAAACAAATGCTGGGTCCCTTCTTTCACTAAAGAAGCAGTATAAACCACTTTTAAAATGAGACCCCAAAATTTCTTAAAACCTTTTCATTAAAAGGTAGACACAAAACAAAACTTAGACGCAAGACCTGCAGGATAAGCTAGTTTAACCATTACATTTTTATTGAAATGAGACCAGAATAATTTAGGCTGGGGACAATTTGAATAACTGTAAATCACTGAACTATGCACATAAAATCATACTACTTAACAGGAGATCCCTGGCTATCTGGGTGTTTTTAGAGAATTCACTGTTTCTAAGATTTTTTAAGTTTATTTTTTTAAAAATTTTTTTTTCAACGTTTATTTATTTTTGGGACAGAGAGAGACAGAGCATGAACGGGGGAGGGGCAGAGAGAGAGGGAGACACAGAATGGGAAACAGGCTCCAGGCTCTGAGCCATCAGCCCAGAGCCTGACACGGGGCTCCAACTCACGGACCGTGAGATCATGACCTGGCTGAAGTCGGACGCTTAACCGACTGTGTCACCCAGGCGCCCCTTAAGTTTATTTTTGAGAGTGGGGGTGGGGGAAGGGGCAAAGAGAGAGGGAGACACAGGATCCCAGCTGTTAGCACAGAGCGCGACGTGGGACTTGAACCCATGAACCATGAGATCATGACCTGAGCCAAAGTTAGATGCCTGAGCCTAGCCACCTGAGCCACCCAGGCGACCCTATATTAGAGTTCTTTAGGAAGAGAAAGACTGCAGATAAAACACAAAAATAAGGAAAGAATAAAGAGCAGTAGAAATGGTTATTGTTGGTAAATGCAGATGAATACTCAAGTATATAAAACAAAAATAATGTCTTACAAGGTATGGAGATACATATATATATATAATCAACTGTAATAAGCAGCATGTCAAAGTAGTAAATGTTTCATTTAAATTAGGTCCTATTAGATGAAAAATGTCTCTAAAAGAATAGTAAAAGAATAAATAACATGCTAATAGAAGGGGGAAAGGGTATAATAATAACATTTGAGTAATTCAGAAGAGGCAAGAAACAAGAGAAAAAGGTACATAAAACTTGTGAGACAAGTAGAAAACAAATAAGACAGCACATATGAATCCAAATACATCAGTAATTTCATTAAATGTAACTGAATTACGCACTTTGGTTAAAAGACAAAGATTATCAGACTACATTTAAAAAAGAATAATATGCTGCTACAAGAGATAAAAACCGAATATAAACACAAAAGGGTTGAAAGTAAAAGGATGAGAAAGATTACTATGCAAACACTAGCCAAAAGTAACTGAGACAGTCACACCAGTATCATATAAAATTAAACTTTAACACAAACAGCTTCGGTAGACAGAATGAAGGGCATCCCATAACAATAAAGGGGCCAATTCGCCATGAAGATAAAATAATTCTAAATCTATGTCCACTTAGTATAAACTAGCTTCAAAATGTATAAGGAAAAAATGGACAGAAATAAGAGACCAAAATATTTGTAAACATAAGACTTCATCACCTCTCAGGAAATGATACGAGCTAGGTAAGATATCAGTAAGGATATAAAAGATCTGAAAAACTAAAATTAAGAAACCTGACCCAGTTAACATAATAAAGCACCAGTTATATTGTTTTATTTCTTAAAAAAATTTTTTAAAAATGTTTATTCATTTTTGAGAAAGAGAGACAGACAGAGCGTGAGCAGGGCAGGAACAGAGAGAGAGAAAGAATCTGAAGCAGGCTACAGGCTCTGAGTGGTCAGCACAGAGCCCGATGTGGGGCTTGAACTCATGAACCACGAGATCATGACCTGAGCCGAAGTCAGAGGCTTACCCGACTGAACCACACAGGCGCCCCCGGTTATATTCTTTTCAAGTGGATGTGGAACATTTATAGAAATCTGCCACATGATGGTTTATGTAATGGATATCTCCATTAATTTCAAACAGCTTGAAACTATCAGAATATGTTTAATGATCATGTGAATTATACTAGAAATAATTTTTTTACAAGACAAACTAGAAAGCCTCCAAATGTTTAGAAATTAAGCAATATACATCTAAATAACTCACAATAGAAATCACAACAGAAATTAGAAAATGTTTTGAAACAAATGAAAATAAAACAAATAGCCTTTTAAACAGCAAATATCAAAAAACAAAAAGTGGCTGAAAATCAATGATCTAGCAAACATCTCAAGATCCAAAGAAAAGTGAAGATAAATATAAGAACCGAAATGAACAGAAAATCATTATTTGAGCCTTGAACCAGCTTCTTTTTTTTTACATATAAAAAGTACTTTTGATGATTTTAAGAATACACTGGCTTTTCCAGTAATACGCCTACTGTGTACAGTAGGAAAGAGTGCACTTATATTTTGTTCAGAATTTTATCATCGTTTAAGAGTATCATGTCACCAATAGCAAAACTACTCACGGTACATAAAGTTATTGCATTGTTAGTGACTGTGTATATTGGTGCAAATATCTGACTGCTTCTCATATTGAATTGTTTATTACTTTATTATAAATCATTTTCTTTCCTTTCTATAAGAAAATTATAGACATTCCATAATATATGGAATAAGATATATATTACATATATAGATTTGTTATACAGGTAGTTTATATTATCTGTGAATTTCTCTTCAGAATAGTAAAGGAGAAATTTAAAAATATTCTTTACAGAATGAGAATATGGGGTCTGGCAGGGTTGAAAACAACTCGATTTGATGATTTTTAAGGCCTTTCCAGTATTACCATTCTGAGACTTTAAGTACCCATTATTTCTTAGAATAGGTTTGACATATTTTGCAAGTTGTGAGTGGCAGGCACTATATCTGGAACAGTATGGCATTTAAATCTAATAACCCTTATAATGGATACTATTATTATTTATCTGAGGGGATAAATTCAGAGAAGTTACATAATTTGTCCAAGTTTACATATCTAGGAAGTATAGAGTTGGTCTGATTCCCAAACACATGCCCTTTTCATTCATTATCTCCAACAAAAGGTAAACACAACATGTTACTTTAGCTAGGAAAGCTAAATATTATCTGTGTGCAGAAGGGAGGTTAGGCCAATGTAAACATTTATAAGAGATCCCTGTCCAACACAGCAGAAGAGAGGAGAGATGGACCATATAAAGAGAGCAGTGATTTTCTTAAAGTCAGGACCAATTAAGGCAGTTATAAATGGAAGACATTTAAAAATATATTAGAATAAGTTTCAAGCCATGCAAAGTTCACCAAAACAATTTTTATTTCCAGTGTTTAATTGGGTATGCACACAGGCATGACACAGGTTTGGATTCATTAAGTCCTCATGCAGAATTATATTCTTCTCGATAAAGAAGCCAGTTCCGTCCAGGTCACTATCTACACACCTATGTTACAACATTTATATCAAATCTGGTATCTGAAGAAAAGATACACATATAATATGTTCATTTAAGTTACGTATTTTACAGAAAGATTAAAAATTCAAGTCACACAAAACTCAAAAACTGTATTAAAAGTTTGAATATAAAACTCAGAGATCCACCTGGAATGACTAAAGAATGGAAGTTCCGTATCCACCTGTGTTAAAACTGGTAAATGTAATGAACTTTGTTACCAATAAAATGCGTTCATTTATTCAATGTAAGTTATCTAATTTTAACAATATGGCACCCTAATAACCAAATGGATTTTTATGATGAGGCACTTTTGTTAGTGATGAAACCAAAAGAACAAATTTGCTGCATACTAATAATGCCAGCTATTTTCTTCAGTAATCTTGGGTATACACTATGTAGTAAGTTGCAACAAATACCTTGCTCATTTGTATACAACTATCCTATATATATATATATATATATATATATATATATATATATATATGTTCTTCTGGCTGTAGTAATGCACTGTAAAGCTATTCCACAGTGCAAAATGATGAAACCAGCCCAAATGAAGGCTGCATAATAACAATTCTGGTACAAGAAAATATTTACAGAGTTACTGGAACGTGTAACAGTAGCTTTTTTTATTTGCTATGGAGGACATACCCCAGTTTAAAGACAGGGATGCAACTGTGCTTTATCGCCGGGGGTTTCAGACAGTCGAGGAGGCTGGGCATTATAATGCTGCAGAACTAGCGTGTTGGCTCATGTTCTGGAAGCTTTCTCCATTTATTTGGTCAGGTGACTGGGGTGGGCTGGAAAGAAGGGGCCTGTTGGTTGAAGCCAAGGTACCGGGAGAGCCGCCCGCGTCGGCCTGGGAGGACAAAGGTGCGTGGGCCGTGGCTCCTTCCAAGGCGCGCGAGCTCTCGGGCTGGGGGCCCCCGGTCTCCCCTCTGCTGAGGTCGGAGGCGCTGGTGCGCAGGCGCTCCCTGGCCAGCCAGTCTGAGATGGAGAGGTCCTGGGCTGAGCACTTGGGCTTTAACCGATTCACAGCTGAAAGTTCGGATTCCCTCTCCGCACCCTGCTCGTGCGCCTTCCAAAAATTCAAAACACTGATCTCGGCAGCATCTCTGTGCCCTCCTAGCGTGTGCCGCCGTTTGATGTTTTTCCTCTTGGCCGCCTCGGCGCTCGCTTTTTGGTTTCCTACTCCGAACATGTCGTCGGCCGGCGCCCGGGGTCTCAGTTTTAACCGATCTGCTATCTTGGTCTTCCAAGTGGGCTCCTGTTTTTCGGATTCACTTCGGGTCGGTGTCAGTAAACTGCCCGTCGACTTTCCTTTCTTCATGACGTCAAACACCCGGGTTATGGCAGGGGCTTCTCGGTCGCTCTTGGCATCCCCAAGGCTGCCGCTGTCGGACTTGAACCGCGCCGATTTCTTCCTGGACAGGGTGTCGCACTCGATCAGCTTGTGGGAGCTGAAGAGCTGCCTTCGGCTGTCCAGGCTCGGTGTCAGACTTCCCTCCGTGCAACTGACCTCGCTGCCTTCCGAGTTCCTCCGGCTCGCCTTCCCGGCCTCCTGCAGCTTTCCCCGAAAGAGCCTGTCCGGGGCCAGGGCCGCGGGGAACACGGGGAAGTCACTCTCGCTGTCCGTCTCCACCGGCCGCCCCTCGCTGATGAGCTCGCTGCGCTCGTCGTCCGCCTCGTCCCCCTTGCTCTCGGCCACGGAGCGCACGTCGGGGCTCAGCCGGCTGCAGTCCAGGCTGGCCGGGTACGCGGTGGGTGGCGCGGCGGAACAGTCGGAGGTGGCGGTGCCCACGGTGGCCAGAACCTCGCCGCGTTTGCTTTCCGGGCTGGTGGACGTCTTGGTGGGAGGCCTGGCCGGAGAAGCCTGCGAGGAAGTGCTGGGCAGAGGGCCAGAGTCGGACCCCGGCTCTTCCAAGTGGGGAGACGACTTGTGCGCGGCCGGGGATCTGGAGCTGTCTCTCAGCAAGGGGAAGCGGCCGCTCAGCGTCGGAGACTTGCTGTGCCTCGAGCTGTGCGGGGGTGAGGGTTCTTCCGACGGCGCGCTCTCCTGCCGCGGGGGCGTCTTTTCATCTTTTGGGGCACCGCTGTCCTTCTTGGCGCTGTTTTCTTTGGAAAGGACGAGCCTTTGCTTTCTGCACAATGCCTCGCTCTCTTTTTTGGACTCCTCTTTAAGGTCATTGTGACACTGTTCTGTGCTCTCTTTCTTAAAAAACACACTGTCCAGTTCGTCTTCTGAGCTGCTGGGCTGCGCCTTTTCTTTGGGCTTTTTCCTCTTGCGACTAGCGGCCGCGAATATGGAGGACACGAGCAGTTCCCTGCTGTACTGGTCTCTTCCAGATCCCCAGGAGCCCTGAGAGGCAATCAGAGAAACGAGGCTTTGAACACAAGGATGCCACGGAGCTCGCCTGAAGAGGCCTTCCCCCAAACGTTTCTTACCGAGTTAGCTCTAGGGAAGCTCTACGCACACTACAGAGTGTGGGGTTTTGTGCCTCCGCGTGACTTGGTCCCAAGAGACATTTTTCTTTCTTTATGACCAGTTCCATGTCTTGGTAACTGGTGGTATTTATCTGGCAAGTCACAGCGCACATACATCCGTCTTTCACAGGGAAATAGTTCGTGCTTAGAGCTACCTAGCGCTCCTATTCTTGTTAGTTTCCCTGCACCGACCGACTGCCCCTGCTTGTGCAATGCTGGACCTACTTCAGGTTCCTTAACCTGGAACACAGGTTTGAGAGTTAATACTTTGACAGAGTTGCATACAATATTCTGCCATGGGTTACTAAAATTGTATGACTGACTTCCGTGTTCTAATTATAGATGCCATATGATACACATCTGGTATCAGAGAAGCTCATTAAGGGAACCCTTTGGTCTTCCATTAGTTCCGCCAGACTGGGTCTTCAGACTTGCCTGGGCAAATCAGGTAGGTAATGTCTCATTTATCTCAAGGTAACAACAAAACCAGACAATTCAAATAATGTAAGGTCAGTTACAGATCTTAAATCCTTACCATAGAAGCACCATCAATGCTAAAGCTGTAGTGCAGGCTACTGGTTTCCTTAGCTATGCTCAATAGGGTCTTGACGACAACTATTTAATTAGTTTGTTCATAATGCCTATCTGCTAAGTCAAGGGTAGTGGTGGGCGAGGGGGTCAAGAAACACTTGATCACAGACCGTGGAAGACAAGCAGGAAGGCAGGAAGTATGCTGAGTAATAGAAGCAGAAAGTCTGTTTCTCTATTGTCATAAAGATCTGACACAAACTAAAACTACCGTATCAAAGTCGTAAAAAAAAAAAAAAGTAAACATTTAGGCTGTTGTATGAAAACGCATTCACCACAATAAAATCACAGGTTAAGAGAACTTTGTTTTTATGGGTTGGAAAGGAACGCCCGGTTATCCAGGATCCTGCTAATTGGTTATCTACATTTTAACGCCTTCTGCTGAAGACTGTAGTGGAGAATGGTTGCGGTTGGACTCTGAATCAAGCCTGACCTTCCTTCCTCTGGCTTGCCGCACAGAACACTGAGCAAGTGATTTACTTTCCAATATCTCAATTTCGTTGTTTATTTAACCAAGACAAAATTAGATTGCATTAAGATTTCCTAGGGTCCCCTTCAAAATCCTATGATTCTGTGACCATATACGTGTTGGAGCAAATAATTTGGCTGCTTATTTTACAATTGAAAAACTGCTACAAAGAATTATACTACTTGTGTATCCACCGTATTACAGGCAGAATACAACTACCACCATTGTTAACATGGAAAAGCTGTTGTAACAACAGATTAAGAAATATGCACCTAGTAAGAGGGAAGGAGAGATTTCAAGTAACTCTGAAATCTCAAGTATAACATCCAAATCTAAATCTGAAATCCTCTGGCAAAAAAACCCAACAAAACAAAACAAACAAAACAAAAAGGAAACTGTCCTAGATCAAAGAAGCCTAAAGAAACATGACAATAAAATGCAAGGAGTGATCCTTCATTGCATCCTGTATAGGGAAATAAAAAACAATTTACATCATTGGGACAACATGGAAAATTTGTATAAAAACTCTACATTAGAAATAAGAATGCTGTGCACTCATGCCAAGTACCTGGGTATTACGATTACCCTGTAATTTTACAGGACAATGCCCTGTTGTTTGGGGATGGATGCTGAAGCATTTAGGGATAAAGTGTTATCGTGTCTATATGTAACTCTCAAATGATCGACGCCCCCATGTATGTCAAGATTTACCAAATGATGAATCTAAGGCAAAAGGTGTGGGCGCTATTTTTCTGGTAACTTTTCTCTAGGTTTAAAATTTTTCAAAATAAAACCTGGGGCCAAAAGCCAGTAAAAATCACAACATAAGTTATAGCAAATGGTGTGATACGACTGGAATATTTTGTAAAATTTCTGGCAAGAATTATAATTTAATCATACACAGCCCCGTTATGGAATTTAAACACGATATATAAATCTCTAGTCTCATTTCTGAATAGAACAATGTTTTAGGAAGTTTCTTGACAATTCTAGTTGCTACTGTCTCAGCAGAGCAAAGTTTGGACAAAGTGAACTAATAAAAAACTTCCCCAAACTACTCAAAATGTTGTATAGTTTGGCAGTGTTATCAATGGCATACAAATTATGCAAAAATACTGAGTTTGCTGAAAGGAGCCGAGAATATATATTTTCTTATGAAATATGTATCATTCAGAAGAATGTGTAATAGTAACAAAACCTATATTACTACTGAAATATTTACAGATGAAATACGATGCTTGAACTTGCTTCAGAATAGTCCAGGAGGAGGGAAGTGGGTGAAATGCACATGAAACAAGATGGCCAGCCACGTGTTAATTGTTGAGAATGGATAATGGTTGCGTGGGGACTCGTTATACTATCCTCTCTGCTTTTCTGTATGTTAGAAAATTGTCATGTTTAAAAATGAAAAAGTGTCTACTCCTCTGTATTAGGCTAAACTATGCTGAGAGAAACCCAGCATTCCAACTCAAAATCCAGTATTCTACCATATTCTAAGAATCCATTCTTCCCTTTAAAAGACTTTGTCGGTCTGTGTCTGGAAATGCAGAAAGGGATGCATTTGTATACTAATCACAATAATCAGCCACGAGGCAACTCTCCCTGCCCCCTCCCCGCCCCCCCCCCCCGACCAAAAATCAGCCACAAGGCAACTCCTCCCCAAAACTGTACGAAACAATTTACCTTAGATTTTGTTGAGTCACTAGTAGCTGAATCTGTGAGAAGTTAAATAAAACACGGTCAGTATCAGCCAATGTGTACTGCTTTCAACGGACAATGCAAAACTTATGGAAAGACAGGCACAGAACAAAATGTGAAAGCAGAACTCAAACAGAACAAGAGAACACAGTGGATAGTCAGAGCTCACAAAGATGCAAGCTGCACCACAGAAAGCCACCGCCATGAAAGGATGCTGTGAATTGAAGGCAGAGTCAGCTCGATGATAGGAATGGCAAAGGAGCCCTGGACTAGACAAGAACAGAAGCGCTAGTGTTTAATCAAATTTCTAACGAGTAAATCTAGCAATAAAGAAGCTGGAAGACCTTTGTAAGAATTGTACTATGTACCACATCCTGTATCTGAAACTGATACACAATGTAGAACTTTCAAGACTGTCAGCTGGCCTCGCTGCAAATTGAGACACTCATACTCGGTGTGCTTATGTTGATTTTTGTCAGACCGTCAGACTTCAATTTTATAAGCATGTACTGCATGCATACGGATGCATTAGGTAACCCCGCTTCCAGGTCACTTTGGTTTGTAAATAATGCTGATCATTGTGCTTTAGACCCCAGGGTCACCTCTGTGCAGTCAGGGATCCTTTTGACTAGTTTGGTCAAATTGCTACCAGTTTTGTAATTATCTATCACAAATGCTATTATGGAAATGGAAAAATGGAGACCATAATTTTCACTGTCTGGCAAAAACTCAGATTATACAATTAGAAAGAGGGTAGGAAGGGGCTAGCGCTATTCAGGAGAGTACCAATTGTGCAATTTTTGTCTTTCAACTTGAGGGAAATTGATTTTCACAAAATTAATGAGCTGAGCCCCATGCCACGCCCCTTTGAACACATGGCTAAATGCTTTATGACTTTAAGAACTGGTGGACCATACCATGCTATTTCTCCTCACGGTCTGCTTCAGAAATAACAAGAAACAGCAGAAAAACTTTTAAGAGAGTAGTATTGATCTGTTTACAATAATCTTGAAGAGAAAATTTACACCACAGATCAACCAGGTTTGCATTTACAAGAATCGGGGGTTTCTGCAGACAAGGCAGCTACAGTGTGGACAGCAATCCTCCTTCTTCCTACAGCTCCAGCTGTCCATCAGGGCCACCACAGAATCCACTAGCGACATTACCGTGTGATAGACTCCTCCCACTTCGCCTGTTCAACATCAGTATAGATTTGCCTGTGTCAGTAAGTGCTGAAAAAACCCTTTAGGACTCAAACAAGAACTAGAGACAAAGGGAGAACAGCGTGTGAAACAACATGCTAGATTTAGTGCAACAGTTTGGCAGGCGAAAATTGTCAGCAAAAGAGCCTAGGAAAACCACTACTTAACCAGACATTAGGGCGGCAAGAGAAAAACAGAAGAAAACGTCAAATAGATTGACTTTTTTACTGTGACATCTCTAGTGACAAATAATATACTGCATTTATGAAAATGGTGCCCACTTAGCAGTTCAACATATTTCGCTGGCTGCTTTCAAACAGAATGTCTAGCTCAAGAATAAGAACTACTTATATACAGTCCAGATCATACTTTCTGCCATCACAGCAACCACATATTCAGTAGCATATATCTGTTTTACCTTGTGATGACTATTACATGGAAACTGTGAATTAAAAAAAAAAGAACAAAACAGTGGTTTGCATGCTCATTTCCCTCCTATTTCCATTCGGACAAGCATTATAATTCCATGCACTGCCAATGGCATTATAGTCACTGGAAGATAATTAAGATCAATCAGAAAAGGAAGATTACGTTTTTTTATTAGTAGAAAGGAAAGAAAAATAAAGTAGAAGAAGAAGAGGAAAAGGAAAAAAAAATCACAGTGAATTGTTACTTGTGATTGATTTGTTCTTTCATGTTATTAAGAATTTAGCTTTTAGCCTAGAGATCAACACTGCCCAGGCAAAAGTTACCTGATACATCTCCAGGGGAGACTCCTGTCCTTCCAATGTTGGTGAGTAAATGATCTATGTTTGGCACTGGCTGGGACTCTACTGTGTTTTCCTCCTGCACTGTTGTCTATGGTTAATAAACAAACATCTCTTCATCATCTCTTCAAAGATACTTTAAAAGTCAAACAACATTTAGCAAAAGACACATTACTGAGTGGAGCACATGTGCTTAACTTTTTACACCGTTTACACATAGTTGATTAACTACAAAATAAGCATCATACTTGTATTTTCATTAGACCAGAAACTGAGGAGCTATAGACCTGCTTCCGGGGTGCAAAGCAGACAATAGCATACAAAGCAGGAAGGTGACACTGTTGTGTGGCATCGGGATCTGGTGTCCCAAATGAGAATAAGTCAGTACAAATGCTGACGGACGATACTTACAAGAGGCTCTTCAGCACCTTCTTCTGTGAAAAACCAGTCATGCTGAAAGTTAAAATAAAAAAGGTGAAAAGAGAAATGAAATAACCCCCTACATAGATCTATATTTTGGAGAATAATATAGGAAAAGAAAAAGGTAATTTTCTCAGTAAAAAAAAAAAAAAAAAAAATTATAATCAAATTCTGTCCTACCAAACATCAGCTGCTTACAACAAAAGGATTTTCTCGAGGAGATGAAGCCTGAACTTACGTGCTGGATAAGCGTCTCTACGATCTTGTACTGGTCTGGCATGTGAGTGACCATGTGGGTCATGTTATCTTCAGATGTTCTCACAAGAGTTGGGCCAAACACTATTGCTAGGTTTCTGGGTTCCATCTGGAACAAAGGATGTTATTGAAAGATATCAGAATTTCTCTTAAGAAAGTAGGCTTAAATTCCCATTGCGTGTTTGGCATTTTATTTCTGAAAGGTTCTTTTGATGAAAAAGAATTCAAAGAAGAATGGTTGATTGATTGTGTGTAAAAAAAAAAAAATGCTTCCTAGTTAGGCTTTCTATAAGCTAATCTACACCTAACTTCTTTTTCCTGCTTTAATGACACGTACTATGCTTAATTGGCATTCATTTTTTCAATGAAGTCTTTGATTGCAAGCGATTGATCTGGTTCAAAACTAGTATTATGACAGCTACATTCACTGACAAAAATATGAAAATCAAAGGAAAAAAACATTCACGAAAGAAGAGGGCAACGCTCTCCCCTCAAAAATGAAAAACTGGAAAAGGTGCTCAGAGACACGTAACGTTTTCCAAATTTGTCCCTGTAGTACATCAAAAATGCAAATATTTAAAAACCTAAAGTCCAGAAATACTCTTTTCTGACCAATTTTTACTTCAACGAAAACAAAGCTGTCCGCTTATCCTTGTGCCAATCTGAATGCCTCGACAGGACATGCTTTTATGTTTGAACATTCATTTCCACGATATTTTGTATTCCTTGTTTAATTACATAGTTATCAAATGTATAGATCCTTTGTTTCCCTTTGTTATGTCTTACAGTGTCTGGTGTCATATTTTGAATTTTTAGGATTTGATTAAAATGTCAAATAGCTTTAACCAACCCTGAAAACGTACCAGGAGGCTCAAAAAAATCACTGCAGTACTCAAAGAGTCAAACTGGTTCAGGGGGTCCCACTGCTATACTATTTTGGGAGAGCCAGGCGCAAGCCCACATGCGTGCATACACACATTTTAGGTATGGTGCAAAGTGGAAAACGCACAGACTTCCTGTTCTGAAGTAATTTTTATTCATCAACTATGTTAACTACCGTAACACATGCATTATTACACTGTGCTTACTGCAGAGATATAAGTAGAAATTGCGATCAAAGTCAGTATTTTCATAGAAAGCTGACTTGGTGGAAAGAAAATCTGACAACAGGAAAGGCTGACTTGAACTGGGCTCACAGGCCTGTTTCTTATTTTCCCTCCGGGAGATGTTGTCCTCTTATTCCTCCATCTGTACTGGTGAGAGTGGCTCACAAAATAAAGTCCATGTCAAAGGTCTCATGCAAAATTTTTGCTAGATTCATTTAAATTTGTAGACTAATGGTAACACACATTATTATTTCTGGTATACAGTCGTATTTATTATGTGGGTATATACTTCTAGCTGGCTCCTCCATAAGACTAATAACACAAGTAGTTCGCAGTTTAGTCATTCATTATTTAAGGCAAATTCTGTATTTTTTGAAAGATGTTCCAGAAGTGTCATCAAATAAGTCAGGGAAATGAAATGCCTTAGCCACTTCTTCAAGAGTCACAGTGTTAGTTAACATATTAAAACCACTAAAAAAATCTACAGTAAAGAAAGTTAAGTGTTGTTAAGTGTTTAATTCAGTGCTTTCTACACTGATTAGACCACCAACCGCTACTTTTCCAGTGCTTCTAATACCAGCAAAAGTGATGAACTGATCAATGATGTAATGCACTTTGGGGAATGCTGAAATAATTAGAAAATACGTCAGCTATGATTGTATCGAGAACTCTTTGGATTCTACTGGATGAACTTCTGGAAACAGTACAGTCAATCTCTCTCTTGTTTTTTCCTTTTTCCTTTTTTAGCCCTATCACTACTGAGGAAATTGAGAGCCTGAAGGATATTATAACACTGCTTATAAACTGCTCAATCTGCAGGGAAAGGGCTTGACACTGTTCTCACACTTCAGCCTTACTACAGCTGTGAGCAACTGTCTTCCAGAACACCACAGACACTAAACTGACTGAATCGATGCTTTTCTCTACCTGAAGCAGGCATAACCCTTAGAAAAGGGGGACAGCAGTGTCCTGAGCTTGTGGTATTCTGTGTTTTTCTTCTCCAGAAGCCAAAATGACTCCATTTAAATATTTGTCAGTAATGCTGAGCTTCAGAAAACCATCATTTTGCAACCTCTAATGATATAATGGGTTTAGGCAACAATCACCAGTGACGGATAAAAATGATGAATGAAGACTACAACGGTATCAACCAAACACAATGTGTGGAACTTCAGATAATGATTTAAACAAACAGGTGTACAAAGACATTTCTTGAAACCAATCAGGAAAAACTGAACACAAACTGAGTATCAGATCATTTCGAAGGGTAACTAATCTTGGTGTGTTTGATAAAGGGAATTGCGATGGTGTTGTTTAAACAAGCAAACAGGAAGGTCTTATCTGCTTAACACAAAACAAACCAAGAACAGGTCAGTTTTGCTGTATACACCACTTGGTACATCTTGATCATTGTAGCACGCAAAAGTGTCACAAATGGTGCCTATTCAAAATACTGATACACAGCTGAAAAATAAAAGAAGGTTTTGACTTATTTAAAATTTTTCTTGCTGGATAAATGTGAAAAGAAATGTGTTTTTCAAATGGTGACAACTGATATTTTGGGATCTTTTCCTTTTAAGGGTGATCTTTACGGGGGCTCACTGGCCAACAGGATTTCAGAGCCTTTGCTGAATTGTAACCCCGTTTTTGACAGACGTGAAGCAATGAAACTTATCTTTTCAACTAAAGCCACTAAAAGTATACCTCTTCCATATGTACTTTACTCACCTTATTTTTTTCTGAATTTTCTGCCACTGTCTTCAGATGAGCAGAAAGGAACTTAAGAGTTTCGTAATGATGTTCGGGCAAGTCGTGGATCTGAAACATATTAGTTTCATGGTGGATTTAAAGGCTGAATTTCAGTTGTATCTCCAAAAATAGAAAATAATACCTACTAGTCTTTTTAATGTTTTCAGACGGTCTAGAGGATCTTCTTTACGGTTGGCCTCAATGAAGTCGGCATATTTATCTGACGACAACAATAAGAACAATAAAAAGAAATTTATCTTAAATTGCTTAGGTGAGTTATAATCTGGATTTCCTCTGAGGTTCAACTTCAAAACACCACACACACATTTAAAATGTAGGAATGACCCCAAATAGCCTTTGAAATGTAAGTCTCCAAACCTGCTACTGTTTTTAACGATCCTCCAAGATTTATCATCAAATAAAATTCCCTAAAATGTGAGTTCTCTGAGGGTACTGTCCTCTATTTGTAGTCTGTCCATTCTTTTCTCCCCCCAACCACAACATTGAGAACAGTGTCTTAATAAGTCAAATATTTGGCTTGACTGAAAAAATGGTTTTCTACTAATTGTACCGTAGTATGTGTGAAAATTTTGACAGAGGACAATAGTACATTTTTAATCTGACAAGTAAACATGCATGAACGGGATAAGATATGCTTTATTGAACCTACATAATTTTATTAACTTTTTCACTGAAATTTATCAGGAGGAAAAACCAATCTGAATGACAAAAAATAGCTATAATTTTAAAGAAAATAGCCATAATTATGCTTTCTACAGAAGTAACAAGTAAATAAAATCTCCTGCTTCCTTTAACAAAATATTTTCTCCAGGTTCAATTTAATATTCTCTGGCTTTCCAACAATGTCATTTTGAACTATTTCAACTGGTATCTTTTGTGTGGGAGTTCACTCACCATTCGTGAAGAGAGGCTCAGGGAGTTTTCTGAAGAAGGATTTTAGTAGACTGCTTATCACATTCAAATCTCGCCATTTCTGGGGGTGCAAAAATAGAAATGTGGCATTTTTGTTGTCAGTACTACCAAAGGGGAAAAAAAAAAACAGATCAGGTATCAAACAGATATAAACACACTTACATCATCTTGTATATCAATATCCGCCATTCCCTTGTTGAGCTCCTCCTGCATACTTGAGATGGCTGCATTATTTCCAGGAACTCTGTAAATACCTGTATATTCAAGACCTCTTTCTTCAACTAATTTGCAACATATGTCAACTATTAATGGAATATACTGCAAAACAAGAAATAAATATTTTATTTAATACAGCACAAATGTTCATATTTGTTAGATGTATATCGTAGCTAAAAGGCCCTTTCCATCCAAGAGGAAAAACATCAATCACTGTTGTTTGATAGAGAGAAAATGAAGAATGCAGCCATGGCAGAACCAGGAATAGATCAAAGCAGCAAGAGAGATTTGGGACAGTGGGAGGAGAACAACTAGGTCAAGACAGAGAGAGGAGGGTCCCCAGGGAGATGAAGGTCTGAAGAGGAAACGAGGAAAGTCTGCAGTAATGAGAATGTGGGCATGACTCAGGTGGATAAAGGGGAACAAAGTCAAAAAAAGAAGAGGGGGAGAGAACAACATCAGTCAACTCATGACACAAGTCCTAACATGGACGCTGTATACACACGCGCGCGTGCGCGCACACACACACACACACACACGCACATTTACATTTATTATTACTTTCTTAATCAGGTTCTTGTTCTCATCCTTCTTTTAAGATGCTAAAAGCAGAAACACACAGGATTTGAAAATGAACTCTTACCATTTCAGATACATTTCAGATACATTCCTAATGGACGAATCATGATTCGATTTCAGAGTGAATATGTTAGAAAAAAATGCGTTTATAGATAAAATTACTCAGCACACCCTGACAGGTCAGCAATGCTCAGGGAAGCTGGGTCTGCTAGGAGGAGGAACATGCTGGGCAGACTGACACACACTCTCTGTTATCTGACTGGCTGTGCACTCAGGTCCTACAATGACTATAATTGAACTGGTGACTGTAGGAAATCCAGGTGGCTGGGATCTCATACCCGATTGGTGTGTGCGGGTGGGCAGTCGTCTAGTCTGACACCGAATGTTCCTGTAGCAGTAGGCTTTTTTTCAAACGTCTTTCTCATAATACTTGGAATGCCTTTTCTCCACGTGCCTTTGTCTTTTGGGGGACTGGTATCATCTTTTGTTATGCAAGAAAAAGACATAAGAAAAAAATGAAAACAAGCACGGTTAAATCATGTCCTTTATCAATATTTCTATAAATCAGAGTCCTGTCCTATAAATAATATCTCCTATATTTATCAAAAATATTATATTTTCTTCTCTTCCTAACATAGCACTCCTTCCAACCTTCTATGTAATTTAATCAGAATCTGTTCCGCTTCTCCACCCTTTTACAACCTGCAGTTTTCTTTAAAACAGTCAGGAAAATAGGATCAATGTGACTTCTTGGTAGTGAGATTTTAGCAAAAGGAAACATGATGGTTTTATCTGACAATGACAGTGCCTGTGTCCTCTGCATTAATCACATTTGCAGTGTCTTTTACGTAGATGTATGTGTTATATTTTCCTTCACTTCATCTACTACAAGACAAAGACTCATCTTAAGGGAAAGGGCCCATTGGCCTAGACCAGGTCCAAGGTGACCTTTGAGCTAGCTCACACTGGGCTGAGGTCAGCAGAAATGGTACAGAGAAACGTGAAATACCTTTAAAATCCCAATCTTAAACCACTGTATTTGTCAAATTTCTCCAGAAATGCTAACATCAGTACCTTTACTGAGAAGTTTCCTTTCTGACTCTTCCTTGGGAGAGTGTGGACTTTGAGTCTTTGGCTCTGATTTAGCACCAAGCAGAGTCTGCCGGATGCTGAGACTCTGGCGAGGTGTTTTTGGCAACTGTTCTGCTTTGCTGCTGAAAGAAACGAACGTTTCTTAACAATTATGTATTTTACATCCAAAATAACTTGTAGGCATGGTGGGATTCTCACCTCATCAGACTGTTATATTCTTTTATTCTTCGACTAATTAGATCCCTGTTAGTCACTCCAGTGTCCTACAGAACGAACAGGAGGTAAGATTAGAAAATCAATTCTAAACTTAAGTGGGGATCTCCACTTATTTTTTGAAGCTCTTTATTGTACTACATTGCTTAGTAAATACAAACCCTATATTCTCAGTGGGCTTGTTTTGAAACCTCTGTTCAACATCACCCAACATCACTCTGCAATAAATGATCCAAATACCTCCCACCCACTGCCAAAAGAGCTTTCTGTTTCTTTTCTGTACTCCTACGATACCTAGACTAAACCCAGCAAGCAGCAGGTGTTCAAACTTATCGATCTGACATTTTTTATCAATGGCAGAAAGCAGAGAGTCATTTTTTTCCTCTAACACCAGAAAGAATGATCAGCATTTCAAAATAATACAGTTGTGGGGGCACCTGGGTGGCTCGGTTGGTTGAGCGTCCAACTTCAGCTCAGGTCATGATCTCACGGTTTGTGGGTTCGAGCCCCGTGTCGGGCTTCGTGCTGACAGCTCAGAGCCTGGAGCCTGTTTCAGATACTGTATCTCCCTCCCTCTCTGCCCCTCCCCTGCTCTCTTTCTCTCTCAAAAATAAATAAACATTAAAAAAAAAAAACAGTTGGATAAAGGATAGAAAAATACTGTCAAAATTTGTTAATGATGAATCATAGAAACATCGAGATTGGGGGTGACTTAGTGTCAGAAATGGCACTTAGATTATCCGAAGAGAGAAGCACAAAACTGGGCTTTTCAAGTTCAACAGATTAACTTTTATAATATGCTATATGGTAAACTCAGATTTGACCATGAAGTGATGATTGTTTTCTACTGATTCCAGTAATACATCAACATGTATCCCCATTTTTTTATTAGTCTCATTTTGATTAGAATGAACAATTCAATTTACAAATATACTTTGGAGTCAAACAATCTCGACTTCAAATACTCTTCCCACCAAGCAGCTGAGAGATCACACAGTTAAGATCGACAGTAAGATCGCCTGGGTTTAAATTCTGGCCCTGACACTTACCAGCTGTGTAACCTGGAGGAAATTACTTAACCTCTCTTTGCCAGTGTCCTTGTTTATAAAACGGTGATGACACATTCATATGGTTGCTGAAATTTATTCATGTAAAAAGTTCTTACTCTCCCTGTTTACTCTGAAAAACTTCAAGTCTGATGCTTTACAGTGGTGGTGTAAAACAAAGGTTGTATTGAAACGGATCTGGTGTTAATTTTTAACTACAAAGACGGTAGGGTGTAAACTATCAGAGAGAAAAGCACAGACTTTTTCCTAAGACCTAAGACCTTGTTTTAGAATCTGAATTGATGTAATGGAAATGACGACATTAGATAACATAACTTTACAGTTAATCTGGGTGTCCCTGTGCACCGTGAGTTAAGGGAAAAGAACGTTGTGCTTTCTTCGTGTGTGCCCTAACAATGAGCACAAAAGGTGAGAACAATGTGTAAGAAACACTGTGTTAATGATATGAGAAGATACTCTTGAGCAAAAGTTATAGGCTTAATCACCACCGAATGTGCACTGTCAGGTTTATAATTATGTACCCTGAAAACACTAACTTTATGAATGAAATTCCTGTTGTAAAAAATATCTTGCTGGTTGTGAGCCAGAAACCCTCAAGTCCCTACATATTTCTTATTGAAAAGAAAAACAAGCTTATCCCGTGATTTCTGACAATGCAAGTTTTCTTGAAAACCAATGACTAAATTCTAGCAGGCTCTATTATACTCTTGACTGAATTTATATTTCCATTAACAAAAATCCTCCTATCAGTATCGCTTTGCATTTATACAGTAATTTGTTTTGACAAGTATTTTCACTATAACTTAAGCCTGACAGTAATCCTGTTTTTGAGATAAGGAGCCAGAGCTGGAATTACTTAGTAATGACCAGGCCTAGGACCTAGGATTTCCTGACCCTGCTTCTAAGAAAGTAGGCAAAATATAGGAATTATCTCTTTTTGTAGTTCAGTAATGGAGATTTTCAAAATGATATTGAGTAGGAACACGTGAGTTTTCCTTTTGATCAATTTTTCAAGCAAAAATAGCATATTATAACTTGTTTTTAATGTTTACTTTTGAGAGACAGAGCAAGGGGGAGAGGGGCAGACAGAGACAGAGACACACACACAGAATCCGAAACAGGCTCCAAGCGGTCAGCACAGAGTCCAATGTGGGGCTCGAACTCACAAACCGCAAGATCGTGACCTGAGCTGAAGTTGGCGCTCAACCAACTGAACCACTCAGCGCCCCCCTTATAACTTCTTTTCAAATGATGTATCAGATCCTTTCAGTCTTTCTGAGAAAAATGTCACAAAAGAATCTGGTTTTACAAGCACCACTCTGAACACACACCTCCTCATTGAGGTTGCTGCTCTCCTGGATGGTCTTGATCCACGCTAGCATGTCGTCTCTGTCCTCGGCCTGGAAAAGGCACTCGCAGTCTGATGTGGTGAGTCGAAACACATTTTTCCTCTTGGTCTCGCTGTACGAGATGTCTATTAAGCAAGCATTGACGCTGATGGGCTGTTCTTCTTCAGATGGAGTCATCTGTTCCCTTTTATCTTTGTACAAGTACAGCGAATGACCCCGAAGCACAACATACATCTGTTTCCACGGCCGAATACTTCCACCAACTCGCTGGAAAACATGGAACAGTTCAGGAATACTTAATGCGTGGCACAGTCTTAGTGACAGGATCAACACACCAAGCAATACTGTTAACACACAAATGGACACCAAGTCTAGCAGGTGTCTGATTCACGATCGTATGCGTTGGCCAGGAGAGGATTGGCAAATTGTGCGGAGGGTAAACCAAGCTAGGCAAGGTATTCATGACAAAATCAAGGACAGTGAAATGTCAACTTTAATTCTGGTCGGAGAAAAAAAACTATTTTACCGTTCATGAACAAAGTAATTAAGATACATTGAACAAAGCAAGGTAAAACAAGAGTAGCAAAATACGTAAAATATATAAAAATGGTAAGAGAACAAAAAGTAAGAAAAAAATCAGTCAGAAAAGTCTTTTGAGTGAAAGTAAGGCTGATGACAAAGTCCCAGCTCATGCAAATGACAAATAATGCTTAAAAACAGCATGTACAAGGAATGAATTAAGTTAACAAGACTGATCAACTTTATGCGGTCAAGCAACAATATCCATACCCAAGGTGGGTTTTTCTTAAAAATTAAAGTCTTTTGACAGTATTAAAATTTTTTTATAAATAATCTGCCCAAATATTGTAAGAAATTTATGGCAAAGGTTTTATTGTATTGAAATCTGCTTAATGAAGCATATAGATATTGTGATACTCATTTATATAACTCAATATTTATAAAATAAAGTGAAACAAGGAAATTATAAAAGCAATTTAAAAGAATAAAATGGGAAAGCTAAATAAAATATTTAAAATTATTAATTTGGAGAATTGTCACTCCCTCAAGGAGGACTCTGAAAATCTATGGCTAATAAACTAATAAAGAAAAGCTGAGTTCCTTCTTGAATAACTTCATTTCTCTTTTATGCTGGCAAAATATAAGACAGTATACTCCATTTGCAGTTGATACACAGGACAAAAATATACAAAATTAAATCAATGATTAGAATTTGTTTAAGTAACTTTTTCCTTTATGTAAAAAACTTTTTTATAAAAAAGTGACAGAATTTTATTTATTTTTCTTAAATGCTTATTTATTTATTTTTGCAAGATCATAGATGAGTGGGTGCAGGACAGAGAGAGACAGAGAGAAAGAGAGACACAGAGAGAGAAACAGAGAATCCCATGAACTTCGAGATCACGCCCTGAGCTCGAATCAAGAGTTGGACGCTTAACTGGCTGAGCCGCCCAGGCACCTGGAAAAAGTTATTTATATGTGACGTTTTCTACTCTTTATTCTGGATAATTTGCCATCTCATCTGTACAGACTTTATGTGTTACTTCACAGGGGCTGCATTCCATACACTCGCAGTAGCTGAGAAAACATACTACCTTGCCCTTATCGGTGACAAGTGGTCGGAAATGGAGCCATCCTTCCTTTGCAGCATCACTGAAAACCTCTGAGGAAGAATCTTTCCTGGACCCAGAGTCTTCTGATGACTTCTGGCTGTCTATGATCTACAGAGAAGGTCAAGAAAATACAGTAAAATATCCTTTTCCTTTATAAATATTTGCACATGGAAATTGCTTTACTGAAAACAACTCTTTTTTATTGTTTATTTTTGGGAGAAAGAGAGAGAGGGAGAGCCAGCTGTGTGAGTGGGGAAGGGGCAGAGAGAGAGAGAAAGAGATCTGAAGCGGGGTCTATGCTGACAGCACAGAGCCCGATGCAGGGCTTGAACTCATGAACCATGAGATCATGGCCTTGAGCCTAAGTCAGAAACTTAACTGACTGAGCCACCCAGGCGCCCCTGAAAAAAATCTTTAACGTTCCAAAATGAATGGTTATTTTTGAAGAATACCAACTTTATCAATTCCGTTAGAAAATGTTCTGGTCTTGTTGCAAAAAAAAAAAAAAAAAACCAAAACACGTGAATTGTGAATTGACTGCCATCATTTTTTAAAGGTCATCTGTAGGAAGTTTTTCATCTTTAAAAAAATAACAGAAATAGTATAATGTTCCTGCTCTCGAGAGCTCACATTTTCGTGAGCAAAGACAAATCAGAATAAAAAATAAAAACGAGAAAATGATCAGATTGTGATTAGTACCATTTGGGAAAGGAAAACTGAGATGTTGTAACAAATGACTGAGTAGCGGCTGTAAGTTCAAGGCCTACTGAAGGAAGAATATTTAAGATGAAATATGGAGGAAAGGGGCCATCCATGATAGGTCAGGAAAAAGAACAGTTCAGGGAGAATGTATAGCTAATGAATGTACATTCATCATTATCGCTTCAGGGCGTGTTCTGGAGGTACAGTGAATTGATATGGGGGAGGGTGAAAAAGAAGCAACAAGGCTAACTCCCAGTGTGGGGGCTTGAAAACTGGGTGAAGTGGACCTAGTGGGATGGGGAAAACTGGATAAACATGCCTGGGGTATAACCCAGATCTATTTGGCAACTAAACCTTGATTGCCTATTAAACACCCAAATAAAGATGTCAAAAGGGTAGCAGCCTACATGAGCTGCAGCTTGGGGAAGAGGCCAACGCTAGCAGTATAAACTGTGGGAGATCTCTGGAAAAGATCATGTTGGCAATGAGGGCAGATAGAGATGAAAGAGGGGTCAGAACCAGTTCTAGACATTCCAACATTTTAAATGTTAGAATGGCAGAGGCAGAAATGGAAACCAGCAGAAGAAAGTGTTTTAGAAAGGCAGCGGGAAATGGTGTTGGATACTACTGGAAGGTCAAAGAAGTTAAAAATCGAAAATAACCGTTAGTTTGGGGACCTTGAACATCACTGGTAATCTTGGCATGAGCAGTGTCATTCTGGTATGTGTGGGGTGAGAAAGATGTGACGTGAGGAAGTGGACCTACTGGCCATTTTTTTCAAGCAGTTTTGCTGTGAACAGTGGAAGAGAAAATAGGAGTAGGAAATAGAGGGGGATGTAGATTCAAGGAAGGTTTGTTTGTCTTTTAAATATAGCAAATAGTAGAACGTGCTCATATGATGGTGAATGAGCCACTGGCAAGAGCGATTCTGCAGAGGAGAGAACGATGTCAAGAAAGGGAAAAGTGATAGAATCCAAAGAAATGTGGATGTAGGCTTTTAACCGGGTCATGTTCCCAGTAAACAGATACTTAAGAGTAACGAAGGCAGAAACCGTGGGTGCAAATGAAGATGGCTGAGATTTCTGGAGAATGTGAAACAAGGAAATTCCTGTCTAACAGCCTTCTGTGTGTGTTGTCAACAAAGTAGGAAGGGAGAGCAGACGAGAGAGGACGGGGTGAACTGTATGGAGGAAAGCGGAGGGTAGGAGTGAAACGATAATTTTGAGGAAAGAAAAATATGCATACGGCAAGATACAGGGTGGCTGGGTAGTTCGATTTTTGGCCGTAAACTGATTGAGAAAAATCGGCACAATGTGTGTGAAGTATATCTATTGATGAATACGTTTAGAAATTAGAAAAGACCACCTTATAAATAATATTTTCCAAATGCACCTGAAAGGGACAGAATATAGGATAATAGCAATAATTCCCTGTGAAGAGCCAAAGTAAGCTAAGGTAAATAGAAACATTTATCATTTGCTGATATTTTAAAAATATTGAATACCAACCTTGATTCCCTTCAGGCTAGAAACGTGCTTAAAGGACCTGTCGGAAAGAAATGTATAAATATTTGCCATAAATGCATAAAACACCTTAGAGATGTAAAAACAAATTGAGTGTCACAAGTTAGTTTTCAATAATAAGGTGATGTTTCATCATTACCATGTTAAATGCTCACTGTTCAATGCAAATGAGACAAACAGCTAATTTTCTAAATACTTACACTTTTGATTCCATGCTAGAAGATTTCTTAGTGGATCTGGTCAATTAAAATGGTTTCTGCATAAAGTTTGAGAGTTTATCCTTCTTTTTAGATGAAAGAAAAAAACCACTCGGGCTGAACACTGGGCTTTAGAATAAATTATCAGTTAACCATAGTTGCAATGCTCTATTAAGGGTTCCCACAATGCTACAATGATTGATAATGTGGCAGGGAGACCATTCTTCCTGCCAACCGCATTCGGGATGCTTTGATACGGAGACCAGTGGCTGCCAGTGAAAAGGCTTAGGGCTTCCAAAGATAGGTGTGCTTTAACTACTCAAAATAATTTCACTTTAGGGTACAAAGTTGTTTTGCTGTTTTTTTTTTAATTCAAAATTAATTTTAAGAAATTTAGGATTCTAAACAACAGCGGTGAGAGTGGACATCCCTGTCGTGTTCCTGATCTCAGGGGGAAAGCTCTCAGTTTTTCCCCATTGAGGATGATATTAGTTGTGGGCTTTTTATAAATGGCTTTTATGATGTTTAAGTATGTTCCTTCTATCCCAACTTTCTCAAGGGTTTTATTAAGAAAGGATGCTGAATTTGGTCAAATGCTTTCTCTGCATCGATTGACAGGATCATATGGTTCTTATCTTTTCTTTTATTAATGTGATATATCACATTGATGGATTTGCGAATATTGAACCAGCCCTGCAGCCCAGGAATGAATCCCACTTGATCATGGTGAATAATTCTTTTTATATGCTGTTGAACTGATTTGCTAGTATCTTGTTGAGAATTTCTGCATCCATATTCATCAGGGATATTGGCCTGTAGTTCTCTTTTTGTGCTGTGTCTCTGTCTAGTTTGGGAATCAAAGTAATGCTGGCTTCATAGAATGAGTCTGGAAGTTTTCTTTCCCTTTCTATTTTTTGGAACAGCTTGAGAAGGATAGGTATTATCTCTGCTTTAAATGTCTGGTAGAATTCCCCAGGGAAGGCATCTGGCCCTGGACTCTTATTTGTTGGGAGATTTTTAATAACTGATTCAATTTCTTCACTGGTTATGGATCTGTTCAAATTTTCTATTTCTTCCTGTTTGAGTTTTGGAAGTGTGTGGGTGCTTAGGAATTTGTCCATTTCTTCCAGGTTGTCCAGTTTGTTGGCATATAATTTTTCATAGTATTCCCTGATAATTGCTTGCATTTCTGAGGGATTGGTTGTAATAATTCCATTTTCATTCATGATTTTTATCTATTTGGGTCCTCTCCCTTTTCTTTTTGAGAAGCCTGGCTAGAGGTTTATCAATTTTGTTTATTTTTTCAAAAAACAACTCTTGGTTTCATTGATCTGCTCTACAGGTTTTTTAGATTCTATATTGTTCATTTCTGCTCTGATCTTTATTATTTCTCTTCTTCTGCTGGGTTTGGGGTATCTTTGCTGTTCTGCTTCTATTTCCTTTAGGTGTGCTGTTAGATTTTGTATTTGGGATTTTTCCTGTTTCTTGAGATAGGCCTGGATTGCAATGAATTTTCCTCTCAGGACTGCCTTCGCTGCATCCCAAAGTGTTTGGATTGCTGTATTTTCATTTTCATTTGTTTCCATATATTTTTAAATTTCTTCTCTAACTGCCTGGTTGACCCATTCATTCTTTAGTAGGGTATTCTTTAACCTCAATGCTTTTGGAGGATTTCCAGACAATAGCCAAATTATAGAAAGAGCCTAAATGTCCATCAACTGATGAATGGATAAAAGAGTTGTGGTTTATATACACAATGGAATACTACTTGGCAATGAGAAAGAATGAAATATGGCCTTTTGTAGCAACGTGGATGGAACTGGAGAATGTTATGCTAAGTGAAATAAGTCACACAGAGAAAGACAGATACCATATGTTTTCACTCATATGTGGGTCCTGAGAAACTTAACAGAAGACCGAGGGGAGAGAAAGTGGAAAAAAAAAAGTTACAGAGAGGGAAGGAGGCAAACCATGAGAGACTCTTAAAAACTGAGAATAAACTGAGGGTTGATGGGGGGTGAGAGGGAGGGCAAAGTGGGTGATGGGCATTGTGGAGGGCACCTGTTGGGATGAGCACTGGGTGTTGTATGGAAACCAATTTGATAACAAATTTCATACTAAAAAAATAAAAGTAAATTTAAAAAATCATAAATGAGAGACAATAGCATCTGCTTTAAAGAGCTGTTACAAAGATCAGTGATAATATATGTAATATGCCCCAGAACATTGCATAGCACGTAATAAATGTTCACAAAGCAAAAAAAAAAAAAAAAAAAAAAAAAAGGATTTGATTGTAAGATGGGACTGAAGATGGCACTCCCGTTCCTTTTCAAACCGCCCTGAACAAGATCGCTAGAAATAGATACGCAAACTTCATCTACCAGTATCAGGAGACACTTGTAACTCTGAACTACAATATATATATACATGAAGATAGGTGGTTAAACACAGTGAAGAAAAGAATGGATACCGGAAGAGAGGACACCCCTAGCAGCGTATTTCAGACAACACTGCAGTGCGCTGCTCACTGAGAGATCAAAACCTTCCCTTGTTTGGAACGTGGGAAACCGGGTGCCAGAGCTGGTGACAGGAGCCTCACTCGTCACCACGGATATCAGGGTTTATGAAAACGAAGGAGGAAACACACGGTCTGGCCATCTCTGCAGGGAACAGTGTGTAGTTGGTGCAGGGTATCTTTCAGGGAGGAAGAAGTGAAGGCAAAAATAGGTCACGAATTCAACTCTGCATCATTAGAAAACTTCCTGTTAGCCCGGACCACTGCCATGGCCACACCTCACACAAACTTCCCCCATGTGGTTGATCCAGGAAGAAGTGACTTTATTGGAATATAAGTAATAATCAAATGGAAGCCTCAGAGACTCTTTCCAAAAATACTATGATAAAAAATGACAAATTGTTCTTTGACCGAAGGTTCAATATCATAAAAATGTCAATGTTCCTTAAGTTAATCTAGAAATTAAACACTGTGCCATTAAAAATATCCATAAAAACTTAAGAACTAGAACACTGACGTTAAAGTTCAAATAGTAAAATAAACAAAAATAGCCAGGAGAATTTGGAAAAACATAACGTAATGAGAGAATGGCCTTACCAGATGATAAATACATTATAAAACCACCACATAAAACCACCACAATTAACAGAATCTGGTGTACACGAGTAGATAGATAAATCAACTGAACAGAAAGGAGGCTAAAAATAAAACTAAATATACATAATAATTTAATATATAATAAAGATGAAATATCAGTGGGAAAAACATTGTTCTGGGGACAACTGAGAGACACTGGAAAATATAAAGTTGGCCCTTTATCTCATTAATTGGAATAAAATAAATTCCAGATGAATCAAAGTTGCAAATACACAAAAGAAAAAGAGAAACATAAATCTGAGAGGCAAACATGGAAGAATTCTGTTGTAATTCTGGAGGAGAGAAAGGCTTTTTCAGTATGACCTCAAATCCGAAGGCCATAAAAAAGAAAAAATCCTAAGTGTGACTGCAAGGAAAAAGTTTAACAGTTTTTCAGAGTTTAAATAAAAAGAACTTAAGACAATCAGATGAAAAACACTGAATTGGGAAAAGACTTAACAACACTTATCTCAGAAGAGAGCTCGTTTCCTTTATATAAAGAGCCTCCAGAAGCCAATCAGGAAAACCAGTAGGAAGATGGGCAGAGGATATGAAGAAGCAGTTCACAGGAAAATATAAATATCTCTTAAATATATATGAAGTGATGTTGAATTAATTTAATAGCAATTTTCAAATAAAAACTACAATATGCTACCATCAGATTTAGAAAAATCAGAAGTGAAGTAACATGTTGTGCTGGTGAGGAGAAGGAGGGACTTCTATACTCTGTTGGTGGAATTGTGATTTGGTACAAGCTTTATGGAGAGCAGCAGACGATGCATGATGCATATTAATATAAAAAAAATACACATCCCTTGATGTAACAATCTCTCTTCCAACCATATTCACTTACACACTAAATGAACTACGTACAAATATAGTCACTGAAGTATTGTTTGCAGTAGCAGAAGGCTCAATCAATCTAAATGTCTATTAATAGAATGTAGAATACCAGTTAGATAGATTTTGGTACAGCCATCAATGGAAAATGAAACCACCATGAAGAAGTGAGCCAGGAATGTATCCACTGGATGATCTCCACGGTGAGTGTGTATAGCATCTATCACTTGTTTTTATAAGTGATTAGGATACGTGCACACACACATAGGAGCCTATGTAAACATGTGTATGTGATTTGATACATAGAATAGCTCTGAAATAATACAAAAGAAAACAGTAACATAGTCATGTCTGAGAAGAGAACTGGGTGGCTAGAGGCCTAGAGTAGCAGTGATTGTTTAATACATATCTTGCTTGTATTATGTTTGTGTATTACTGATTTTTAAACATTAATTTTAAAAACTCAACTGAATATATTACTGAATAACAACTTTGCTTTATTTTTTATCTGTATTTCTAATGTTATATAAAGTTAGAAAGTATAAAGGAAATCATTAAAATTCAGTATTTATATGTCACAATCATGCTGAACACCCACAAACAGATACTTAAAATGATATGCTTGAGACTTACAATTTTGCATCTTCTCTGTAATCATCCAGGCCCTCATCATAGGATTTTGATCTTTCAGTCTTTGAGCTGGGCTGGGCATCTAGGCTGGGAGGGCCGACAGATTCTGTAATTAAAATCCAACATTTAGACATCTGTAAGTGGTTTCCAGATCCTCTTATTAGAGAAGAGATCACAGATCACAGTATGCCATAGCATTCTAAGCGAAAAACTGAGAAAGCAGAGATGGTTTGCACAGCCACTCATTGAAACATACCTTGATCATGGGAGAGCTGGCGGCGAATTAAAGGAGCCGACGTGGTGAGACTGGGCGGGACCGTTGCTATGGAGGGTGCCTGGGGCGCCTGGGGTGCCTGGGGAGTGGAGGCTGAGATGACAGCCGAAGCAGGGATGTGTGCAAGGTCATGATCAATGCTGGGGCTCGTTGGTTCATCTAGAAGATAAAATGAAAATAAATATTGGAGGGGAGCCTGGCTGGCTCAGTCGGTGGAGCATGTGACTACTGAACTCAGGGTTGTGAGTTCGAGCCCCATGCCGGGCTTAGAGCTTACTTTATAAAACAAAAATTTAAGAAAATAAAAAGAAAGGAAATATTGGAATGTTAAATGACTTAATGATCAATAATCAGCATTTATTATTAAAGAAAAACCAGATACAGATTTTAACACTTAACCACTAAATCACCAATAAATGACATACTTGGTCTGATAAAAATCTTATAATTACTCTAGTAATTCCAAATAATTCTGAGAGTGTGGTCCAAAAAATTAAATAAGTTGCTTCTTCTACCAACCAATTGATACTTCCATTAACTGGCAATCAAGATACCAAAGTTCATAGGTATTCAGAACCTGAACCTAAAAAGCAGAATGATAATCATACACTACCCTAAAAGAATTACTTTCCCATTTTAAATGTATTACCCATCATTTCAGGAAGTTAAGCAAGGTGATGTGGCCAAGGCTTAACTCTCAGAGTATCAATACCGAAAATTTTCCTGTGCACAAACACACAGGTATACCTTCAATTTTTGAGAAAAATGAGAAAGGACAGTTACAGTCTTAGAAAATGTTAACAAAACCCTCTATAAAGAATATATTATAGGGGCGCCTTGGTGGCTCAGTTGGTTACCGGTCTGACTTTGGCTCAGGTCATGATTTCACTGCTCGTGAATTCAAGCCCTGCCATCAGGCCCTGTGCTGACAGCTCAGAGCCTGGAGCCTGCTTCAGATTCTGTGTCTCCCTCTCTCTCTGACCTTCCCCTGCTCATGCTCTGTCTCTCTCCTCTCCAAAATAAATAAACATTAAAAAAAATATTTAAAAAAGAATATATTATAATGATGAAACAGGGTTTTTGATTTTTTGATTTAAAAGATCGAGCTATTTTAATTTTGACCAAATTCTAAAAATGCTCTATCATTTTAATGATTGGCATTTTAATCAAGATGACTAATAATGATACAAAATTATAACATGTATACCTACAATCTATAAATTCTGACTACCTTGAGCTTAGTTTCTGTTTTTACAATGTCTTTAAAAGCAGCTCTTTATATCTTAGCAATAGAGAACATTTTAAAAATTTCTCTATGAATCAAGCTTACTAAGTATTTGATGATTTAATATCTTATGTAGGTGGGAATACAATTTTCTTTTTTCAAAAGGAAGGCAATAACAGGTTTTTACATCAATTGAATAAAGATAAAATTTAATTTTACTACGGATTATAGTATTCTTTAAAACTGTCATTATGACTTAAATTACCACAAATTAACCAACCTTTTCAAATGATACATATCTATACAGTAAGTTAGTCTTATGGGGTCTGCTTAGGGCACCAATCTGTTATAGATTCAGAAACATGGTTATAAATGGGAAAATTATCAGGCATATGTAGGACTGATAAGTACTAAAAGTCTGAAGAGATTTCTGTGCAAAAACATCGACAAGAGTGGTGTGAAATATAGGTGTCAAAGAGTGTCTAGGAGATGCCGTGGGATAAATCTTTCAAGACCATTTCATGCCTTGCAAAGTAACTTAAAACATTTTTATATTTGTTTAAATTACATGAAATGAAATTCAAAATGTTCATGGATTGAGCATTAAACAAAATTTCAAAGGTGATTTTTTTTTTTTTTTTATGACTCTGGACTTCCTAGAGGTATGCATTCAATCTATTTTGACTGACTACACTTTGGAGGAAATCTCCGCATTACACTGGGTTGAAATAATCTCTGTTTTAAGCATGTTGTGCAAAAAGGGTTGGGACAGACCCCTGCCGGTCTGGGAGCAAGGGTGAGTGGAGGAGGCCCAGCTGGAAGGTTAGAACGATGTGCTCACACATTTTAGTCTTTGCATTCTTTAGAATAAACAGATCTACTATGTTAAAGATAGTCAAAGAAAAGCCAGATATACTTTTAAAATACACAAAATTACATTACCCCACATTTATGAATTATACTAATAAATCCAATTCCTTATTCTCTGTAAAAATGTGAGAACTTTTTCTACTGTTTTAAAAATATCACTGTAATGATTAATTGGAATTATTTTATTTTTAATGTTTATTTACTTATTTTGAGAGAGAGGGAGAGAGCGTGAGCAGGGTTAGGGCAGAGAGAGGGAGAGAGCGAATCCAGAGGAGGCTCCAGGCTGTCAGCGTGGAGCCTGACATAGAGCTCAATCCCAGGAACCGCGAGATCACGACCTGAGCCAAAACCAAGGGTTGGACGCTTAACCAACTGAGCCACCCCTAATTTTAATATCTGCTTTCACTATTACCGACATATAGATTACATAAAAACAAAAATAATTCCTGCTCATCTCATTTTCCAATGTAAGAAAATGGGCACTGTTTAGTTGTCCAAAGAGAAAACCAGTGTGCTGTCAGATTTTCAACTAATTCCTATATTTTTAATAATCAAACTGATTCTGTCAGGTGAAAATAACGGATCATCTCTGTCCTAAGCATATCATATACAACATTAAGGTGTTAAGCAAGGCATACAAAACATACTTCTGACCTATCAAGGCTCCAGACTTGCTATTACTGGGCGGCATAACCCCTGAAGGTAACTTAAACTGCATAAAGAACTCACTTAACATATGAGGCCCTAATTGACTTTATTCACTACAGGCCCCATAGCTCTTCACAATAAAGAAAAGGTGGAGGACTCTGAAATTATTATATATTAAAATTCAAAGCGATACTGTTTCCTAACCTGTAAAAAAGACAGACCTGAGTGTCCAAAGTTTTATTTTAGTTTCGGAAAATACTGCTTGCCAAAAATAGATAAATAACTAATTCTCCCGGAAAATATATACTCCATAATTTGGGGTTTTTTTCCAAATAGAGAATACTACAAATTATTATGTTTAAACTGATTAGTCACATCTGAATAAAAAAATTTTCACTGTTATTTCTTAACAGTTTAAAATTCTAGAAGAACATCTATAAAATTTCACAAATCAAGAAAAATAGAGTGGTACAAAATCAAGGCAGCATATTGTGAAACGATGAATAACTCTTAGAATTATTTTTCAAACAACAAAGAAAAAAAATGGAAGCCCTAATGTATACTGAGAGCTCTTATAAATGGAAAAAACTAAAATCATAACAGAAGAAGAGCAAAGCACATGAAAAGACAAATCATGGAAGAAATACAAAAGCCTGATAAAAGCGTGAAAAAAAAAAATCCTGTGAAAACCTGACTACTAATGAAATAACAAAACGAAACCAAGTGAAATAGGACAGCTGTTTTTCATCTCACAACCTGGCAAATATTTTCACCTCATGATGTTCTTATCCTATTTGTTCCTCTTCATCTGCAAGATGACTGCAGAGAATGTATGTTGCTAGCTGCCCAGCTCTATCTTTGGGGTTCAGTGGGGTTCAGCAGAGCACCCCCATCCTGTGGATGGGTATACGTGCAAGGCCCCTCGCTCACTGAGTCCACAGTGACTGGCCAAGGGTGAAGAATATGATCCATTTAGGACTAGTCACAGTCTCTCCATTGGATTTGATATACGGATACTGAGAAAAGTAGTCTTTTTCTTCCCTTCCTCCGGCAACAAAAACTATAAAAATCAGTAAACTGAGTTGCCAGCGGCCATCTTTTCTACCATGTGGAGAAAAAGCATCTGAGAAGGAAGAAAGCAAAACAGAAAAAGATACACAATCTTGATGACAAATCACTTGAGTATTTGGCCCCAGCCACGCACAGAACCAGGTCCACCCCAACACTTCTTCACCGTGAGCCGACAACCCTTTTTGGCATGAGCTAATATGAAAAAAACTTTCTATCGTTTGTAACCAAGAGAATTCCAACCGACACAAAGGTAGAGCACAGTGTGTTTCTAGTTCCCTTTCACAGACCAGCTTTACTACTAACACCTCCTATCCAATGCTGCAGGTTAGAACAGAGTTGGCAAAATGGGCCTTTTCTAAAACAAGCTGAGCTATGAAGAATTTTTCTCACAGTTCACATAATTACTCAAAGAAAGCATGGCATCAGTGTAGTTTATATTTTAAAATTATAGTTGAGAATAATTTTATGCAACTCAGTGAAATTATTGGAGTTTTTGGCAAAGACTATGGCAAAATAGTTTCTTGAAGTAACTTTGCTTTTTATTTCACTTCTGCTAGCAAGAGGTAATCCTACCCCCTCCCCAAATAACAGAGGGGTTTAAGGAATGTAAACAGCATAATATTCAAAGATGGAATAAACTGTAGTTGCAAGGGAAGGAGTAAATTTGTGTGAGTTGGAAGAAATGGTAACTAGTGTAAAAGTGCATATTTCCAGAACAGCCTGAGTGTGTGAGTATGCATATGTGTGCGTGTGTGTGTATATATATCATTTTTACTAAAGATATGGATTAAACAAAATGCTCCACAACAAGGGACATTCACTACAAATGACCTAGAAAGTCAACCTACACCTCAAGCAAAATACATGTTTAAAAATCTTTGAGATTTTTCCTTGTCCTTAAGGAAAAGGAGAATGAATAAAGTTAATGTATTCTTTGTCTAAAAAGAAATTCAAATGGGAAAGCTATCCTTCCTTTTTATTTGCCTTCTGTGACACTTCTACTCAGTTTAAATCAAAGGAAATGAACAGGTTATAGCAGGTTGAATTCTCTTTTCAGCAGGCAAGCACAAGTTCTTTCTTGTGTATTCTCTTTTCAGCAGGCAAGCACAAGTTCTTTCTTGTGTATTAACAAGTAACAACCGATTAATCTTTGTTAATACCAGAGTTTTGTTTTTAATCTAATCTAACCATAACGAACTGAAGGAATTCTAAAAACACTGGAACTCTCTAGGCAAATTTTCTTAACTTCATTAACAGCAATACCAGTTCCCGAACATCAGGTGGAAAAGTTGTGGGGTTGATAAAGATGGCACACTCAAGAAATGCCACATACATTAAATTAAAAAGATGTGGTTAGAAAGGATGCTTAAAAAATAAGTCACTAAGGGGCGCCTGGGTGGCTCAGTCAGTTAAGCCTTCAACTCTTAATTTCGGCTCAGGTCATGATCTCAAGGTTTCATGAGTTTGAGCCCCGCATCGGGCTCCTTGCTGATTGCACAGAGTCTGCTTGGGATTCTCTCTCTCTGTCCCTCTCCCGTTCATGTGCTCATTGTCTCTCTCTCTCTCTCTCTCACTCTGTCTCTCACTCTCTCTCTTAAAATAAACTTTAAAAAAATAAGCCACTAATATATTAACATATATTTCTCATCTCTGATCATTAAGCAACAGATCTCTACTTACTGAAATTCTTCATTAGTTATAGCTAGAGTTCCTGAAACTGCAAGTCCTATTATAAACTGATAAGGGGTGCCATCACCTAATTCAAATATCTCCATTTTAAAATAATAATTCAACTCATTATCACACTAGGAATTATTATGGCCAAGCTTCTTTAAATTTTTTTTTTTTCAACGTTTATTTATTTTTGGGACAGAGAGAGACAGAGCATGAACGGGGGAGGGGCAGAGAGAGAGGGAGACACAGAATCGGAAACAGGCTCCAGGCTCCGAGCCATCAGCCCAGAGCCTGACGCGGGGCTCAAACTCACGGACCGCGAGATCGTGACCTGGCTGAAGTCGGACGCTTAACCGACTGCGCCACCCAGGCGCCCCTGGCCAAGCTTCTTTAATAATCAGCTCAATGACATGCATTTAAGTAAACATTTGGCTTTGTGAAAGCCATTTTCAGATTTGGTTATTTTTAATCTTCCTATGAGATAGATGATTTTTTTAAATGTTTATTTTTTTTTTTGACAGAGAGAGCAAGCATGCATGAGAGTGGGGCAGGGAGGGAGGGAGGGGGAGAGAGAGAGAGAGAGAGAGAGAGAGAGAGAGAGAGAGAGAGAGAATCCCAAGCAGGCTCCACACCATCAGTGCAGAACCTGACGTGGATCTCACAAACAGTGAGATCATGACCTGAGCCCAAATCAAGAGCTGGATGCTTAACCGACTGAGCCACCCAGGTGTCCCTGAGATAGATGATGTTTTAAAAGACTAAGAAGTGAGAAGAATTTTGAAAACTTTATTCATGCTTGCCATAACTACATGGCAGTGAGTGCTCAAGCAAAGGGAGTGGAGATGTAAATCTAAGCAAATCTAATCTAAGCAAAAATCTCAATCTAAGTTTTAAGTACCAATGGAGTCACATCTTAGTATATGAAAAGACTGTAAGATGAGGAGTATAGTTTTTCTCTTTGTAGATTAGTTGCTTTGTAGAAATTATCAGTATGTACTAGTATAAAAGAGGGACTGGGTGCTCAGTGCACTGCCTCTAATAGGCGACTTGAGCTCCCAGAGGGAGAAGTGGTGTATAGGGGGATAGTCACCCACTCCCACTCCTCTGGGGTAAATTTTGGACACTATAATCTAGATGTGTATCCCACAAGCTTTAAAACTCCTGAGCTGGTTTAAAATGGCAGGACTAGTAAGGTTGTACCAATCTAGTTCAATTTTACGTAGGCTAACACTAAGTACATGCATATTGGCCAGCTTTGGGGTGAGAACAAGAAGGGGTATTAGAAATATGGCAAAAAAAAAAAAGGGAAATATATTTGAAATGAAATCTGAGTGTGGGTAATACAGCTAGAGTTTCTTTATATCAACAATTATATGAGTAGTATAAAGAAATGTAGAAAGTCCACATGGTAGACTACGTCTGAAGTCCTACTATCGTGATCAAATTACTTATGAGTTCATTACTCATTTTGTGTTTTGTGTTTACTCGTAAAAGAAGTCAAAATTTATTTTCAGTACTTACTGTGAAGCTTTATAAACTGCGGGTGGGGGGTAAGCAAATTACTGTCAATGACTGATATTCCTAATTTAAGAACAAATAAAATGGTTTATTTTCTTCACTTCTCTAAATCTTTGTGAACCGAAAGAAATATTAAACAATAAATCTGTAACAAAATGTTGGAAGATTTTCTCTCTGTAAGACTTATCATTTGCTCTGTATTATAAATAACTAAATAAATGAATTGGCTCCATTCTCTGGTATTTTGGGAATAAAGCCAAGGCACTTATTATTTTTTGCATTCATTTATAATGTTTTCAAATAACAAAAAATAATTTTAAAAAATTTGTTTTAATGTTTATTTATTCTTGAGGGAGAGACAGAGCATGAGTGGGAGAGGGGCAGAGAGAGAGAGAGAGAGAGAGAGAGACAGAGGGAGACACAGAATCCCAAGCAGGCTCCTGGCTCCAAGCCGTCAGCACCAGAGCCCGACGCGGGGCTCAAACTCACAAATCACGAGATCATGACCTGAGCCGAAGTTGGACACTCAACCAACAGAGCTACCAGGGCGCCCCCCAAAAATAATTATTAAAATCACAGAAATTAAGATTCTGGAGTATGATAATATAAAAGCAAATCTTGATTTCTTCCCTTTAAATGTTCCATGAAATACCATGAAGTATATTCTCCAAAGTGTTTTAGGATATATTAAACAGGGATACTGTAAATAAAAGGACTCATGGTCAAATATTTCTGAGAAAAATTGTATTATATCCTACCTACCTAGAAAATATAGAGTAGCACATCAATGAGTCTAAGAGTCTTATGGGAAAGACAAATAAAACTTGTATAGCTATTTAAACCCAGCATTTCTCAATTTATTTGATCCCTGTTTTTCTTTTTTTCTCCTTAATCAAGTGGAATTAATGTTCCCTGAAAATATACTGGGAAAAACTGAAAATAGTCTATTTTACTTCATTTCAGTGCTGATGTCTATCCCACCTTTATATATATATAATTTTAAAAAATAACTAGATTGGAAAGAGAAACACGTATGAGTCAGGTAACACTCTAAAATGATAAAAGGATGTCAATATTAAGTTACAGAACTTATACTTAATGAAATCTAAAAGTTCTTTCATTGATCAGTTACTTATCTATTCAACAACACAGTCTCTAATAAGTACTTTTTGGACTTCCAAGGTGAGAGTGCAGGATTTGGGTTACTGAAGAGCTAAAACCTTTTGCAGTAAAAAGGCAAGTATATTGGGGCATCTGGGTGGCTCAGTCAGTTACATGTCCAACTCTTGATTGTGGCTCAGGTCATGTCTCAGTTTGTGAGTTTGAGCCCTATTTGAGCCACGCATTGGGCTCTGTGCTGATAGTGCAGGGCCTGCTTAGGATCCTCTCTCTTGCTCTCTGTCTGCCCCTCCCCTGCTCATGCGCTCTCTCTCTCTCTCTCTCTCTCTCTCTCTCTCTCTCAAGATAAGTAAATAAACATTAAAAAGAAAAAGGCAAGAATATTAAGCAAAAGAAATTATACTTTTGATATTATGTTCTAAAAATTAGATAAATATTACAATTCTTTTCAATGCCTTTACTTCCAACAGCATACAATTAAAAACTCAGGAGGCCTGGCATTATTCCACCAGGGCATAGAAACTTTTAAGAATTCTTGTGTTGTGGACAACATTTACATATAGAAACATCGGGAAATAAATACTTTCTTTGTATTTCAGTTTGTTATCCTGCCCTATTCCACTGGTTATGGTATAACTTACACACTACTGTAACCATATGCTATATATTAAGGTTTTAGGAGGTAAATATGAAATTGTACTAAAAAGTACTTAAAGGAGAATGTGATCAGAACTAGTAAGTTGAGCATTTTTATTTTTAGTGACTAAACAAAATAGTTTATTTTAATAATGTCTCTAAATCCATATGCATATAGAATTATAAGGACTTTTATTTTATATATTAGCCAAAGTTCTCTCTTCAATAGCAGTGGATTTTTTTTTAATGTTTATTTATTTTTGACAGAGAGCAAGAGGGGAGGGGCAGAAAGAGAGGGAGACAGAATCCACAGCAGGCTCTGCTAGGTCAGCACAGAGCCTGACAAGGGGCTCCGACTCACGGACTGTTGAGATCATGACCTGAGCTGAAATCAAGAGTTAGATGCTTAGCCAACTGTGCCACCCAGGCACCCCTAACAACTGAGTTTTTGATTTATTCAGCGCATAGATAACTAGGAAGAACTATTAAAACATACCTAGCACATTTTTTATTATTCCAATATAATCTGATTATATTATTCTTATCAAGTAGGAAGAAAATACGATGTCATTATTCTGGTATAATCTCATAGGCTTATCAAATAAAACCACAAGTTGTAGGGACTTTTATGATTAAAAATAATCATAAAACAATCGTTAGTCTCCAATTACTTTCTAAAAAATATCTAGATGATGTATAAGATTCCATTTATGGCAAAGTTCTATTCTCTGAGCTTGTACTTAAGGGTATGGATATAAATCTGAGTACAATTTAGGTTGAGATTCCCTGCAATGTTTATAACTTGAATATATAATATTTATAAAAAAATACAAGTTACACAGAACTTTCTTAAAAGGTTTCTGCGGGCCTGGGTGGCTAAGCTGGCTGAGCGTCCAACTTTGGCTCAGGTCATGATCTTGAGATTTGTGAGTTCAAGCCCCACAATGGGCTCTCTGCTGTCAGTGAGGAGCCCAGTTCAGATCCTCTGTCTCCCTTTCTCTCTGCCCCTCCCCCACCTCTCGCGTCCGCCAACGTGCACTTTCTCTGTCTCAAAAACAAACATTAAAAAAAAAAAAAAGCTGATTCTAATAGTGTTGCCTAACTGTCCAATAGCTCAGTAGATTTAAAAAGTTTCTCTAAAAGGGTGCCTGGGTGGCTCAGTCGGTTAAGCGTCCGACTTCGGCTCAGGTCATGATCTCATGGCTCGTGAGTTCAAGCCCCACATCGGGTTCTGTGCTGACAGCTCAGAGCCTGGAGCCTGCTTCGGATTCTGTGTCTCCCTCTTTGCCCCTCCCCCACTCACTGTCTGTCTCTAAAAATTAAATAAAAACATTAAAACAAAAAGTTTCTCTAGAAAAGAAAAAACCTTGAAATGTTGCTCAAAGAGAAGCACAATACACTATAAAATTATGGAGAACTCTTCATGAACTTACGGGGTAACAGGATATGAGTACAGGCCGTGGCCTCAAAAAAGGCCCCTGCATCACACAACTCCAGGGGGCGCTCCTCACAATGCATCTATATAAATGGTGTCCTCTGGAGCTGTGCTCTGTGATGAGGCTGAGTCAGAGGGCCAAGTGTCAGTCTCTACTGTCTATTAATTGTGTGACTTCAGGGAAGTTATTTAATCTCTCTATAGCTTAAACTTCTCATTATTCGGGAAAGGTAATTCTAAAGACATACAAGATAATCCTGTGAGCAGATTATGTGTGTTAGAGCTGCATAGTAACTATGATGAGAACTTTTTATTTTGCTATACATTTAACCATCATCTCAAACATTATCCTTAGCCTATTATTTCAACAAATATCATGTTGAACATGTCAGGCAGTGTTCTAGGTATTGAGATTACAGACGTAGACAACAGATCTAAAATCCTGGCTCTCATGTAGCATATGTTTTAGCTATACAGAGAAACGTGTAGTAAAAAATATAAAACATTGCAAGTGGAAACAAGCAGTATGAAGATAAATAAAGTAGCTTAAGGGGATAGAGAATGTCAGGTTCTGTGTATGTTGTGGGGGGGGGGTACCTATTTTAGACAGGCTGGTAAGGAAAAGCTGCTTTGATAAAGTACTAACTTGAGCACAGACCCAAATGCAGCGAGGGAGTCTTGTGACTATCTATGGAATGTGTTCCAGGGCTGGGAACTGGCAGTGCTAGGGCCCTGAAGCATGCCTGGCATGTTCCAGAAGGGCAAGGAGGCTGGGGTGGCTGATGATGGGTTACACATGCACAGAGGACAGGAGAAGTGATCAGAGAAGTGGAGGGTGTTGTGGGGCACATCACGGAGAGCCCTGCAGGCCACGGAAGGATTTGAAATTGTATTCTGGGTAATGAGGAAAGTAAACAGGGGTTTCTGGTCAGAGGAGTGGAATGATCTGATTTACACTGTTACTTTATTATTTTAAGTTTATTTATTTTGACAGACACAGAGACTGTGCAAGTTGGGGAGGAGCAGAGAGAGGGGGAGAGAGAGAGAGAGAGAGAGAGAGAGAGAGAGAGAGAGAGAGAACCCGAAGTAGGCTCTGCACAGTGCAGAGCCTGATGCAGGGCTCAAACTCATGAATGGCGAGATCATGACCTGAGGAGAAACCAAGAGTCATAAACTTAACCATTGACTGAGCCACCCAGATGCCCGATTTACATTTTTAAAACACCACACTGGCTGCATTGTGGAGAATATATCTAGGGTGCATGGGAGCAGACAAAGCCTAAGTAAACATAACAGCTGTTCCATATTGGGGCACATGCTTGTAATTTAAGTAATTTTTCCAAACCTATCCCAAGATTTACTCCAAGACAAAGTAACTTGCCAACGAGGAGGTCTATTCATTCAAGCCAAAGAAATAAGAAATAATAAAGTAAAAAGCACTGCATAAATGAAAGGTCGATGACTAATTATTAACACTGTTCTACTTGGCTTTCGGTTCAGATATTATCGTCGACTAGGTACGATTTGGTTTGCCGAGTCCCTTGGGCCCAGATAGGGAAATTCTGTCTTATTCAAGAAAAAGAAAAAAAAGTATTCAGAGCATAATGTTAAAATAAAAAAGGCAAACTGTCACTTGAAATAATTTTTGAGGGTAAGAGCTCATGGCTCTGGTCTTAGCTTGGTGCAGGAGATTCAGAACAAGTGTTTTAAAATCCGAGCGTACAATTTTTGTGCCCGTTGAACTAGAAATAATACTTTGCTGAAAAGATCTGCAAAATATTTGACACAGTAGCCACGGGCTGTGAATAAGCTCACCTATAAATGGGATTGATGCCAAGGAATCCCCAGGTGGGCTGGTACTTGAGGCCTTCCTTTCCTCCATTCTTTTTATATGGACCTCTCGGCGCGCATCATTAGGCAGCCAGCAGGTGGTGTCTGACCCGGCCTCCTGGTCATTTACTGCCAAGATGTAAGACTGATGCCTTAAAGGCTGTGGTGTTTGGCGGCCAGATGGAGGCTTTTCTCTTAGGATGACAGTTTCTTTATTATCTAAGGTATTTGATTCCTGCATTTCAGCCTCTTGCAGAGTTAAATCTTGATTTCTTTGAGGGGCAGGTAATTCTAAATCCGAAGCGCCGTAGTTCTCACTCATCTGAGGGATAGGCTTAACAGAAGCTCCAGGTAAAGAGGGGGGTTTCCCCGTCTCCACTTGGTGATCCGGGGCACTTTCGGTTCTCAGCCACGGCTGCTGATTCAATAGACTGTTTTGATGCAAATGATTTACTGGTCTTTGGTCTTTGACAGAGACAAGTGAGTTCTGGCTAAACGATGGTTTTGTGACGTGCGTAGAAGGCGCTTTCAGAGAGTTACTTCGGACTTTCACAAGAGGTGACCTGTCTTGTGTAATACCTCGAGACAATGACATTCCACAGGTAGTCTGAAAATTTCTGTTGGACTGCAGTGTTTTCAGATCTGGTGGCACTTTTTTAAACTGAGACACAGACCCCACTCCTCTGCCAGTCATTCGCCTGTTATCAGAATTAACGATGCTGGGGGCCACGGTAAAATTTGAACCTCGAAAAGACTTATGAATTTCTTGCTGTCGAGGTCTTTCATGAATACCTCGTCTATCATCCTGTTCGGTAAATCCACTCCACTTATAAGTCTGTTTTCGCTCTCCATTTGAATCGGGTATTTGACCTTCAGAACTCACGTTTTCTAAGGTTTCGCCCTGTCCCTCGATATAATCCCATGAACGAGTTCTGTGATTACTGAAACTAACAGACGGAGATGTCAGCGCTCCTTGAGACGCACTTCGTGGGCAATACTTCATCAACACAGAATCTTCCAGCCTCTCCTGGGACACGCTGCGCTGTCGGATCTGAACAGACTGTGGCACTCGATCGTGAGAGGTGCTTCGACGTCGTACCTGCAAAGTAGTGCGGTTTGGTACCACCTGGTTATAATCCGTTGTGCTCTGAGATGCTGCTCTTAAACTATCTAGTCTTTCTTGAATCGTCCGACAACCTATGTGCAATCGTCTGTTATCAATATACTCTTTGTAAGTTTTATAGTTTTTCCAGTCTATGTGCTGATGGGAATTTGGAGAATAGTGATTAACAGAGACGGAAGGAGAATCCACAGCTTGAGGTCTGCTGCTTGAGATTCCCTCTGAATGTCCACTGTAATTGCTGGATTTAAGTAAGATTCCAGAAGGTTCCAATGATCTGGAGCCTGTCGTCTGATGAATTAGATGGGCAGTGGGAACTGATGATGGTGGCGACGTGGTTCTTGACACTGTTTTCAAAGCGGTCTGCTCATTTATGCCATACCTCACCTCTTCAGTTCTATGTGAAGGAACTGTATGGTTGTTTCTATTAGTTAACAAATCTACAACCTTCTCAGAAGGTACAATGACAGTCCTTACACTTTCATTGCAAACACACACCGCTGTGTTGGACTTTGCAACATCTGTTGGTGATGGAGGCACTTGTATTTCCATTCTATAGGCCCTGCCAGGCTGCGTCAGTACTGGCGTAGTGGTTTGTGGTTTGCTCGATGATGAATCTGGAGGAGAGATTTCAACTGGCTGTGCCATGGCTGAAGGGGCAGATGGCAGCCAGGGATAGCAAATTGGTGGGGGTTCAGGTATATTGCGGGCATTTCCACTGTAGGCTTCATTGCCTTTCAGGTAGGCATCTTGAGAATACGCCTACATGGAAACGAGAAAAAGGCGTCATTTAAAATTCACAGAAAGAACAACAGCTTCCATTCCTGCAATGCACTATTTTATTTTACCATGCCCTGCCTTCTTCCTAAGTGACATTCGCTAAAGCAAGCATGCAAACACAACATAAGGATGCTCCACAAATTCAGAAAAGGGCTAGTCTTTCAGAAATCAAATAAATTGTAGAATTTGCAACAAATAGAAATAACAACTGCCTGTTTTCTCAAAAGACTGAAACATACCAAATTTCCCCCTAGCCAATTAGATACAGCCTTGTTGCTTCTAAAATTTTCCCCAGTCAAGTTTGATGATCTTTCAGCATTTGACAGGTTAAATGGCTGCCTGATAAATCCCAGCAACATTCTGATCATTTTGCCAGAGAACATTTTGATCTTTTGCCAGAGTGAAGGTGAAAATATTAAAAATCTTAGCCAAATGCCTTTTTATCTTAAGCACCACTGCTAGCATAAATTAAATGTAACATATTGAGCAGTGTCTTGTAGATTCATGATTACTGAGTCCTTAAAAATAATCCATTTTGATAAATTAAGTCCTAACCCATGCTAAACATTTTAGTATTTAAAATCAGAGAAAATATGCATGTTTAAATTAAGCATGTATATTAAAAACCCCAAAATATGAAAAAAAAGTAATTCATCTCTCTGTACATAATTTTTATTTATTTTAAGCAAATGCAAAATTATACTGCACAAATTTATTTGGTCTCTTACTATAAGGAGACATTTCTCTATGACTAATAGGCAGGCATGCAGCTCAATTTTTTATCCATTATTGGTGAAATTAGCTAGCCATATATTTTAAAACTTCAAAATAACTGAAATTAAAGACAGAGACACAATAAAACAGAACCAATTGATGTAACTGAGGACTATGTCAGCATCTGAGACAGTGAGGTGTGGTATCATGTTACACATCCTCCCCTAATCAAAACAAGCTTAAATTCATGTCTATCATCACATCCTGCCTTTGCATCAGACAGCTTGCAAAGCCCAAGTGCAGCCACAAACATAACAGCAAAGTACCAAGGAAACAGAGAGGGTGAGATACTTAAAAAAATACACATACAGGTAAATGTTACGTTTTAATACCAGTTATGCACAGGATTCAAAAGAAAACCAAACATAAAACAAACAAACAAAAAAATAAAGAAAACCATACATTACAAACACATTCTGCAAATTAGTAAGATTAACACTATGGAGGGATGTTGCTAAGCAAACTTACAGTTTTAATAGGTGGGCTGATTACAAATCTCTATAAAACATAACTTAAAAAGCAAGGAAATGGCTTCTGTGCATTTCTTACCAGAGCTGTGACATCCTTTGTAAACTGTAGCTAGCAGAAAATAGGAAAACATAGTAGAAGCTGCTTACTGATATAAAGACAGAATCATGTTGTCATACTGATGCTGGAAACAGCAAGCTAAAAATACATCTATACTGATTTCTCTGGAAGGTACCAAGAGAAGTAAAGGGCAGTGAAGCATAAAGAATAACTTCAGTATCCTTCTGAGCGTCTTTTTCTCAGGCTTTTATCTGGTTCTTATTTGATTCGTCTACCATTTCTGAGAGCAAAATACATCTGGTGACATGCATTCCTGACAGGTATTGTCTTCAATCTGCACTGCTGTCTGATACTGTGCCACAAAGCTTCCCTTCCACAAGAGCAACATTGATGTCTCTCATTTCCCCTGAGCTGCTTCCATCTCTGCTTCCAGATGACGAAACGAATGCTCTATTATGCATTTAAAATAGTACAACCTCCTCCTTCCCCTGTAAATCAGAGCACGACCACAAGCTGTCAGCGGACGGGAGCTGTCTTTACACTATGACTTGAAAAGAAAAACTGACTGTTTTATTAAATATGTTTCGCTCAAAAATTAAGATCTTTCAACACTGTACCTTTTGTCCTGTTTTACTAGGTTAAGAAAATAATTACTAAATAGACATAAAAATATTACTTCCAGAGTAATTCTTTAAAACTTATAATGAATATTATAGAACATAAACAAGAATGCGGTGAAAAAGCTGAGTGAGTAGATAAAAGAAAACACGCATGCCATAATATTTTTAAGGCATGAAGACAGTCAATCAAAATATACATGGGTATATGCCTATAACAAGACTATCTTTTCGATGCTGATTATATTCACACCAATATTTTTCCATGGCAGGAAAATTGCGTCTGGATGAGTGAACAGTCTGGTACAGTATTTCCCACAGTGTGTTTGTGCAATTTTATTAAGCATCACCTGAAAGGGAGGGGGAGGAGAGTATTCTTCATGCTCAATGATGTAGTGAAGGATTGATTGGTAGGCTCCCTGCCTTCTCGAAACCTCTACTACATTAATGTACATTATTAAACTCAAGGGGAAATGACAAGCTTATTTGGCTGCAGCACTCGTATTTTTTGAAGGTTTAAAAAAATTTTTTTTAATGTTTATTTTTGAGAGAGAGAGAGACAGAGACAGAGCGCAAGTGGGGGAGGGACAGCGAGAGAGGGAGACACAGAATCGGAAGCAGGCTCCAGGCTCTGAGCAGTCAGCACAGAGCCCGACACGGGGCTCGAACCCACAAGAGCTGCGAGATCATGACCTGAGCTAAAGTCAGATGCTTAACTGACTGAATCACCCAGATGCCCCTGAAGGGGTTTTAATACAACTGGAATTTCTGCTGGGAAGTACTATTCTAGAACTAATAACTTAGGGATACCTCCTTTATTCAAATTTTGGAGAGGAATATTATCTTAGTAATAAAAGTATATAACAAGAACTATTAAAAACTTGAAAAAATATTTGACGTACTTCAACTATCTCTATCTAAGAGCACAAATAACAAATCTCAATACTAAAAAGCCTACATTCATGGGTCCCCACTTCTGGGTAAAGTTATGGCAAAGTGGGTCCTCACATACATACACACGGACCACACATTAACAGTGGACTAACTAAACAGCATATTCTACACAGACTAATAATAGAAGCGGATATGATTGAGATGAGTGAAATATGAATTCACTCAAGAGAATTACTGAATTTCCTTACACAGTCTCAGAGTTCATGTACACTAAAAAGCTTGTTTATCTGTCTCCTTGAAAGTTCCTCATTCTCATAAAGTTTGGGGACCAATGCCATTCCATTAACATCCACGGACCAATCAGCAGTGCCCTCGACCATTGTGGCTTTGTATGTGTCCAGGTAGGTCATGGACATACCTGGGAATTATTCTAGGGAAACACACTTCTAAGACTACTCTCGGGGCTATGCTACAAACATAAATTAGCTCCAGAATAAGTTTAGGGAAGTAAATTAGGAATAGACAATACACATTTTAAAGAATCCTCTTCTCCCATGATGCTTTGAAGTATTCCTCTGGAAAACAAGCTGCCTACTAAGGACCACTTTAGACTCTTTCAAGGAGGAAAGTATTAATCAGGGCTGGAGCAAACGTTGGGTGGATCACCTGGGATGAATTACAATACGCAACCTCTTGAGGTGAACAGGAACCCCCTGATAAGGTTTTACCTTCTGGGAACAGAACCAAAAACTCTATAACCTGCTCACAGCTGTGACTGTGGGATACTTTTTCTCGAGTGCTTGGTTGAAAAGTACCAACTCTTCCATTGAGACATCATGACCTGACATGAGTGTTGTAACTACATACATTCCTACATATTGGGAATCTGAACTGTCAGCGGGCACCCATTAAATAGCACAAAATATCATGTAAACAAAGTCATTCATATGTAACGATGCCAATTTATATTCTTTTATAATAATGTCAACACCATGTGTATTAATAAGTTTGTCTGAAATGACACGGCCCAGCAATTTTTGAGACCAATGTCATAAGAACTGCATTATTTGGCTCTTAGTAATGTTTATTTTTACATTTGATTTAAGCCCAAATGGATACCTCACAACATATGCAGATGTTTTGATGGAATTAGAAATTACTTAAATTTTCCTCCATTGAACTCAACAGGCTATGACAAAAAAAGTCTAGCCCATTTTTTACATTTAGCCCTTTTATATACCACTCAATATTCTTCCTTGGATTTCCTTTACTTAGTAGTTAATTTTTATATCTTACAGTAGTTTAGTAGTTTAAAAGCTCATATTTTAAAAATAAAGCCATTCCAAATGAAAACAGAGCAGCAGCAGCCCTGCCTACAGATCCAAAAGGTTCTTTAAAAAGAGAGGGGATGGGGGGTGAGGAATGTAAGGAAAGAAAGGTGACCCACAGAATTCGTCATCTGGAATCAGAACTGCAGAGAGCATATTAAATAAAACTTAATTTTAACAGTCTGGATCTCGATTCTATGTATAGTATCTAATAGTAACTCATCCTAAAATAATCTTCCAGTTCGGTTTTAGTAGAGTTGTACCAAAACTGCAATTACCATACCTATTACCATTATAATACTATTACTATTCCATATTTATTGCCTAATAGATGATAAAAACAAACAAACAAAAACCCACAAAAAAACCCCTGCAGGATAACTAAGTTGGTAAGATTGAAATTCCTGCCTACCATTTCACCTTTAACAGGCTGATCTATTAATTTAATAATATTACCTATGATAAAAAATAATTACATGTCTGTCTGTATAATAAAATACACGCCAAACATGGCAAGGTGGGGTGTGGAAGAAGGGGGTGGTATGAAAACTTTATATCTTTCTAAATTATTTGTGGCTTTACAAGCATGTTAGAATTATAAATATTTAAAACTGACAGTGACCATGGGACTATGCTAAGCCACTTAATTCCTCATCTGCACCTGTTGGCAGTAAAGGGCTGCGGTTCAGTTTAAAGAATAGGCTTTGGTCTCAGACCTACCTGGGTTCAAGTCCTAACACTGTTGCTTCCTTCCCTGTCTACTAGAAAAGCTGTTTAACCTTGCTGTGTTTATTAACGCACAACAGCAAAAGCAGGCTCAGAGTGCCCTGGTCAAACACTAGACATGCCCACAAATCGCCACAGCTATAAGGACTAATCAACTTAAAATTTAATTTGGAATCCAGTAAGCCAAACGCTTAACAAAATCTCACGATGCACCCACTGACAAGAATGGTCAGGTCGAGATCTCGTATCGAGAGCCCATTCAAGAAAGGGTTCTCTTCAGGCAGCAATCCCTTTTTAGGTGACTTGATGACTTCATGCATGGCCGACATTTGGGAGGGTAACGAAACAACCCTTCTGGTTTTGGCTTTGTTTTTTTGAAAATGGAACAGAAAGAGTTTTTTATTTTGTGATAATACCTTAAAAATATGAAGCTAAGATATCACAGTCTAAACTATCATTATAAAATACGTCAAAATGACTAAAATGAATGTAATACTATTCATATTGCTCATCTAGAAAATAGATGTTGGTTTAGAAAAGGAGGCTGCGGGTACAGGAGCACTACTAACGGCACTAGTACGAACACAATGAATTATTCTTCGTTTTACTTCATGTTTTTCAATATTATATGACTGGTCATCTGCAATTATGAAATTTATTACTACATACCTATCCTTCCATGAGTCAAATTTTAAACCAAATTAAATCTTCTATGCCAAGATGAGCTGAGCGCCTCTAGAACAATTTGGTCCATATATCACTTTAGAAAAGAAAATTCCATGGACACACAGCCCTGCTGTCACCCAGGCAAACACATACAAACTACGAGAAGCTTTCACTTGGGTGAGTAATTTTTACAATGGTCGTAAAAATGTTCATGTTTACTTTTTCTTTACAATGAATATTCAACCTCAAGAGGGACAAATACGTCTTTAAAGCATATACTTTGGGTACCAGACTTAAGACGAAGATAAATACTTAAGGCCTTTACAGAACATTTTAACTCTAGAATCTGTTATAACAATTTCTACATATGTTTTTTTTTTAAATCCCAGATTCTCTTTGTGTTTTGCAATAGCTTTAAAAAGGGACACTCATAGATATCCCAGCTAAAAACATTTATGCAGAAAAAGAAGGTGCCACCTTCTAAAATCCTTTAGGAAACAATGCATAGTAGGCATTAATTATATACACTCCCTTGATTGTCTCATGAATTACAGTACGTTCAAATGTGAATGAAGGCTGAGTTTAAAAGTGTGGTTTTCTTTTATCATTCAGGGCATATGCTTTTAATCTCTTAAGATTAAAATAATTCAAATAACGTTTTAAAAATGAATTTTGTTACAATTTTACCACGACCTTAAAATTTTTTTTTTTTTAACATTTATTTATTTTTGAGACAGAGACAGAGCATGAACGGGGGAGGGTCAGAGAGAGGGAGACACAGAATCTGAAACAGGCTCCAGGCTCTGAGCTGTCAGCACAGAGCCCGACGCGGGGCTCAAACTCACGGACCATGAGATCACGACCTCAGCCGAAGTCGGTCGCTTAACTGACTCGACTGAGCCACCCAGGCGCCCCTTACCACGACCTTTTACTAATGAGCTTTGTAGATCCGTGTGCTCACGCCACTCAAGTGCACCAATTTTTCCCTGTGTTTGTAATACTCTGTATTTTGCCTTTGTTTTAAATACACATATCCTAAATAAAATATAACACGACAGGCTAATTAACCTAATTTTCCACTGATCATGAAATTAGAAAATTATTCCCTCCACCGCTGCCGCTTCCACACTGATACTCTTCATCAACCACACAGCAGGCGGCGACGGTAATTCTGTGCTTGATTCCTGCCCTAGGAATTCAGTACAACTCCAGCCATTCTGTGAAACGAGACCTGTTCTAAACAGCATCCAACCCAGTGCCTTCACCTTGGCAAGGAAAGAGTCCACTGAAGATGAGAAAACAGTTCTGTTTTGGAAATGCCTTCTATCTTTGAGTCATCAAATTGCCAAGGAGGATTCAAGGGAAGGCCTCCTCCACATCTGTGCATCATCTTGTGTAGGAGGAACATCAGCCTGGAGTCCCTCATTTATTTCTAATCTGGTGACTCCCATGGCCTTCAGTGGTTATGTCTGCGGCTCTCGTACTCTGCTCAAGTACCAGGGTGGGTACTCCACAGCTAGTTCTACTTGCCTAGGACAGCTACCCTGGATAGGTGCACTTTCCTCGTTGAGACTACCCAACGCCAGAAGAATTATGTACCTGAGGAGGGTGATCTGTTATCACTAAAAAGCCATTCCTAAATACAATCCGCATGCCTATGCCTGGAAAACATAAGATGGGTCTCCATGGATTTTAGTCAATTATACTTTACATGTCAGTGGATAAATTGAATCACTAGGGCTAGCTTTAATCACATTTCTGTTAAAAAAAAAAAAAACACAAACATTTTGGGACACCGGGGTGGCTCAGTCGGTTAAGGGTCCAACTCTTGATTTCAGCTTAGGTCATAATCTTATGGTTGTGAGGTTGAGCCCCCTGTCTGGCTCTGTGCTGAGTGGGGAGCCTGTGTAAGATTCTCTCTCTCCTTCTCCCTCTGCCCCTCTCTCATGCTCTCTCACTCACTCTCTCTCTCTTAAAGAAAAAAAATTGTTTACAGAAGATCTTAGGACTTATTTTAAACTAAATTCAAACTAATGCCTTACAAATGAAAAACATGACTTTACCCTTTCCATTCCCATCACAAAGATTCCATGAGCTCCCTGTTGTACTTGAATTTAAAAAAAAAAAAAAAAAACACACACACACAATTATTTGCTAAAAGGAGAAACACAAACTTCAGTGGTCACTGAAGCTTAGAGGGTGTTACTTCAAAGCTTTTACTGATGCTATTTTATTCTACTAAACTACAAAGTCAATTGAGGAAAACTAGTATTTTCTTGAATGAAATTTATATATGTTTATAAATTTATGTATGTTTTGCTTCTTTTTACTTTCAGCAATATTTAAGCTCAATAAAATAGTTAAGGATTCTATTCAACTTATTTTCTTTCTGAAAATGAGGGAAAATTTAGGCTAAATGCTAAAGACTTCAATATAGTATAATTTCCTCTTGAAGACCCTGACATTTTTCCTTCACAGGGTAGACTTCATTCATTGCGAACCTTCCTTCTAATGGAATGGATTGAACTGTTACCAATATTGCTTGGTAGGTTAATTTACAAACAGTCATACATATTGAAAAATTAAGAAACGGCTTTCACAAAATCTCTGTTCTCATAAGAAAAAAAAAAAAAAAAAGATTCTAATTCCTGGGGATATATACTATGCCCTGAACTATGACTTCTGGTCAAAGGACTACCTAGGCTGTAACACCAGGGCAAACTCTTTAGGAATTTCCTTCCAAATGGCAACAACAGAAATTCACTGTCAAAATGAATAGAACATTCTTATGTGACTTGATTGTAAAAACTGACGGGTTTTTTTTGTTGAAAAATTTTTTTTGTTTGTTTATTTGTTTTTTGGTAAAATATAGAGAATCCCAGACTCTGCTAAATTTCCCCAGAATCTTTCATTCTGTCCACCTCCACCTTTAAAGTCCATCTTTAAAGGATTTTTACTAGTGTTTGAGACTGTTGAACAATTCAGATTTAAATAAATAAAACTTACCACTTGGAGAATGTCTTCATCTTTTGGCATAACACTAAGTTCCAATGTTGTATCACTGAAATTGAATATATATAAAAATTATTTTAGGGGAGGGGCAAGTGTATACAAAAGACATAAAAAATAGCTCAGAAGTATCTGTTAAATTTGCTTATGAGTTTAATTTTTGGGTTTTTTTTTTAATCTTTACTTTTCAAACTCAAATCATTAAAAAAAGAAGTCACTTTTATATATACAAGCTAATTATGAATGAAAGAAGGCATCCTGCCATATGTTAGAGCTATTTATAACCAGGTAAATCTTCTTTATAATGTGTTTCTAATTTAGGAACATGAAGTATATTACTTATGTTAAATACTCCTGGAACAAAGCTCTTCAGCATATATTTATTTATTATTTTAATTCAAGTCACAGAAATAATTATAATTTTTACCACATATTTTCACTATTTATCAAGTTAAAAATATAGTCACATGAAAATAACCAAAGAACCCTCAAATTTAACATTTTAAGTAATATTAAACATCTCAATTTTGAAATATTCCCTTTTGGCCTCAGAAGTGAAGGAAATCAGAGTTCACCATCATAACTATCAAAATGACTCATTTCTAAAAACTATATAGTGTCTCAACTATTTGCTTTCTTCTCTGACTTAATTTTAGAGGCTTTAGAGAAACGGCTCAAAGTCTCACTTTATTTTGGTACTATAACTGCCCTTTTAAAAATGATAGAGAAGTTTCTCTAGGTTCAAAAAAGCACAAAGGGGTGAATTATACTGAGTCCTGTGACCTGGAATTACATTTAGAAAAGGCAAGGATGGTGGGCTATCTCCATCAAGTGATTCAGTATCTAACCTAACAATATCAGACAGATTTTTTCCTTCCCCCAATAAAATCAAGAGATTAAGAAACAATCAACAACAAAAAAAAGAAAACGAAACCTAATAATTTACTGGTGTCACTTTTCGTTCGATTTGAACTTATTATGAGGTTCATAAATGCTGAGAATAGTAAACTGTAAGAGCCACAGGTTCAAATAAATTTTATTGATAAAATATGTAGGTACTTGTATTTCAGTATTTAGAGCTGGTAGAAAATACATACTGATGCTTAGATAAATTCTTCTGCAAGGATACATTTTTACATTAATACACTGCAGAATCTCAATGGCTTTGTGCTGCATTATCCATTTGCTACCAACTGCAGACAAAAGGAACACAATTTCTTAAAAGAAAATAAGATAATCAAAAAAACAGTTTTCCTCTATTTTTCAAATTGCTTTATCAGCTGAAAAATCAAGACTGTCATTCCAAAGTGTTATTATTCTGAGAGACGAACTACACCAGAAACAAAAAAACAAAAAAAAAACTTAATGTGGATTTTGAGTAACAGAGATTAAGTCGTGGTTACTTGGAAAAATACTATTTTTAAAGAAGAGATGTTAGCAAATACACGAAAAATTCTTAAATTACAAATTGATAAGATACATTGGTGTATGTATAATGATCTAAATTATTTCAAAGGAATAAAAATTTGGGTGACCTCCCCACTGCCTCTGAAGTGGCTTTAAATTTTTCACCAGTCCCCTGTTCTCTCCGATACTTGAGATCAAATAGGGATCACTGTCAGGAACACGTAGAATCTAACATCAGATGCAAGATTTAAGATTTGCTTTCTCTAAGAATTTCATTAAATAGTAAAACAGTAAGAAGAATACTTGGAGAGCAATAAATCCCAATCACATCATCTAACTGCAAAAATGACAATGCATTAGGGCATTAGTGTAAATAACTTAGATTATATCATGAAATGCTTTAGACATGGTTGGAGGACTTTGATAAAAGTCTTCAGAAAATAGTGAACTTCAATTTAATTATAATAGGGATGATCTGGACAAGGGGACCCCAGTCATGACCAGTAGCATCTGACAGGAATTCAATTTGGTAACCACTTTGGCTTTCAATTTATTTATTTATAATTAAGAAAAATTTTCTCGGTGTGTGGTAGACAGGAAGAGAGTAGGACTAAGTTATCTTTGAGATCTCACAGTCTCTCTACACATATTTATTTGCCTTTAGAATTCAAAAGTCTCTCATTCTGTAGAACGTAGGTGAGAGATGGATTCAAAGAGAATTTCTTGCTGTCTTTATTAAAACAAATGAATAAACTGGAGCTAAGAATGTGATTCAATAAGGTATATAAAGATATCTAAGGAAGAGGTTTTAAAATAAATTACATTCGCTTTCATGTACATTTTTGTTATAAACAAATTATAAATTTAATTGTCATTTCATTTAAATCTAAACTCTGTTCCTTTCAGATTCTAAAGGACTTTAATCACAAATCTGATAGATTTGCTAAAGCAAAGCCACCAAGTTAAGCCACCATCAGGTAGTTCAACCTTGGCAATTCTCAAATGTGTTATCCACTTTAAGGAAAAGTCCTGCTTCTCCACATCCCATTGTAGGGTATAGACATTAATGTATTAAGTGCACTTGCTCCGCTGATTTATAAACACCCATCTTTGGCCAAAATTAATCATATTTCAGGAATCTTACCTGTTCTGAATTAAAGCAATTACTTGGGAATAGGTCTTTCCAATAACACTTTCTCCATTGACTTTTATAATTCGATCACCTACAAAGAGGAATGAAAAAAAACACACACACACACACGGGGAATTCCTTAAAAAGTCATTTCTGAATACTTTTGAAATATTTTTTTTAATGTTTACTCACTTTTGAGAGACAGAGAGTGATTGGGAGACAGGCAGAGAAAGAGGGAGACACAGTATTTGAAGCAGGCTCCAGGTTCTGAGCTGTCAGCACACAGCCCGACACGGGGCTTGAACTCATGAACCATGAGATCATGACCTGAGCCGAAGTCGGATACTTAACCGTCTGAGCCACCCAGGTGCCCCAACTTTTGAAATATTTCTTAATGTACTTATTTTTAAAATATTCTTGTTCATTATCTTTTAAAGTATCTTTCACAAAAATGAATCTAAATTTTAATACATACAACTTCTTTTTTTTTTGTAATTTTTTTTTTTCAGCGTTTATTTATTTTGGGGACAGAGAGAGACAGAGCATGAACGGGGGAGGGGCAGAGAGAGAGGGAGACACAGAATCGGAAACAGGCTCCAGGCTCTGAGCCATCAGCCCAGAGCCCGACGCGGGGCTCGAACTCACGGGCCGCGAGATCGTGACCTGGCTGAAGTCGGACGCTTAACCGACTGCGCCACCCAGGCGCCCCTAATACATACAACTTCTGATGAAATAGAGCTAGGTCTTAAGAGCCCCAGGCAATGATGAGCTTAGAAATGCCAAGAGGTATAGTCACCAAGTGGCTCTAGCTATACTATTTATAACCCTATCACTTGTTTTCTGAGTTGCAGAACTCCTAGCTTTTTCTCTGTTTACCCTGTCATCTCTGATAGAGAAGCATCGTTCAGTGCGCTTAGACAGTTGATGGTTTTTATTACCTTGCTATCCTCTACTTTCAGTCTCATTTCCTTGTAGTATCCTCCAACACATTTAGTTTTTTTTATTAGTGCTATATTACGGAACTTGAATATGGGTGTGCACATGGTTTTGGCTTTCTGTTTATTAACTTGTTCTTCATTTTAATAAAGAAAAGGACATTTGGATTACTAGTAAGAATTCAGGGGAGCAGAAAGGAAAAGACTGAGAGAGAAAAGACATGGGAAATAGAAAAAAAAAAGTACTTTCTGTGTGCTTCTCACAGCATCTCCATATCTTCCTGCCTTTGCGAGGCTTAGGATAAGATAGGAGATACATTCCGGGTAATGGAATCCCACATGTACACTGATATACATGTTATACACATTAATGAGATTAGGATTAGGCTTACTTTAACTATGACAGAAGAGATAATCAATAAATAGTGCATGCTAATAAATCTTAGTGGCAACATCCGCTGATTGTACTATTGATAGCTGAAAAGACTACACTTTATTCAAAAGGCAGTAAAACATAGTTTTTTACTAATTTCCATTTAAATTATTTCATATTGAAAACAAAAAGAGTAACTATTTTAGTGTGTGCATTAACCTAAACTAAATCTCTTAGTTTTTACTAAAATCACAGAGGGGCACCTGGGTGGCTCAGTTGGTTGAGTGTCCGGCTTCAGCTCAGGTCATGATCTCATGGTTCGTGGGTTCAAGCCCCATGTCACGCTCTGTGCTGACAGCTCAGAGTCCAGAGCCTGCTTCAGATTCTATGTCTCCCTCTCTCTCTGCCCCTCCCCTGCTCAAGCACTGTCTCTCTCTCTCTCAAAAATAAACATTAAAAAAAATTAAAAAAAAAAAAAAAAAGACTTGTTGAAATCACAGATCACAAGAGTATTTTAGAACAGTTACCAGACCGCATCCACGGATACCTACGGATGAAGCAGGACTTGCCTTCCACTGCAGACTTAGGTTATTCTTTGCAGTACAAATTAGTTAATTCACTTCTGGCAGATAAGGTACTTCCAAATCTTGGATCTCCAAGATTATTTCAATTATGCCAATAAACATCTTTATCATTTGGCTTTTTTGTAATCCTCATCAAAATTAAATGTATGCAAAACAGGTGCTTTTAAAAGGGCCCCCAAGAGTCCATTCTCTAAGTGGTAACCAAAAGTGCTCCTAATTTCTAATTTATATTAAGTTATTTCTGTCCAAACCCATCAGTTTGGGTATCAAGAAACACACAGCTAAGTAGGTTTCAAAAACAGTAATAACTGATGCAGAGACATAGGAAAAAACATACCAGAGATAAAAATGTGGAAAATGAAATATGGAAGAAGGAAGAAATGAAGTAAAAAAGAAATTACAAGGTATTGTTTAAAGAAAAATATTAGCACCTGTGCATAATCCAGCTTCAAAAGCAGGTCCCCCTTCTTTAACCTGTTTAACAAATATGGTGTCCATTGGTTCCAAGCGGTTTCTTGGTTTTCCTGCAGGAGAAAAAAAGCCCAAGGCATGATTTTATCTCACGATATTTTATTAAAATGCCAAAAGAGAAAATGGTATTTTAGGCAATGAAGCGTGAAACACATATCCTGAATATGGATGCTCAAATCATAATTTAGGAGTTTTCATTAATTCAAACATTTATTTTGCTTCTTCTAGAACACAACCACCATCACAATAGTAATGGTTTCCATTTAGTAGGGACATTCTGTATGTAAATTGCTACACTAAAGACTATACATGCCCTGAGAACTAATTTCTACAGCACTTAAGTGTTGCTACCACTACTGCATAAAAGAGGAAACTGAGGCTAGGATAGATTAAATCCTCCCAGGTCACATAGCTAGATTTCACAGGCAGTACGCACTCTACTGCTCTTTAACACTGCATTGTGTTAAGCATTAAGTTATAATGATTACTAAGACTCAGTCCTTTCCCTTCAGGGGCTCTGGTGGGAGACAGACATACAAACAAAATGATACTGTAGTATAGAAAACAGTAATAAATAAAATATACAATCATAGCAATGACAAGCGCATGGTCAACTCCGTAAGTCAATATTTCACAATCTATCGATGGATCACCTGCATTAACACTGAAAGTGCTTGCTAAAAATCCATGTTTCAGGGTCCAATCAGAAATCTGTCTTGTCAACGAGTTTTCCAGGCGATTCTTGTACACACTAACATTTGAGAACAACTTACAGTTTCAATAAAATAGAAATCAAGGGAAGATTCCCAGATGAGAGGGCATTTAAGCTAAGTGATAAGCACCAAGGCAAGGACTGTGGTGGGAGGTAAGGCGAAGAGGTAGACAGCGGTTCTCAAAGTGTGGTCCCCAGACCAGCAGCATTGATATAACCAGGGAATGCGTTACAAATGCAAATTTGGGGACTCCACTCGAGACCTACTGAATCAGAAACTCTTGAGATGATTGTGATGTACACTCATGCTTGGGAATCACTGAAGTAGAAGACACAGCCCTGACTCTTAAAGAACTTGACTGAGAAAATGAAGCACATATATATGCATGGAGTAATATAGTAATGTATGTTAAATTGCAATGCTAGGCAAAAGATGAGTGTCAAATATTAAAAGTTTACATTTCTTGCCATATAAAACTAAATTTTCATCATGGTGTATCACAAAGGTGGCTCAAAAAATTCTTAATAAAGGAATATATCTCAGTAGATTCCTTTACATATTTAGGAATTCCTCTGAAGTCGTGAATGGCTAAGTCAATCACTTATAATGCAACAGGGTATAGTGGAAATTGCTTGTTTTTAGAAGCCAATAGATAAGGATCCAAATCCTTGCTTTGCCACTTGATAATCTAATTGCAATTAAGTAAACACTTCTACTTAAACAAACTATTAACTTTTTCTTCTATAATAGAGATAATTATTCTATATTTTTACATTCTTAAAGAGTTTCCACAAAGGCTAAATGGAGTAATTCCTCAGTCAATGTACATTTCCACTCTTCAAAGAGCTTAAATGAAAACTAGTGACATATTTTTATGTCTTTAAGAATTAAAAACATGAAAAGTAATCTACTATCTAATTTAAAAAATTATAAATAGGGGCGCCTGCGTGGCGCAGTCGGTTAAGCGTCCGACTTCAGCCAGGTCACGATCTCGCGGCCCGTGAGTTCGAGCCCCGCGTCGGGCTCTGGGCTGATGGCTCAGAGCCTGGAGCCTGTTTCTGATTCTGTGTCTCCCTCTCTCTCTGCCCCTCCCCCGTTCATGCTCTGTCTCTCTCTCTGTCCCAAAAATAAATAAACGTTGAAAAAAAAAATTAAAAAAAAAAAATTATAAATATACTGTATATCATATATCTTCCCAAAGAAACTTTATACAGCCTTCTATGTTCAGATGACATGAAAATATTATAAACCCTTTTGTCATTTCTGATGACTGCTTTCTCCATGAGGCTTTGGAGGAAAAAAAGAGCTAGTGTTGGTTCAATCCCTACTATAAAGAAGAATGTCCTAATTCTTAAGAGATATCTGTTAAAGTAGTTATGGACTAATTGTTAGGATTATATGATTATATCTCTATAATTATATCTGCAACTTAATTTTCAAATGGGTTGGGAGAAAAAATAAACCAAGATACCCACACCCCCCAGATACACATGTGGATAGGAGGTAAGTGAAGCAAATATAGCAACATGTTAGTTGCTGAACCAAGATGGACAAGGTTTTTGCTGTGTGTTGAAAATTATAATAAAAAGCCGGGGGAAACTTCCCGTGGATGTCAGGCTTTATTTTTCTTCACAGAACTTATCACTCACTACTTAAAATTACATTTTTATTTGCTTGCCTTTTGGCTCTTTGTCCCTCCCACTAAAATGAAGAGCAGGGATTTTTATCATGTTCTCTGATATCCACAGTACCTACAACAATGCCTAGTGCAGAACTGGTATTCAATAAATAGTAATTCAATGAATAAATAAATTTATTATTTAGTTTGATTCTCATAACAAGCCATCGGGATGGGCATTATGATCCTAATATTGTCGTTGTACCTGAGAGGAAACAGACTAAGTACCTTATAAAGAGGCAGAGTAGGGATTTGAACTCAGGTCTGAATCCAAACATGGTGTTCCCTGCTGCTTCAAAAATAATTGAACTATTTATTCTTTTGTCAAGCTTTACTGAATACAAGTAGATAGTCCGCTTATAAAGACTTTGAATAGAAAAAAAGTTTCTTTTCAGTATCACTCACTTAAAATGCAATTACTTAATTTCAATCAAGTCAGTAATCAGTCTAGGTCTCTCTGTAGCCAACTCAACATTTACAGGAGCTGGCATTGAAAGAAAACCATCTACTTTTTCTTAGCTAGAGATTTGAGGGTTTAACGAAGTTTTACTGAATCAAGTCATTGCTTTCATGGAAAGATTTGTACAATAAAAGAGAAGAAACACTTTTCTCATTAATGTTTTCTGGTCCACTATGTCCGAAAGGTGATTATACCCTACTTATATTTAAAAATACAAAATGTAAATGACATTAATAATTTCTATTAAAAAATTAAAAGTTAGCTGGATAGCAATGTAGTAAACCCGATAGAAAATTTCACATATACAGAACAGATGTAGTCCAAAATAATTTTGTTTTAATTTCTATAAAAGAAATATTGGGGCGCCTGGGTGGCGCAGTCGGTTTAGCATCAGATTTCAGCCAGGTCACGATCTCGCGGTCCGTGAGTTCGAGCCCCGCGTCAGGCTCGGGGCTGATGGCTCAGAGCCTGGAGCCTGTTTCCGCTTCTGTGTCTCCCTCTCTCTCTGCCCCTCCCCTGTTCATGCTTTGTCTCTCTCTGTCCCAAAAATAAATAAACATTGAAAAAAAAAAAAAAGAAATATTAACTTTGCAGTGATTGTCATTACAAATCCAGAGACACTCTGTCATTGACAAATCTTTCAATACACTGTGCCTGAAAACATATGAAGGTGGAAAAGACTGAATAAAATAGGGGCCAATATTATAGCAGAAACTATTACATCTGCTGAGAATTACACTTTTGATTCTTGTTGTCACTTTCCTTTCTGAATTTTCTCTAAAATCCGACTTACTATTGCTACCTAGATATTATCCGATTCCTTCTGGACAACAGAAAATTGATATCCCTTAATTACAGACAGGTTTCACTACAAAACATACTTCTTTTCAAATTCCATGTTCCTTGACTCTAAGTCTTGAATTAAACACTTGGCTCATTAATTTTAAGAGTGTCTTCTTTTTATAAGATGGACAGAGAACGACAAATACCATATGGTTTCATTTCTATGTGGAATCTGAAAAAAAAAAAAAAAACAACAAAAAACCAAAACACACTCAAATTCAGAGAATAAACTGGTGGTTGCCAGAAGGGAGGGAGGTTGGTGGGTAGGTGAAATAGGTGAAGAGGATTAAGAGGTAGAAACCTCCAATTATAAAATAAGTAAGTCATGGGATGAAAAGTACAGCATAGATAATATAGTCAATAATATTGTAATAACTTTGTGTGGTGACAGATGGTAACCACACTTACATAGCAAGCATTCCGTAATATATATAAACGTCAAATCATTATATTGTACACCTGAAACTAATATATTCTGTCAGCTATACTTCAATTAAAAATTTTAAAGAATTTTTTAAAAGAAAAAATAATTTTGAAAACCATCTTCTCTTTAATATATCCTACTGAAACTGGAAATGAAAAATACCAGATTTAAAATGTGTGTTTATTCAATCTTTTGTGTCCCTGGGTTTTTTGTTTTGTTTTTCATTTTTTGTTTGTTTGTGTTTTTGTGTTTAAGTAGCCTCCATGCCCAACGTGCAGCTTGAACTCACAACCCTGAGACCAAGAGTCACGTGCTCTACTGACTGAGCCAGCCAGGCACTCTGTGTCTTTAGTTTTTTAAGTCAATTTCCAGATGTGCAAAACTAAAAGTCTGATCCTGAGTTGTGGTAATTCATAAGGAAAAATGATTTCTTACTTCTCTGTATTATCATCTGGCAGGGCCAGATAGCTTCCCTGGCAATTCTTAGTGAAAAGCCTCTTTTAATTCTACATCTGTGTTTTATACTTTCTCATTTTTTTTAAAGAACACATAGGACATGCTTCAAAGAACTGTTAAATACCTTTTTAAAAAAGGTTTTTTTATCTTTATTTTTGAGAGACAGAGTGTAAGCGGTGGAGGGGCAGAGAGAGAGGGAGGCACAGAATCCGAAGCAGGCTCCAGGCTCTGAGCTATCAGCACAGAGCCCGACACGGGGCTCGAACTCACAAACTGTGAGATCATGACCTGAGCTGAAGTCGGACGCTCAACCGACTGAACCACCCAGGCGCCCCACGTTAAATACCTTATTCAAGTGTCATTTCCTTGATCTTATCAAAAAAGAAAAGAAAATGTATCTTTTTAGCACACACATGTAATTAAATCTTTCTGTATCTGAGAAAAGGAAGTAAAAAGACAAGAATTTGAATAATCTAAATGGCTAAATGACAATGACTATGTTATTTAATATACAGTTAATAAAGACTTAAACAAGAAGATATAAACACATATATGAATTTACTTGAATATTAGACTTTGAAATCAGGGGGAAAAAGCACATATTTTTACATTATACTAAATACTGAAAAATGAGTAAAAAGGAAGGAAGGAAGGAAGGAAGGAAGGAAGGAAGGAAGGAAGAGAAAGAAAGAAAGAAAGAAAGAAAGAAAGAAAGAAAGAAAGAAGAAAGTAAGTGTAGGTAGTGATTGCTTTCCAAATACTGGATGAATATCCAGGTAGATGTGATTTTTATTCTCCATAGCCCGTATATGGCAGTAGCTAACAGCTTGGACCTTTTAGGCAGATTATGTGGTTTAAAATCCTAGCTCTGCCATTTATTTTCCAGGGAGAGGGGTATCAAATTATACAAGAGTTAGTTGTCTCTCAGAAATTCAATTTAATTGGGCATCCTCTATTTTATCTGGCAACCTCACCTCCCTGTGATTTGAGACAAATGATTTATTTTTGATCCAGTTAACTCATCTGAACAATGAGGATGATGGTAACATATCCCCACCTGACAAGCCTGTTATGAGGATTAAAAGAGATAATCCATTAAAATGCTTATATAATGTCTAATACAAGTAGGTATTTAATAAATGTTATTACTCTGCTAGACTGATAATAAACGTCCAGAAGGTTTACATACAGATCAGGGATAAATGAGCCAGGCGGCCTGTCACTCTGAAAGTACTTAATTAAATCCTGGTTGAAAGAGTATCTCTACAAATGTAACTGCCAGATTATGGGAAAGTTGAGGAATATAAACCAAACACTACAGAACGCTAACGAAAAGAAGGTCGAAAAAAATTAAGGGATTGCACTAAAAAGTCTCCAGTAACTGACATGAACTACACACCTATTTTCAAAAAAGACTGGTGTTGAAACCAGTGTGCTACATCTCTAGGCCAGTGGGCTTTGTCGGTTAAGAAAGATTATTTAGGGGCGCCTGGGTGGCTCAGTCGGTTAGCGTCTCACGATCTCATGGTTCGTGAGATTGAGCCCCATATCGGTCTCTGTGCTGACAGAGCCTTGCCTGCTTCAGATTCTCTCTCTCCCTCTCTCTCTGTCCTTTCTCCACTCATGTACTCCCTCTCTCTCTCTCTCTCTCTCTCTCTCTCTCTCTCTCAGAAATAAACATTAAAAAAAGAAAGATTATTTAAACCTATAATAACTTTCTTCTTTAGAGAATGCTAAAATCAAAATCACTTGCAACATGTAAATTATTTCAAAATCTAAACTTAGAATAGAAGCAAACAGATTAAAGCAAATAGATTATTTTAAGAAGTGACAGTTTTGAAGTATGCCACTTGCAAAAAGGACCCTGTAATGAATATCCACAGAGTAACAGGTAGAAGTCAGGGAATCCTGTAGTTCTGGAGACAAGAGAAAAATATTTCTTAACAGAGTGAAAAAAAATATATACTTTTTTTAAAAAAAAAAGTTGTTATTTATTTTTGAGACACAGAGAGACGGAGCATGAGCCGGAGAAGAGCAGAGAGAGAGGGAGACACAGAATCCAAAGCAGGCTCCAGGTTCTGAGCTGTCAGCACAGAGCCTGATGCGGGGCTTGAACTTACGGACCGTGAGATCATGGCCTGAGTCAAAGTTGGACGCTTAACCGACTGAGCCACCCAGGCGCCCCTATACTTTACACAAAGAAATACCATCCATGTTTTAAACAAAAACAAAGCAATAGAAAATAATGGCTACCACTGAGATTAAGCTTTTCAAATTCTTCCTTCTCTCTGAGTTCTCAAGGTTGCTGCTGAACAATTTTTTTAAAAGTGGAACCAATCTTCTCATTTATAATGAGAGTTAATTTTTTTAAGTATTCTTTTAATTTATTTCTTTATTGTAAAAAAAAAATCTCTACACAAGAGAAAACCGTTGAACTTAAACTGTGCTTCATAGGAAAGTTATACAAGCCTTGGAAGAAGTATACTCCCACAAAGGTGGAGATACTTTCACATAATGGAACATTAAAGCTCCAGGCATTAATTATTTAAAGAAAATCAATTAAATAGCTTATTGAAATTGATATTTAGTTCTCGGACCAAAAATAACTGAAACCACAATGTAGATTGAAATAGATACCGGAGTTAAATCTAAATAATGAAAAATGAGCTCAGCTTCTTTTGGATGGGTAACAAACTGCCACAGGGGAGAAAAAAAAGGTTATGCAGAAGAATTTAGTGAGCAAAAGTTAGGAATTATGAATCTACTTTAAGGCAGAAAACAAACGGGGGGAAATAAACACCAAATTCAGGCTAGTGATTACCTCTGAGGGAAGAGAATAGGGAAGGAGTAATATAAAACACCTTCACCATACTTATAATCATTTATATCTTGGGGGGGGCGATTAGGGAAGGGGGAGCTGGAACTGGGGGGAAGGATGTGAGACGGTAATACGACAAATACAGGTGGCAAGCATTTGGAAGCCACATTTTCTCCCCTATATTTTCTGTTTGCCTGAAATATTTCGTAACCATTTTTAATTGCTAAACACAGGCTTCTAATCTTTATTTTGGGGGTCTGGTTTGCTGATGGCATACAAGATTACCCTAAGAGCCTAACAGAGACACATTGTCTAACAAGCAAAAATCCATATATATCATTATGAAGCAGCAGCCAATTTAAGAAGACTGATATGGCAGGTTATTGGGTGCTCCATTTCCTTTGGTTATGGCAGAAGCACTAATTAAAAAAAAATAAATATATGCCATTTTATTAAATCTAGGTATTCCCAAATTTCTACTAAAGGTGCTCTCATTTCCAGAGTGATGGCTAGTACTTTAAAACTGTATCTCTCAAGCCTCCAATCTGCAGCTCCAACAATTATGAGCTTCAAACCTCAAATTCCAATAACCTCTGGACATTGTAAAATGTTGCCTGCTGGGGCTCAGTCAAATTATATCTATTATAAGCAAACACGTATTCTCTACTCAACCTCATCTTCAAGTAGTATCAGGTGAAACATAATGAAATAAAATCTGTTAAATATGAAAAAGCAGACCATATTCTACTTAATCATGATAAACTTTCTTTCAACCCACACCCATCTGATTATTTTTGTTTACTTTTCATTGCAGAAAATGTCCAGCATAGACAAAACAGAATAAACCCCCATGAACATGACTTAAATAGCTGCAAAACCCCTGCCAGTCTTGTTTCACTCCTGCTTACTTTTTTTCCCCTAAAGTATTTTAAAGCAAATCCCAGATATCATGCCAATTCATCAAGAAATACTTTAAATACTTCAGCATACATCACCAACAAATAGGAACTCTACTTTTTCTTAAGGAAAGATAACAAAACCCTCCCATAGTTCTCCAAACTATGTAATACTCTCCAAGGTGTGGATAATATAAACGGACAACAAACACAACCTTGCCTTCTACATTCATTGTCCCAAATGCCTACTTAACATTAATGAAAAGCAGTATGGCATGACATAGAAATGACAGCACCAAAAGCTATGAAATAAATTTAGAAAGGTTTCACGTGTAAAACACCACAGAACTCTAAGTTCCCAATCAAGTTAACCGTTCCCAATGAATGCTCTGCCTACGTATTCTAATTCAGTGAGGTCATCCGTGTGAGAAAACATACCCTCCATGAAAAAGTCCAGCATACAGAACAGTGCTTGGCATATGACAGATGACCAATAACTATTCACTACTGACTTATTCAAATTATAGCCCTAGAAGATGTCAATAGTAAAACTGCCCCAAACCAAGTCAGAGATATGTTTCAGGAACAAAGCTCTTACACTGCAGATGACCTGCCGCAGAATCTCCCTCAAATAAAAGGAAAATGCTGCCACTTAGTAGCAGTTTGAGTAAAATACCACTAGGTGTCAGACATGAATCAAAATTTTCTGGCATGACAATCTATTTAGACAAGAAAGACTCTGGAAGAGTGTTATTCATTCAACAAATATTTACTGAGCTCATAAATGTGCCAGGTGCTGATTATCCTACAATGAACACAACAGTTCTGGGATCTGCCTTCTGGAGTATCTGAAGTTTATGAAGCATCATTTTTCCTCTCTCTCTGAAGTTTCAGGAATTTCACAAAGTATGTCTCGCGTGTAGATTCACAGCCCTGCCATTCCTGTTGTGCTGGATTTTAATTTCTCTGCAAACCCAGAAAAATGTGTTACAGTGTTCTAACCACAAGCAGCTATCTTTCCCTCTGTGTATCTTTCCATTTTACCATCGCTGGACCCCTTGACCAATGAAATTTGCCCCTCACATTGTCATCAAGCCCTTCCATCTTAAAAAGGAGGACTTACCAGGCTCCCCCAGAAATCACTCTCTTTCTTGCTAAAAACACTCATGGATCAACAAAATCCAACAGCAACCTCCACTTCCTTTTCTCCTTGACCTTCCAAAGCATTCCATTTGCCAATCTCCAACTATGGAGAATTCTGTCCAGATGCCCACTCTGCTCCTATTCTTGGCCTGCTATTTCAGCATAACCTATAGCCCAATGATTTACAGTTTCCAAGTTCAGTGAAGTTCTTGGTACTGCTCACTGAACCTGCAAGGTTGTGGTTTCAAACCTCCAAAAAATCTTCTTAAACTGGCTATTCCATCTTGATTTCCTCACATTAGTTGGATAACTTTGCCTCTTACGGCACCCTACCTCGATGGCCGTATCCTCATTTTTTAATCTTTGCCCACATCCACACTTCCTTTTGCTCCACCTCAAGTAAGGACTTAGTTACTGGCCTTCCTTAGAACCTTGTTTCCCTCAAGGTCTCCTCTCGTGGGTAAAACTTCAGTCAGTCTCTGTTCTTCTCCCCGCTGGACGGAAATACATGTTCTCAGAGACCTACCAAAGCTTCCCAAATGTAAAATAACAATAAATCTTCTCCCTGTCTTTCCACATAGCTATCATCTCTTCTACTCCTTCCCTTCCTTTCCATGCTTCCTGAAGAATAGTCTATACTCCTACCCTCATTTCTTTATTTTCAATTCAGGGTTTCTCAGACACTGAGAAGTATGCCGTTGGGGGCAAAAGCACCCACACACCTCACTCCCATGCTCACTGAGGTTCACTGCTCTAATTTACGTTCCAACCCACTGATATTTGGTTCTCACATCCCGTCGTCTCACTGTACTGAAACTATTCTCCTATCTTACCACTTTGCTACTTGTCAGACTGGGTCCAACAGTATCTTTTCAGTCATCAGCCTAATGAATTTTCTGTGACAAATGGCACGTTATCCACTCCCCCCTTAAAATGACCACCTCTTAATTAGTAAGTCGTCGACTCCTCCTGGTTGTCTTCATACCTTCTAAAACTTATTTTCAGAGTTCCTTTTCTGATTCTTCGTTCTCTGACCATCTCTTGGATGTTGTGTTCCCCAGGGTCCTATCTTTTATTCTGTTTTCATGCTCTCTGTGCATGGTTTCATTTATCCCTAGGACTTAATTACAGCATATATAATAATGACTTCCAAATCTATTTTCAATCCCCTCCTCTATGAGCTCCACACCCAAATTTTCAACTAGGTACTGAACGTTCTACAGGCATCAGAAATGCAACTTATCCCAAACTAAACCCATTTCCCCAGAGGAAGATATGCTTCCCCTCTAGAATCCCGCAGTTAATGCCCCTTCCCCCATCTATCTACTCATTTATGCCAGAAAAGCTAAGCATACTCCTCCACAAATCAACCATTGTTGGTGACATAAAATCCACCCCCAAGCCCTACCACCAAATCTGGGCAAATATAACTTCCGGGTGTCTCTGATATATCTGTTCCAGAACACTGTTCTTCCTTCCTCCTGATAAAGTCCTATTCATCTGTCAACAGCACAAAGGACATCCCGCCTGAGACCCCTTCCCTGGTGCTTAGACAATTCCCCCTCTGTTCTGTGGTCCTGTCAAAACTGTACATACCTCTGTGGTTGCACTTATAGAATTATATTACACCTTCAATGTCCACCAGAGCAGGAGTTTCTGGAAGCCAAAGCCCATATCTTACATACACATTTGTTGAACGTATACAGGCCAGGAACTGTTCTGGATTTTAAGCCAAAATAATAAAACAGAGTTCCTGTTCTACATTCTAATGGAGGAAGAAAATGTTCCACAAGAAACAGGTAGTAGGAGAGATGGTGACAGTGTTAGGAAAAATAATAAGCAGAGTGGGAAGGAGAGGGAAAATGAAAGGCAGGGCTGTAATGCTATCTTCATGAAATGGTCAGGCAAACCCTCTCTAGCAGGTGACATTTGAACAACTATCTGAAGAAAGCCAGGTTAGAGGCCATATTGCTCCCTTCCCAGCAATCAGATTAGCGACTTGTTCATGGCAGTGACTCAACAAATGTTTGCTAAGTGAATGAATAAGCAACAGGAAACATATTTCTATATATAACATATTTAGCATTCGTATGCAAATATTTCTACTCTGAAAAGTTATCTGTTAAACTTCGAAAACAGAGACCATAACTATTACCATTAACTTATCAGCCATATCTATGAATCACATACTTTGAATGTAGACTAGCTGGAGAGCAATCAGGGAAAAAAAACCAAACGGGACTATCCAGCCAGATGATGTCTGTGATCAAGGTCTTAAGTCATGCAGCAGCTGGGAAAAGACAGCTCAATGTCACCTAATTACAGGATCACCTCTGCAACAACATTTTCCATGGAGAAGTTATTCCAGGGGACAGCCTAGAACATTAATACTCCAAACACGTACCTTCCTTGACTTTTTCACCTTTATAGCCCTATCCCCAGTTAGCTTTCTGAGACCCTGGATGTCATATATCTTAAAGGTTTTAGAACGCTTCCAGAAACTTTTAAAATTGCATTTATTTTCTTGACCACCAAAGTACCTTCAGGCCTTTCAAATCTTAAAACCTGCTCCAAAAAATTGGATTTCTGACAGTGCCTACTTTAATCCAATCAAATTCCATTATTGTGAAAATGGTTTCCTGGAACTTTTAAGGTGAAGTTATATATATATATTTTTTTAACTCACATCTAACTTGACCACCTTAGCAGTGTATTTTACAAAGAGGTTGCCCAAATTCCTACTGAACTCCAGGATTACCACATTTTTGTTACTACTGTCCCAGCTCACATGCTCAGCAGTTATATGAAATAAGATCTCTAAATTAAAAAAAAAAAAAAGTCTGACACTTTGCATAAAAAGGGGAGAAAGGTGAAAGATAAGAAGGCAGACAAGAGACAATAACTTTCTTCCTCGACAGCGGAGGTACAGACAGGAACATGCTGAGTTCTGCAGCTTTGGGAAGAGTCATTTGGGAACAGTGTTTACTCAACAAACATTTGAGCTCCTACCAGGTACTTACTAGGCACTGGAAATTAACAATAAAAGACAGTTTCCTTCCTTAAATAATCTTTGCCCTTAAAGCAATGCATAAAAACCCTGTCTTCATAAATACAATGAATAGTCTGGGTATGTAGGAAAATTTCACTTTGCACACACATGATTAATTTTTGATAAGAGATATCACTGCCCCTCTTATTTCTGCATTTTCCTGTATCAGATCTGTGCTGCGGCTACCACCTCCCAGAATCAGGTATAGGAGGCAGAAAATCTCAGCTTGTTTACCATGGAGCAGGAGCAATCACTCGGATTAGCTGTCTCCAAAATATGAGGAGGGATTTTCCAGAAGAGAATTAGGGAAACTAACTGTGAAGCATGAAACAATCGATTTACTTCATCTTATACAAAATGGGCTTCCAAACATTTGAAAATAGCTATCACTTTCTTGCCCTCTGCATCTCTTTTGCAAGCCAAAGGTTCAAGTTCTTTCAATCTTCTCAAAAAATACACATCATAAAATTTATATATATCCTTGCCATCACTGTCTTTGATTTCTGGGGCTCCCCAGTGTTTCAACCATGTCCTATTTAACCACAAGAAGATCTGGGAGCCCTCATTTCCCATCCTTTCCCACCTGTCAAATGGAGATGAATAAAATGAATATCTGAAGTTAACTTATCAATAGCAACATGAAGAATCACTTATCGTGTGTGTGTGTGTGTGTGTGTGTGTGTGTATCTGTAAGCTTATACATTTTTATACTAGGAAACATTGCTCATAACAGCAAACTACAAATAACTTCGTAATCTGATTTTATCTATGTTGATAGGACATAAAGATATTTTATTATGACATATGGGCGGCAAATCTTCCAATGAAGTATCAATGTACTAGCAAATTGAGCTACTACAAGGGAATGCACAATTTATATTTGAACCAGAGTGCGTATACATGTGAGCCTAGCTGCTAGACAACATCTCCAAATACTATTAATGTCAACCCTACATGTGCAGGCTACTGAACATGAGCCCCTTCCATTTTAAGAGTTTCTTCACCCAGCAGGCAGAAGAAAAGCCTAAGTCCTAGACAGTTATGAATTAATTAGAAGATTAGCCCACATTTAAGAATAATGTTAACTGAAAATTATGCTTCCACCAACCTGAAAGCTACCTGGGTGCTAAGCAAAGGAAGGGGGAAAAGAGAAGGAAACCAATTTCTAAAAAGTGGCTATAGACCAAACTTCACATTGATTTGCAGGCTAAAAATACAATCGCCTGGTTCTGTATGAAAGCAAACACCAGTCTACTTGAAAACAACTTTTTCACCCTAGATCTCAAAAAATCTCCAGTAATAACTTTTGAAGGTCAACACACGGAAAATAGTCCAATACATAAAGCAAAAAAACCCCAACCTATCCTGAGCTAGAACCAGAAAAAAAAAAAAAAAAAAAAAAAAAGGAAAGAGAAACAGAGGAGCGCCTGGGTGGCTCAGTCAGTAAGCGTCCAACTTCAGCTCAGGTCATGATCTCACTGCTCGTGGGTTTGAGCCCCAGGTGCTGTGCTGACAGCTCAGAGCCTGGGGCCCACTTCAGATTCTGTGTCTCTCTCTTTTTCTGCCCCGCCCCCACTCATTCTCTCTTTTCTCTCTCAAAAAAATGAGTAAACATTAAAAAATTTAAAAAAGAAAAGAAAAGAAAAGAGAAACAGATCCAGAAAGACTCTTGATAGTGGAATTTCCAGAACCAGATTATAAAACAACTTTGCTTAGCATGTTTGAAGAAATTATTAAAAAAAAAAGGCCTAAAAATGATAAAGAGAAAACTATAAGAAGCGATCATGTACAGTTTAGTACATTACCCTAAAGAACTTCTAACAATCAAAATTTAAAACTCAAAATTATTAGATATATACTAGAAGAAAATATCCAAAATGCAGCTGGGGAAGACCAAAAACAAAGAGGAAAAAGTAGAGAATTTAGGAACCATAGGGGACAGAATAAAAACATCTAACATGTTTAATTGAAGAATTAAGAGAGCACTGAAGAATTGAAGAAAGCCTTGAAATACAGATAATATGTGAGGCAACACTGACTGAAAATTTTCTAGAACTGATGACAGATACCCAATGACAGATACAAGAAGCTCAATGAATTGGAAACAAGGAAAATAAAAATAAATTTTCACCAAGAATGGCCAAACACCAAAGACATGCAGAAAATCTTAACAGTAGATATGAAAAAAGTTTGCCTTCAAAAAACCAATAAACCAAAATATGAATTCTTATGAGCAAGTATAGAAGCCAAAAGAGAGTGGGATATGATCTTCAATATGTTGGAAGAAAATATCAACATAAAATTCTGTAGCAACAATCTTTTCCAAAATGACAGCAAAGCAAAGACCTTTCAGGAAAAAAACAAACCAACAAAAATCCCGAGAGAACTGTGACACAACATAAAAGTATCCTGCAGGTAAGGAGGGAGAGAAATAACTAGAGAGAGCATGACCTAAGGCCCTTATATTGTTTCAGAACAGAGTAAAATATTAATTAGCATTAGACTGTGATAAACTTGCATATTATAATTTCTAGGATAACCACTAAAAGAATCACAATATATTATTTAGTCTTAAAGAGAGAAAAGAAATATAAGAAATTCAAAGTAAAATAGAAACTTTAAAATAAAGTAGGTGATTAAACAATAAATGTATTATGAGTTGTATTAAACGTAAACAGACAAAAATTTCCAAATCTGACAATAGTGAACTGCCTTATTTCAGAATCAACTCTTCCACCCATGAGCCACAACCAGAAAAGCTCGACCAAGTACAGGTAACATTTGTATGAAGGCAGAGACAGCCTCCAAGGCAAGAGCACTCAGAGGGACAAGATCCCAGAGAGAAGGAAGTCCAGCGAGGTGGTCTCAGTGTTTTACACCGCTTTTCACCTCGAGGCCCTTTCCGCTTCCAAAGCCACAGCTGAGAGACTGAGGGGCTGTGCAGAGCTTCCATCAGTCTCGAAGGGCCACGGGAACAAAAGTGGGCATTCGAGGCCAGCCAAGGAAGAAGGCCTGGAAAACACCACCATGCTTTCAGTTGGGGCCTCCAAAGTAACGTGTGGGGTGAGCAGGGGTGAAAAAGAGAAAGCCCAACCCCGTCAAGCGTGCAGGCATGCTGTGCAGATTTCCTTCGAGAGAAGCTGCTATGGGGAACACAGCTGGGTGACAGCGCTAGCTGCTGCCCTTTAATATCCACCGCCACATTCGCACAGAGGCCACGTTTCCCCACGCCTGCCCAAGGATTCTCAAGGGCAGTGTTTGCATGGGAGCTCCCCAGTTGCCTCACAGAGCCCTCCATACCTTGTGCTGCAATCTGGCACCTTTCCTACCAGAGCCTCCCTTCCCTCTCTTCTTTCACAGATGTCAGACCTACAGTGCGCTCTGAAGTCTTCCCCTGCCTCTCCCGCCCCCTTCTTCTCAATCCTGCACAGACACTTCTCCCACGAAATCTCTGGCACGTCTAACGCTGTCTTGCCATCTGTTCCTGTTGTGGCGTCTGTTTCGCAGAGAACCCGAACTGTTACACCAAATGTCAAAGAAACTAAGGCCCACCTTTAGGTAAAGACAGTCTCTGAACAGAGATGCAAAAATCCTAAATACAACAGAAAACCAAACCTGGCAATATGTAAAAAGTATCATATATTATGAACAAGCTTGGTTTAGTCCAGTAATGCAATGTTTAACAGTTGGAAAAATAAATCAATATAATTCACTATATTAAGAGATTAAAGGGGAAAAAATAAAAGGTTTATTCCAAAAGATGCAAAAAAATTCAACACTCCTTCATGGGAAAGACATTACATTCACAGATTAGAAGATTCAATTATTTCAAATGTTTTCAAATAATCAAATATTGTAATTAATACAAAGCTAATTAAAATTCCAATAGGATTTTTTTGTGGGTGTAGAAACTGACAAACTGATTTTAAAAGTGTTATAATATTGCAAATGGACAAAAACAGCCAATCCAATCGTGAACAACAAAATTAAAAGACTTTACCATTCAGCAACATTTATTATATAGTAACGACAGTAAAATTAAGATCGCAGTTTTGCTGCAAAGAAAGTGACCGATGGAATAGAACAAAGGTTGACAAATTTTGTGTGTAAAGAGCCAAGCAGTAAATATTTTAGGCCTTGCAGAACATATATAGTCTCTGTCACATATTCTTCTTCTTTTAAACAACCTTTTAAAAATATAGAACCGTTCTTAGTTTGGAAGCTACACAAAAGTGAGGCACAGGCCAACCCCTGGAAAGAAGAAAGTCCAGAAACAGACCTACACATATACAGATACTTTATGATCAAGGTGGTTTTACAGAGCAGTAAAGAAAGTACGGTCTTTTCACTAAAGAGTGCAGGGTTAAATGTATATCCATATAGGGGGAAAAAATCTTGACTTCATACTACATGCAAAAATAGTCAATTACAGGTGAACTGCAGATATATCTTTGTGACCATGCTTAAATAGGATTCAACGTATTAGCCATAAAAGGGAAGATTGACAATTTGGACTATATTACAAATAGGAACTTTCCTTTATGAAAATTACTAACGAGAAATTGAAAGGTAACTAATAGCTGGATATTTGCTATAGATACAACTAATAAAATCCTCATCAAGAATATTTAAAAAATTGTTTAATGTTTTTTAAATTTATTTTTGAGAGAGAAACAGGGTATGAGTGGGGGAGGGGCAGACAGAGAGGGAGACACAGAATCTGAAGCAGGCTCCAGGCTCTGAGCTATCAGCACAGAGTCTGACGTGGGGCTTGAACCCACAAACCATGAGATTGAGACCTGAGCTGAAGTCAGACGCTTAACTGACTGAGCCACTCAGGC